>NC_137821.1:51480517-51948017 GCF_963921795.1 Nannobrachium achirus | reverse complement strand
AACCTCCTCCTGCTGCTGTTATCTTTCTTATACAATCTTTGCAATCTTTTATCATCTTCTTTGAGTTGAAGGCCAAAATATAAAGCAGTCTGGCATATTCGTGATGTCGATCTGAAAAAGAAAAAGTGGCTTGATTGGCCTATCGTTTTGTACGTGAGACACTTTGCCTTGTGTGAAAGGCATTGTGCTTCATACTGAGCAGTGTGGTTTAACACCTTTTTGTACTTAGAGGAGACAAAGTCAAGGGACCAAAATGACACTATTTACTCTGACATTGTCAGCTATAGGTTCCAGGAACTGCTAGAAAAAAACAGAGAAACAAAATGCGTAGGGCATAAACCTACACTGTAACCGACCAAAAGTCACAACACTTGCAGACAACGAAACCATAGTACGTAACTGCCCACAATGAGCAGGTTGGTCCTTGCATTCTTGGCTTTCTTATAAATGTGAGCTCTGTGCTCACATGTCAAATGGCTTGAAATCGGATTTTCCCCTCAACTGGCTGTCAAAATAAGAGTTTATTTTATTTTACACAATTGAAAACATGTCATGTTATTAGACAATTTGGGGTATCAAACGATATATGAAACGCATCTCCGACTGACTAATCGAAATGTTGATTTTCAGGTGTCAGGGGCCAAGGCCCCCTTGGCTCCAGGGCCCCCTTGGCTCTAGGGCCCCTGTGCATGTGTACAATGTGCACAAGCCATAATCCATCCCTGGTAAAGGTACAGTATATTAAACAGCTTGATTTCAGCACGTCACAATAATGCCATCTATGGAGACGTAGAACTTTGATATGGGAAGATGACTTTAGCAGGAGTTTTAACCACTCGGATAGAGCAACGCAGTGTGCGTGGTTTACTGGTTCCACTAAAAAATATCCCGTTCATTTTCCTCATAGATTTTCACGAAAATATTTATAACAATTATGTTAAGCCTAGAACCAGGCCATCCAGGATTGCAGTGAATCATGACCATAAAACCATTGTTTCTATGAAAAGAACATTTTGAAAATCGCTAAACAAAGAGTAGTTATTAAATGTAGTATATCAAATAATGTAATATTAAAATATGTTTTCACATAGGATCAAAGGTTTTATGGTCATGATTCATTGTAATCCCGGATGGCTTGGTTCTAGGCTTAACATAATTGTTATAAATATTTTTGTAAAAGTCTATGGGGAAAATTAATGGGAGATTTTTGAGTGGGACTAGTAAACCACTTCCGCTGCGATGCTCTATTGCAGCATTACCTGCTGTCATGATGTGTGTTAAGAACCATGGATGCATTTTGGAGATTCTATGCAAGTCTTACTATGTCTAGTGTATGCTATTAACAAATATCCCTCAGGGACAATATCTAATCTAATAATAAACTCATTATATATAACCAAATTAATTGACACAGAGGGTTTTGCCCTGTGATTAACTTTTAAACACCCTTTATATCTGTGCGTAGGTTTTACAAAATATTGAACCAATGAAAAGTATTTAAAAAGCGCTTCAGACTAAACCTCCTAACTCCGTTGGATTCTCAAACTGTCGATAAAACCACTTAAGGATAGCCTGACACTCAGCCTGAATTGACATTTCGTTTCACTCCATTATTCAGTCTGAGGTTGCTCTCACCCAGGGCGATTGCTGGGATGGGCGTTGCCAAAGAGGCAGTCTTCTGCGATTGGTTCACCGTCTGACCAACACAACAGTAGCAAAGCAGATGACGTAGTGTTGTTATGTGTGGCTGCCTAGTGGTTAGCCTGTTGCTTGCTAGTGCTACTTGCTAACCATAGAAACAGGCAGAATAGGAGCACTACGAATTAGGAATCAAACACAACATAACATGCCTGCTACTGGTGTTTCATAGCGAGATCGATACGATCGCATATTACTGCGACGGGCGACGCGATAAGCGGTACGGTACGGCGGTGGCGCTTGTTTACTCGGAAAAATCCCCACCGACGCTGATCACAAGACGCTGATTCACGACGCTGATTCGCCGTACGGATTTTCGAACGAGCAAAGCCTCTTCAATGAGAGCAATACTAGACCCCTGAATCGCCAAAATAAAAATTTAAAGGGGTGTGGCTAGCGATTCAGGGTCTGGAACTAGGCTAACCTAAGGAGTCATTGAAATCGGAAAAAAGACAACAGTAACGGTCAAAAACCTCCTAACTCCACTTAAGCTGTATTTGGGTAAAGTGTTGATAATATAAGGACACATTCAAGACAATGTAAAATCATGTTTTTTTTTGTTTGTTTTTTTTCTTGAAAAGTTAATATTTTGGACAAAGCTGGTTTCTGCCCGACAGCAATAGTGTACAAATCTCACATTCCAAAAGCGAAAGTTTTTTCATTCACACAACAAAATCAGAAGTTCTCACTCACCCAAAATCAACCACGTAATCTTCATTATTACTGGCTTCTGGATCCAATGATGAATCCCCTTTTCACCTATAGCAGCAAGTTAGTGTGGCAGTTAGAGCACAGTATCATTTTATTTGGTAGGTTATCAGGATAGATTATATGACCGATTTACACTAAACTCTTTTTTTTTGTGACCAACCTTTTATTAGATTTTTTCTTTAAAACAGAGTATCCCCCTCCCCATACCCCCACATTTGCACAGACCTTTATGGATAGAGAAAGGAACACCGTGATCAACATATATCACCATCATACTGTACCTCCTCTGGGTCAAAATTATGAAATGAAAAAGAAAAACAAAGAGAAATTAAGGTAGATGAGAAATAAATGGGGAAAACAAAACATACATAATAGTAATTTTACCTTCTGGGCAGCAGTGAGTAATGTTTGAATCGACTCTATCTTTGTGCCCTGCGCTCGAGCACTGGATGCCTCTAATCTCAGGACCTCATAAAAGGATACTTTCCAACGGTTAATACTGAGATTATGAGGAGGTTTCCATCTCATTACAAGTATTTTTAATAATAGCAATATATATAGTTCAATAGAGCTACTAGTAATAATAGTGATATATACTCTAGTTCAATAGAGCTACTAGTAATAATAGTGATATATACTCTAGTTCAATAGAGCTACTAGTAATAATAGTGCTATATACTCTATTCAATAGAGCAAGTAATAATAGTGATATATACTCTAGTTCAATAGAGCTACTAGTAATAATAGTGAATGATATATACTCACAGAGGAGCACACAGGGTGAGATGAGACCCATCCTCTCCTGTGATGAACGATTCTGAAGAACCTTCTTCTATCACAGTGAACTTATAAGTACCACTGTGTGTGTGTGTGTGTGTGTGTGTGTGTGTGTGTGTGTGTGTGTGTGTGTGTGTGTGTGTGTGTGCGTGTGCGTGTGCGTGAGTGCGTGCGTGTGTGTGTGGTGGAAGTGGGAGGGCTCAAGGCTGTGAGAAAGATGGTACACTTTGTGCCATGAGCTCATAGTTCAGCATATTCAGATCTGCTCTTCCTTCCTGTTTATTGGCATAGAAGCCGAAATGTGAACTCAGTTCTACAGACCGGTTTCTCACAACGACACCATAGCTACGCGGCAGCGCTCTGGAAAAAAAAGGTCTATAGATTTAGTCTTCTTATGCCTGGCTTAGAAGTAGAATTACTTGTCTTGTTTGTACTGCATTGTATCTTCAAGACACAGGCCAACTCCATGGTCATTCACAAATGAAGAACATAAAAATGAGATGTGGGAAATTGTGTAATTTTGACCTTTGTTCTTGGTTCTGACCTTGAGCATTGACCTTTCAAACCCAACATTCTACTGATCATTCCCACAAAGTGTCAAGAGAATCCACCTGTACCTTATTGTCATTTTGACCTTTGATCCCCAAAAGTTGATTGTTGATTGTTATTTTGTTGACAGACTGACATCATTTGAACTTGACAGTACAGTGTGATACGTCCCGGACGGTAAAGTATTCCGTCTCTTAACGTTCCACAATGCATCAAATCTATCGTCTTCTTTTGCATGAAAATCTACTTATTCTTAGGTTATTGTGCTCACAGATGAACACATACACAAAATGTTCCATTCTTTTGACTTGGTATTGAAATGCTCCTACGTCAGAGCAGTGGTTCACAAATGTTTTAGCTCGAGACGCAAAAGAGAAATGTTACGTTTTCCTCACAACCCAAATATTGAAATTCACAACACCATGTTGTTTTGCGATGCAATATGCAAGCTTGTAGATCTGCTTTTATATAATTTACATTGGATACATGAAATTCTTTTTTAAAAAGCTTGAATTTTTTCCCTCTTTTTTGTGAATTAAAAAGTATATTTTGAAATAATAATAATAAAAATAAAAATGTACAAAACAAGAAATAAAGGGGTATTTACTCACAACAACCTATAAACATTGGTCCATGACCCAGGTACTGTAGGCCTATTGGTTCTGTTCCACTGTTTGGGAAGCAGTGTTTAGTGAATAATAACACTAGAGAGCTATAAAACATGTATCTGAGAGAAAGGTATCTGTTGACTCTTTCTCTATAGTGTTCAGTTTTCTTTTTAAACACATTAAACAGCATTATGAGTGAAAACAGACAATAGAATAACCAACATGAAACACTGAAGACTAGGCTGACATTCAGAGCCTGACCACAAAGGAAACAGCCTGTGTGTCAAACCACAGTCTCACAAACATCCTCCTTCACAGCAGAGCATTGATACTAGTCTAGTTTGCAGGTATGTGAGTCTGTTAATGCAGGCATGAGTTTCATGCATGAATTTGTGTCGTATGGTAGCTGATGGCTTATTTCCACTCCATGGCCCTGCATATCCCATTGCCAAAAGCAAAGGTTTGAGTTAAAAATCTTCAAAACAATATTCAGATTTTTCAAAGCGGATCTACAAGCTAATTTCTTTCCCACCTTTGTTGTTACATCGTGACAAGGTGCTCTTGCCCTTTAAAGGGATCTTTTGTCTATAGATTACTTGAATTCATTTTATCAATACAAGGTATTACATCAGTAGGCCTACATCAACAAATACATAAAATGCATAGAAATAGTAATCTAGGAAGGGGAAAAAAACATAGGTAGACCACGCACCTATTCAGTAAAAAACTGTATAAAAATGCTATCTAAATGACATGGTCATTGAGGATAGGCAAGTGTTACGGTAAGTGCTATGGGCCAAGGTGGAGTCTGATAAGCTAGGGAGTGAGTCTGCTGTTGCAAGTGCAACAGGGAGTTTTTGTATACTGTAGCTGTTTTGGGTGTTGTCCAAAACACACACACACACACACACGCACGCACGCACGCACACACACACACACACACACACACACACACACACACACACACACACACACACACACACACACACACACACACATTCACAATACATTTTCCTTATATTCATAGCCAACCTGCACATTTACGTGTTATTTTTTTCGCTGACATTACATTTTAATGACAAAGAAAATTACACTATGCATCTGGTTTGGTGTGAGGAGGTTCCTTTTTTTAAAGATGAATTTCTGGGTCTTTTTTATGCCTTCATCGATAGGACAGATCGACAGGAGATGGGGAGTGACATGCAGCAAAGGTCAGCATCGGGACTCGAACCCACGACACGTTGTCAGGCATCAGAGCCTATGAGATATGCACCTGGACCGGTAGGCCAGCGGGTACCCCAGTGATGAGGTTCCTTACAAAAGAAAGTCTGCCGGTGTCCACATTTGCAGCCGATGTGTCTGGTCCAAAGTCGTCCGACTGCTGTACAGGCCACAGCATCAGTAGTGCAGCAGTATGTCACAGACTATACATCAGCAAGGAGTGCCAACTGAGAGGTCTAGCGGCGATAAGCAAACCTTAATTGAATAATTGTTACAATATACATTAGCTGCTAAATGCAGTGGTATAAAGTAACTTAAGTACATTTATTTACCCAAGTACTGTGCTTAAGTACAATTTTGAGGTACTTTGACTTACGGCCGGACTACACCAAGCCGTTTCGCGCGCGTCAGTGCGTATGCGTGCGTATGTGGGGCGCGCGCGCGTATGTGCGTTTTGGATTGATCCAATGTATATCAATTCAGCCGGCTACACCAGGCGTACGGATAGCGCGAACCACGGATACGCATTCCCTAAAAATAGGATCGGTTCTATTTTTTTAAGCACGCGTATGCGTTTTGTACACAGAATATCTGGTCTTCCTCACATATATTCCCTCCTTGGTGTAGCCTGGAGCGTTTACGCATAGGCGAGCGTCTTCACGGACAGTACGCGCGTATGTGCGCGTTTTCTGGTGTAGTCCGGCCGTTAAACTGAAGTAGAACTGTGAAATAAACGTCCTGTCGCACTTAGAACTACAGACTTACTCTCTAGCTTCGGCCGTGGACTGAGGACTCACGGCACTCACCTCATCAGACTCCACCTAAAGCCATACATAACTCGCCCCTTCCCTCAATGACCATATGAAGCTAGATAGCATTTTTAGGTTTTAGAAACGTTTTTTACTGATGCGTGCGTGGTCTACCTATGTCATTGTTTTTCTAGATTGATATTCCTATGCATGCATTGTTATATTGTTGATGTAATGAGCTATTATCTTGCTTATTGCGACCGTCAGGGAGCAGTTTACTATGAAAACCTCCACCGGCCGTCCGTCCGTCACACGTCACACCTTTGTTTGTGTACGGTGTGATGTCATATATCTTCAGTATGACATCACACCACATGTGTACACAAACCTTTGTGTACGTTGCTGTGGCAACAGTCTGTTGTTGCTGGTCTGTTAGTGTACGTTAGCAACCACCTTAGCAACCATGGTTTTACCCTAGCAACCAACTGTTTACCCTAGCAACCAACTGTTTACCATAGCAACCATGTTTTTTTACCCTAGCAACCAACTGGGCATAAAAGGGATTCTGTTAGGGATCTCCATATATGGGCATAAAAGGGATTCTGTTAGGGATCTCCATATATGGGCATAAAAGGGATTCTGTTAGGGATCTCCATATATGGGCATAAAAGGGATTCTGTTAGCTTTTAGTGATCTCCATATATGGGCATAAAAGGGATGCTGTTAGGGATCTCCATATATGGGCATAAAAGGGATTCTGTTAGGGATCTCCATATATGGGCATGAAAGGGATTATGTTAGGGATCTCCATATATGGGCATAAAAGGGATTGTATCCCCGATGATGCCCTGTTAGGAGATCCACACTAACAGAATCCATATATGGTCCTACCGACAGCTGCTATAAGCCAACCCTGGCGATAAGGTCTGAGTCGAAGAAATGCTTCTTTCCTGGCGAGAATTGCCCCTTTATACTGTAGGGCTCGTTTGTGTATTGTATGACATCACGCCACATCATCGGCTGAGGACTGTGTGATGTCATCATATCTCCATATATGGATACATAAGTTGCTCATGCCCAAATATGGGCTGGTGAGGTCAGACTTAGGGTCGTTTCATACCGTTATAAGGACCCTAACTAATTTCGGTTCGGGAGTGCTCCCCGACCCGAAATTATTTAGGTTCGGGGGGAGTTCATCCATACTTTCTTAACGGCTATAGTGCCGAAGTCGCTTAAATATTGGAGGTCCGTGGCACGACAACGTTTGTGGCCGATGAATGAGCATTGCACAGCGGATACATATTTGACTTGTCCTGGCGCTGCTGCACGTTGAATGACTTGAAGTCCAGTGAGTAGCAGGCAGCTCCAGCAGGCAGCAGCACCAGTGACGGGGACACGGGGTCTCTTCCATAGGTCTCTTTCTCTCTCTCACTCACTCTCACAAACGTCGAAAACATTTAATCTACAAGCTCACATTATAGACGTGCCGCGGCCGCCTCTCTTGCTGCATGCATATCATCACGCAGTCACAACTCGTTGTGGACAACACGGAACATTAGCAAAGTTGTGTTTATGCTTTTCTTTTCTCTTTAAAACGGTCGGCGAGTAGCACTAGCAAGACATGCACCAAAGCTGTGTGTGTGTGTGTGTGTGTGTGTGTGTGTGTGTGTGTGTGTGTGTGTGTGTGTGTGTGTGTGTGTCGCGCGCGCGCCTCCCAGTCCACCACTCGTATGTATCCGCTCTGCGATGCCCAACACACGGCCACACAAGCATTTGGAAGTCGGCGTGTCTCCCTCTCAAACGACCGCTGTTTCCTTGGATTTACAGCCGAGAATATGCACTTGAAGCCAGGCTGAATGAATTAGAAGACACCGCTGAGTACCGAAATTAAGTCGGGAGGTCACAACATTTCGTCAGCACCGTAGAGCCGAATTTAGTCGGTTGACGCCCCCCCGAACCGGGAGATGCGAACCATATTTGGGTTTGCCTAGTGCCGAACCGAACGTTGTTAGGCTCCTTATAACGGTATGGATCGACCCTTAGTGTGATGCGTAGGTTATCTCCATATATGGAGATTCAACTTCAATGAGTAACCATGGCAAACTGTCAACTGCCCGTATGTCTTGATAATTGGTAAAACAAACTTTTGGCCTATTTGTGGAGATAAGCGACCAACGGTCGCTTATCTCCCGATTAGGGAGTCTTACTGGTTATATTGATGTAGCCTATTACCTGCTTATTGTATGTCGCTTTGGACTAAAAGCGTCTGCTAAATGCCTAAACTGTAAACTGTAAGTATTTCCAAATGTCAATACTTTTACTTCCACTCCACATCGCAGAGGCCAATGACAATGTTTTGTACCTTTATGCCACTACTAATTAACTACAGTTACTTTGTAGATTATTACTAGTAAGACACCCGAGGGTGGAATGCTATCTGGCCAACCACAGCGTTTCTCTGACGATTCTAGTTGTTATCATTCTGGGGGGAGTTTGTTTTTGTGAGGGTATCAACCCTAGGAGACACGGGGAGAACACGCAAACTCCACACAGAAAGGCCCTATCGCCAACCCCACCTAGGGTGTGAGCGATAGGGCCTAAACATGGAGATGTGGAGAACACTATATATGGAGATAGTCCAGTCCATCAATGTCATATGGGACTACCGTCATAGACAGTAGCCATTGTTAGGCCGGAGTCAATGGCTGTCTGTCTGACTGTCTGTACAGGAAGTGGTGTCACATGACATACTTTTTATGCCCATATATGAGTCATTCTGTACCACATCTCCATGTTTAGGCCAAACAGGTTTGCTCCATTTCTCCATGTATAGGTCCAAATGACCTCGCCAATTCTTGACCATCTGGCCAACCACAGCGTTTCTCTGACGATTCTAGTTGTTGTCATTCTGGGGGGAGTCAGACAGACAGCCATTGACTCCGACCTAACAATGGCTACTGTCTATGACGGTAGTTCCATATGACATATTGGACTAGACTATCTCCATATATAGTGTTATCCACATCTCCATGTTAGGACTCATATATGGGCATAAAAAGTATGTCATGTGACATCACTTCCTGTACAGACAGTCAGCCATTAGTCTCGCGTGGCCAGACGGTTGCCTCCGCGATTTGGTCAAAATGCTCCCAGCATACAGTCTGGCAGATCAGAAAGATAAAAATGAGTGCGAGATGAAAGCGGAAGTGAAGCCCCCACGTCACTTCCGTTTCAGTCTAACATCACACATATTTATCATTATATAAATACAAATCATATAAGCATGTTTAGCTTGCTGCTTAGCAGAAATGACATTTTAAAATATATTTTTTGAACGTTAATGCCCGTTTTCGATACTCGCCGTTGAGGAGCTGCTGTTCCAGACTCTATATAGCATTCAGAGATTGTGGAATAGTTGTCTGGCTCCGCGAGACTAGTCAGCCATTGACTCCGGATTAACAATGGCTACTGTCTATGACGGTAGTCCCATATGACATATTGGACTAGACTATCTCCATATATAGTGTTATCCACATCTCCATGTTTAGACAGCCAATGACTCCGGCCTAACAAAGGCTACTTTCTATGACGGTAGTCCCATATGACATGATGGACTGGACTATCTCCATATATAGTGTTATCCACATTTCGTGTAGCCGCCCTGTACAGGAAGTGATGTCACAACTCGCTGACATCACACTGACATCACAGAGGATACGGAATCACAGAGGATACGGAATCACGAGGATACGGAAGGTCACTCGACACGGTTCTTCAGAGTATATGCGACCTTCGGTCGCAATTACAAAACATACTCTAACGTCAGATGGGCGAACCTGTGGAGCGTGCCTTCGCTTGAGGCCGGGGTTCGCCTTTGGCTAGGTCTGCGATATATTTCGCCCATTTGAAAATAGACGATCACAAGCTTTATGTGTTGCATAAAATATTGTTATACATTTTAAACTTTTGAGACATTCTTCTGGAGAAGTCCTAATGAGTAGGCTACTTTCTATTTTTGGTACATTTTGATAGCTGAATTCCAGACTTTTACTTTCTACATTGCAGTATTGATACTGTTAATAAAAGAATATTCTTTTTTGTATTTGTCACATTCCTAAGAATCCTATCAGAATGCTTGTTACATTCAAAATCATTTCTGCCTGATCAGAAAGTTAGCCTCATAGGATAATTTCCTATGTCATACTTTGAATGTAACAAGCATTCTGATTGGCTGCAGGGTAAGCAGAGTAGAATTAGGCAGAAATGTGCAATTATGCTATGAGGCTAACAATGTGTAAGTATACTATATCTGCTCTTGGACTGACTGAGTTAGCAAAGTAAAACATGAATATAAAAGTAGAACAGTGATAGAAAATAAAGATGTATTCATTTATTTGCTTCAGATACTTTTGAAAAACAGGTAAGCAAAAACACGTCACTGAAAATAGGGAAAAAAGCAAAACATGGCACAATTCTTTTGAGATGAATGAAGGTATTTTCAAACAGCAGGTCACAATCTCTTCAAACAGGTGCATATCTAAAATAAAATACTTCCAGTAAAATATAATACTTTTAAGCTATATTATTTTAACCTTCAAGTGTGTAAAATAAAGTAAACTATAACATATGCATTACATGTGTAAAGCTTAAATCTACTTCAAAATATCTTAACACAGACAAAGAAAATGTAGATTGAATTCATGTAATGTCATATAATTCATTTAAAACCACAACTGTCATATATATCAAAATATCTTGTATAGCAGGGGTCTTCAACGTTTTCAGGCCGGGGACCCCCAAACTGATGGGGAGATGGAGCAGGGACCCCTTACCACCTCGTAGTCAATTGCATAGTAATCATGTATCCACGCTATTCAAAATGGATAGAATCATGATTTATTTTTTAACATAAATGTGAAAAAAATATATATATTTTTTTTTCTTTTTTTTTTATGAAGACATTTTTAGAATTGGGTAAAAAATATTCAAAGACTTGCACAAATGTTCACGATTTTTCAAAAATAGCAGATCTACAAGCTTGCAGCGTGGCACTCAGTGCTACGCTTGAATCCTTGTGCCCAGGGCCCAGAATTTGGTGTTACACCCTGCTGCCAGCTGGACGTTTGGTTGGAGACATTAGTTTCACAAGCGGGTCTTGCACCCTGACCTTGCTACTCACAGAGGAGACCACGTGAAGGTTGTCCTCCACTCTTGTATGACCTTTTAGTTTACAAAAAAGCATACAAATTTGAAACTCGGAAGATAGAGCATTGCCTGACAGTGGCAATTACATAACAGCAAAAATGTCCCGGATTGAAAGGTAAAACAACATAGGCTATAGGCTTTTCAGGTCAAAATGGGTTCATCCATTTGTATGGATATGTACAGAATGCCTGCATTGAAGAAGATCCATTTGTCTTCATCCACACGAGTCATGTTGGGTTGTCCTACACGTCTGTATCTAAAGGTTGAAACAAAGATACATATTAAAAACAGGATACTGAGTCATTGAACATCATATTTTATCCACTTGTTGTCAATGTCATTCATTTCCATTTCCATTCCAAGTTCCATTTTCATTCCATCCCAACGGATGACAGATATCTTTGCTCACTTGAATTTCCCCCAACAAAATACATTTCATTCTGGACTCTGGTGCTACTAATCAGTTTCTGATGATAACAATAATACTGTTTTAATTCTCCTTAAACCCTTAAAGCACAATTAAACTTTGGTAGAAATTTAGTTTGAGATGAGTTTTTCTCCCCATCCATTTACAATGATTGATAAGATGTAGTGTGTCATTTCAAATGGATCTAGGGCAGCAGTTCTCAAAGTGGGGTCCATCCAGGGACCATCTGGGTTCCTTAAGGGGGTTCCAAATGGTCCCCCAGGGACTAACTCTGAGAGTGTATAAATGGAACCAAATGTACACTTTCAGAGTTATGGTGGTCCTTGAAATTAAATAGTTTGAGAACCATGGATCTAGGAATAAATATTACATAATTGAGCAGCTACAAGTTAGTACACTAATAATGTAAATAGTAGCCTACAGTAAGAGTATAAAGCATGTTCAACTGAAACATTGAAAATGTGACTGTAATTGAAATATCATGTGATAAATGATCTGGTATCCTTCTAGCTTGAACAAAAACAAACAGTGACGTGGTCACAGTTCTTCCTCCTATTTAAAACAGTGTGAACAAAATGAAGTTGACTTCTCTTTTTCCTAACCAGAAATACTGCAGTGTGGTTGTACGGCTCGTTCTTGTTGTTTACATGTGTGTCTGTCCAGACTCACACAGTGCTACTACATGAATTCACTACTCATGCAGTGAATGAAGACTTTGAAGGAATTGAATAGACGGCTGTCAGTGACCTTGACCTCTAACCACTGACTTCTAATCAATCCTTGAGTCCAAGTGGACATTTGTGCCAAATATCATAACATTTCCCCCAAGGATTTCATGAGATTGTGTTCACAACAAGGTTGAGACGTAGGGACAACCAATAAGGCCTTCAGCCATATCTATGACAGAGGCAGAGGCAAAAAAAAGGGTTAGGGTTAACAGTCAACGAGGAGACTATTTTGGATGATACATTTTGACTAACTAAGAATAAAAAACGTGATAGGCCAAGCTCTAAACCTGAACCTGAACTAGTTTTCCAAATGAAATAATTTGACTGAATCTTGAAAGTAAATACTGTACCATTTTCATAGTCATCAGAGTGTTCGATTACTCCATAGACGTTTGTGTCACCTGAAGGTAAACAATGGTACACATTAATGTGGTGCTCACTGTTGTTATTTCACAGATGGTTTCAATTTAGTTGATCTGCTATTTAGAAAAAAGGTTAACATATACACAAGAAGCACATTCAATGTTTAATGAATGAATGTTTATTTTTTGTGATGAATTAATTGTATTTAAATTAGAGCAAGTTGTTCTTGTCAGAAGTGTCCTTGACCAACATGATTGGTTCAAAAACTGACCGTGCTGCAGTGGGCAGTACACATCATCAGGAGCCCCACTTTGATTGGTCCCCTGGACAGCTGAGCCCTGATTGGCTCCCTGAGACTGAACCGCTCTGTAAATAAAATATATATTTAACAGAAATGAAGTAGAAATCTATAGATTATGTATTGGTAGGAATCTTGACAACATGTTTATTAATAGAGTAATACTGTACTTACCTCACACAACATGGACCTGTAAAAAGAAAAAAAGACAGACAGACAGAATTACACCATGAATCCTTGGACATTAAAATTGCAGACAGTAAAGGCAAAACATTTAAGATGAGTTGCTCAGTGATTGTAATCTAGATCAGTGGTTCTCAAACTCCTGTTTGAGAACCACTGTTTGGAAACTCCTGTCCTGCCCCTGGTTTGATTTTTGCCAGGGACCAAAAATGTTCTAAGTTAGCAGATCTACAAGCTCACGCAACACGTCTATGTGTGAGCTTGTAGATCAGCCAATGTATGTAGAGGTTAAAGGGATTTTGATGCTATATTAACACATTCTGTTGGTCTCCGGACCCCACTTTGTGGAACCACTGAAGATGAAATCCATCTAATGTAGTCGTTCTCACCTTTGAATGTTCTTTATTGACACAAGCAGGAGCAGAAAGATAGTCAGTAGAATTATTAGACTTCCTTAATTTCAATTACCAATTCAAGAATGGATTGAAGTAGAAAGCATATTACATCATCAGGTTTTTAAAATGCCTTTGCTCATGTAAAAATAATGAGAAACATTGTTTGAGCCGCTGATTGATTGATCGATTGAAGTCCCGCCTTCTCAAAGCAAATACTGAGGATTTTTTACAGCTATAGTGTTGTCCTTACCTTTGGATGTTCTGGTTCGACACAGAAGGATGGTCAATAGAATCACAACCAGAAGACCCAGACCCACAATCACCCCCGCTGCAAGTAGAAAAATCTGCACAGGTCCAGCCACTGAAGGCTGAGTAGATCCAGGCACTGAAGGCTGAGGAGGTCTTGTCACTGAAGATTGAGGCGCTATACACAGCATGTCAACAATGAAAACACCATTTAATCTCATAGCAGACACTGGAGGTTGAATAGATCATATATTCTATAGTCACTTAAGGCAATATGATGCGCAGTATGGAAAATGTAAATGGGTCAGTGACGTGACGCCCCAAAAAACATGTTTTTTAAAAAACTTTAAATAGCAGGCATAAAAATTATTTACTTTTGTTCTACTCACTCTCAACTTTATGGAAACACATTTTGTTTTTAGATATTTTATTGGAATCAGACTTTATTGAGCAGTTTGTTGTACTTGTGCCTAAAACCGTCATCTGACAGTGACATGACAATAATTGTTCATAAAATGAAAATGGAGTACACCTTTCTTAAGTTACTCACTTTATCAAAGTCCTTTATCATAACTAACCTGTGATCCACTATAGTTTTGTGAAAATTAATTGAATCTGTATATTTTCTTCATAATCAACACTCTGTGTGAGGCCCATGTTGTCGATCTTTCAACATATTTTAATTTTATTCTGACAAAAACTTTCTTTAAAATTACACAAATATTTGTGACTCTTCCTGATACTATTTTCTATGTAAACCATACACATTTTTTCGGTTTCATCATTAATAAAGGTATGATTTCTCACTATTTGGAATGTCACACCAGATGACTTAGTGTCACACCAGATGACCATATCTTCATGTGTCAAAGCAAACTGTGTTTTAACCTACCTATTAGTGAGTACTGAACTTTACTGATTGATTAAACAATTACCCAGGAAAAACAGCAACAGTAAAATTGCTTTAACATTAAATAACATGGCCTTAATATTTCTGAACAGGATAGTATTGTTGGGCCTTAACATAGGATAACAAAGAATTGTAGTAGTAGATGGATGATGAGGATGTGCACAGGAATGCTACGCACACCTAAGTCTTCTGCCGGCCCACGGCAGAAGGATCTTAAAGAGACAATAAGGTGCATAGCCACACTGGGGTCTGGGAGCCAAGGCAACATTTTATTAACACCAATTATTGGAAACAACTCAGCATTCAGGTGTATTACTTTTTTCCGAAGTCTCCTGAACTTGAACACAGCATTTTGAGTTGAACAAATTTATTTACGAATCATGTCGTTACACCACATCTCCACTAGCTAAAGAGTGCTGGGTTGTGCAACTCCGAAAATAGCTGATCTACAAGCTCTCGCAGCACAATGCGTTGAGAGCTTGTAGATCAGCTATTTTCGCTATGTTTGTCTCGGGTCCTACCTTACCTCATTGTCCAGTCCAGTGAGTGAAAGTACAAAAGTATTAGATTAGATTAGAATAGACATTTAGACTGCATTGTACATCAGCCAGTCACATTTGGTGAGGGTATAGACATTTAGACTGTATTGTACATCAGCCAGTCACATTTGGTGAGGGTAGCAAACCGTTTGCCCTGTTGCGGTTCTGCTATGCCACAGACAACTTCCTGCTCTTTGTAGAAAATGCAGTCTCGCCCCTTTGGCCAGACAAAACCATTTTTAATTTTTCCAAGTTGATTCATGCAGTTTATCTCTAGCCCCTCCTTATTAATGGTAACAATCTGCCCCACATATGGCTTTCCCTCATATTTGATTATGACAAACTGTCCTTGTGTGTATTCATCTGAGGAGGTGTCTGAATCCTCAGCTTGGGCCTCTCCAATAGATGCACTTGTGTCCCGCACCTGAGTAGAAGACCTTCAGGAGGAGACATTTAAATGTAATTTATTTGTCAGGTAGATTGTTTTAGTAGTAAAATGTAATTACTAGCAAGTCCTCAAGTTTGCCAAGTATGTTATACTCACTGAGCTCCGGAAGCTGTTTTGGGCCTGCAGCTGACCTGGGAAGGGGGCAGTTCCGCAGATGGGCCACCACTTAGTTAAGGAAGAAAAGGAATGAATGGATGACATAAGTTACTTTATTGTCATTAAACAGGTACAATTACAGGTATCATAAAATTGGCAAAGAGAATGATTTAGTTATACTTACTCATCACTTGTCTTGTCACCTGGCACCTCAGCCCTGGAGACTTGGTCGAACTGTAATTTCCGTGGGTTGTGACAGGTGCAGATCTGAGGAAACTGGCAGAAACAACTCAGGTCTCTGTAAACTATCTTTCCCGGGAAGATAGAAAGAACCTGGTGCGTAGTGCTGATGCCAGTCACTGGACGCACTGATGGAGGGACCATTTCATCCATGTTGGATATCTTCTCTTCTTCGATCCACATGACAGTGACTTTTTCAGAGGACTTCTGTAAATACTCACACAGATCCCTCGGTGTTTGTAGGTCACTGCCTCCGAGGACATACATGTCTGCCTTACGCTTCAGCACCCATCCCACACCATCAGGTGCCCTTTCCATGGGAACGCTCTGAAAAGTTCCAGGTGACCCTCTTGAATCCCCATGTATAAGGAATGCTGCTCATGAGGAAGCAGTTTGTGCGATTCCGGTACTGGGTTGCTGGCCCATCACTGAGGACATGCAGGGTGTCAATTGCATTGTCTTGTTTTCCTCGGAAATCATCAATAACTGGCTTGATGTGTGCCCACACAGCACGCTCATCATGGCGTAAGGACTGTGAAATGGTGGCATAGCACTGGGAGCCACTGACTGAGTAGGCAACTCCGGTATGCACTGTTGCCTGCTGCCTATTGCCACCAAAATGAAACGCCTGAATCTCTGTGTTTAGTTTACATGCATAGTTCTCAGAAAAGTCTATATGCAAGACCATTTCATTGGGTTGGATGCTCTCCTTGATGTGTCTGAACTGCTTCACCTGATGAAGCCAGTTGAGCTGATGACTTGCAATCGCACTGAGCCTCTGGTTGAACACATCAGTGAGTTCTCCAACTGTCCCAGTCTTCTTTTTCTTCACCCAGTTCTTGTATGTTTTCTCTCCCACTACAACATCCTGCTTTTCCCACTGCTCCCATGTTGCAGTGTCAGCTGGGTTGTGTTCCTGCAGGTTGGGCTCATCATAACAGCACTTTGTGCACATACGTTGCATGCATTTTGCATTTTCAGTGTCACATGTGATAGCTGACAGCAGTGCTGACAAGCTTTTTGATTTGATCAAGCCTCTCCTTGAAAGAGCATCAATTAGGAGAGAGATGTTTGCATGTTCCCAGCATGCACATGTGTTGCGGTCGCTGGACCTAGCCTCTGTGATGTAAAAAGGTTTATACCTTGTGAATTGTCTGTATAAGAACAGCTATGGTTTTGTTTATGCCCTTCCTCCATATCCATTCATTCATCACTATACAGTATGTTTGTGTATTTTGGAAATAATAAAATCACATTTTCTGTACCACCCATTTTCTGTTGTCAAGTGTCTTATATTAACTGCTTATAACGGATAGTTATTATAAAGTGTTACCACAATATAAGGTTTAGGTTTCTGTGAAGGGGTTTCTGCTCTGTCTGATGAATTTGCTGTATCACCGAATGAAGCTAAATTAAATTATGTAAAAATGTTTAAAACGTTGTTTTAAACATGTTAAAATGTTTTAAATGGACAAAAGAAACATGGGACTTGTTATTTATTGTTATGTCTGTAGGAAAATACAGTATATATCATCTGGTGTGACAATCAAGTCATCTGGCGTGACAAGCAGATATGTCACACCAGATGACGAAGTGTCACACCAGATGACGTTTTCTGCATTTAGGACTACCTTGAGGCTACCAGGTACACATTAGCATGCTAACAACATGCTAGCTATAACAAAACAACCTAGATTTACATGTAATTATGACCAAAGTTTCAAATAACTTTTGCTTTATTAATGAAAAAGGTGTCACACCAGATGACATCCAGAAGTGCCACACTTGTCAAAGTTTCAACAAGATGGCATTTCATGAAAATGTTAAAATCATAACTCACCTCAGACACCTGTCTTGCAGTTGTGCTGGGAGTGCTGAATAGCCTTACAGAAGAAGGACCTCTCTAGCCCAGCAGGTGTCCAAATTATTGCCTGTTTAATTTTTCCAAACTAGTGTCACACCAGATGATTTTGGTTTGGGGGACAAAATCTTTTTGATCAGAAATGACTGAAAACATTATGCTTGGACTTTGAAAAGATATAGGCTCACAAATAGACATTTTTTTTTTGCCTAAATTCATTTATAAATGAATTTTAGCAATTCTTTTTCTTAGTTTTATTCAAGTTCCCACTTTGAGAAACAAGGTCGGGACAGTCACACCAGATGACATTTACCATGTTTGGTTGAAGATTCTGAAGAAATGAGGAATGAAATGTTTTAATCTTGAATAAGTTCACATAAAGCTTAATGTCCTGCACAATATTCAGAAGGTTTTTGACAAATATATTTTTTATTTATACATGTTTGACACCGAGGACAGCGAAAACGCTACGTCACGTCACCCACCCAAATACATTTTGAAATGAATAGAGTAGAAACAGCACATTTTTGTTAACAAATCCAAATTAGCATGGCTATAGGCTAAGGCTATATTCTCCATATTAGTCTCTATGTATCCCCCCATGCAAAAATAAATATAAGTAGGCTACTCACAAATACCCCCCCCCCCCCCCTCCACCACACACACACACCCACAATATTTGTTTTGCAAAATACTCACCAATTGTGACTGTATTACTGAGATAAGTCAAGTAAGCCGGTATCCCTCTCTGTCCATAGCACCTGTAGACTCCTCCTTCTGACACACTGATTGATCCATCAGGGTGTTGAACAGCATCATACCTGATCGGTGTGTTACCTTGGTACCGGTAGTATCCCCACTTCCATCCAGATGACTCCTTCACAGAGCATCTCAGTGTAACACTGCCCCCTACAGGTAGGTCTGTTTGGTCAGCTTTCAGTGTGGCCTTTGGTTTATTATCTGTAGATCAGATTAGGAAGAATAAAACTACAACAGTCAGTTCCTGGAGAAACTGTGTGGACTACAGTAGCTGATAACTACACAATGTAACATGGCTCTGATATACTCAGTGATGAATAGGCTATAATGATAGTTAATCACTAATACTGAAAATAATTATTGATAAATAATTGCTGCTGCCTGATAACAACAATGTGATTGATCAAGCCAATCACAGCTTGACCATCCCTCCAGCTATGGGATCTTGTCTCTATCCTCCTATAGAGGTCATGGATCAAGATCAGGGGTCATCAATGTGTCCGTACAGACACATGTCTCTGTAGATCAGGGGTGGGCAACTTTGATGATGGAGAGGGCCACTATATATTTCCACCTTCACTCCAGAGGGCCACATTGCATATTGTTACGTCCTACTTTGTCATTCTAGTATATCATACAAAAGAAGCAAAAATAGCAGATCTACAAGCTCAAAATGGCTATTTTTGCTTCTTTTGAATTGGAATCCTGATTTTCTTTTTTAATTGGAATCCTGAAATGTAACATTTTGATTTAATTTCAAACGCATTTAGTTATATACTCATGTTAACTTTATGAACCTAAATACAAATACATTGGACATAAAAAAATATACTAGTCATTAAGCTACTGACTGACGGAATTAAAGCAGGTCACGTTTGGAATTGTAACAGCTGAAATCAATAATATATTTGGGTGCGCCAGTTGCCCATGTATGCTGTGTAGATAGATAGATAGATACCTTTATTATCCCAATGGGGGAAAATCAGTTGCCCAGAGGCAGCACAGCAGCAAAGACTTGGTCTTGTCCGTGGCAAATGTTACATTTACACACCATTACATGTTCTTATTTTGACCATAAGACCCAATGAGCCCTATTCACGGCCCGCCCACTCAGCATTCCCCGGTGCTGAAGTCACGTTTTGAAGGGGAAAAACTACTAATATCCCATAGAGTTAACACAGAAATCGCAAATTTAATGCAATTTCCGAATAGTACAGTATAAAATACGGCTAGCATGAACAAGAACACAAGATAGTAAAAGGCACAAAGCGTTATAATTTACTTTACCGTTCGAAATAATGATTTCTTGGCTTTAAGTCCAGCAATTTCTGTGATATTTTACCCTTCTAAACTGACGTCAGCACCAGGAAGTTGCTGAGAAATTTGCTGAGTGGGCGGGCCGTGAATAGAGCTTATTACTACTGATTAAGTCTGCAGGTTTTCTTTAGAATATGACACTATGGCATATTAGGAGTCCAACTAGCAGTGGCTCTCAAATGTTTTATTTGCAAGGACCCCCTTAACTCTGAGAGTACAAATGGACCCTTAAGGGTCCATTTGGTTCCATTTGAACTCTGAGATATAGACCTGTTATGGTCATTCCGGACTATAGGTCTTTATGTGTTTCTGGTAATATTATTTATTGTCCACTAATTCTGTATGTCAATAAATGTAAGCCAGCACATGGCGATGACCCCTGATCAAGATCAATTACATAATGGTGTTTTCAATGTGGGAAGTTAAACAACAGAAAATATATTGATGCCGAAAGTACTGAGTAAATGACCTGAAAGGAACATAGATCACATCAATAGAACATGTAATGTTTATTATGTAAATGTCAATGCAATATCTCTCAATAGCTTTAATATATTGTGGTAATTGATGTGTGGAAGAAACTAAAGATAATAACAGCAGCTTATTTGAAATGTGTTCCACGTATCCTTACAGGATATCTATTTATTTAAAAGGTTCATGCATGAGTGCTATGTTACACATAATTGCAGTGGTGAAACAATATGACTTACCTGATACAATCAAAGTGACTTCATTACTTTGTTTTGTAACCTGGCGATCTTTTCTGAGAGAACCAGTACACTGGTATTCACCACTGTCGTCTGGCGTTGGTAGTTGGACTGGAAATGTATTCGTACGAGAGTATCGATACATTTCACGACCATCTTTGCCAAGTCTGTAATACCAGTCTGTCTTCTCTCCCTCTCTCATGTCACATATGAATGTAACAGACTCTCCAGTAAACATCGGGGACCAGTTGGGCTCCAGGGTCAGAACAGCTTGTGGTCTCTCTACACAAACACATAAAACACAAACACACAAATAGAATAAAACCAAATGTTGCAAGTTGAGTAGATTCATATAATAGTAAACTGACAAAATATATGTAATAATTGAGAGAGGATGAAGTATGTGACAGGTGGAAATATCAAAGAGTTTAGATTTTCACCTTGACTGTGTCCAAAGAAGAGGACGGTACTCAGCACTGAAGGATATTTGATGAGACAATATCAAGTTAAGCATAAATATAGTTCTGCATTTTATTCCTAATTAAAACACCAACAGACAACCACTGACTGCCATACAAAGACAAAGTGCAGTAACAACACAAATAATTAAACTCATGAAAAGGGCTTTAAAGTTTAAAGTGTTTCAATTGGTCAGCAAAATAGGTTATCATCAGTAGTAGGCTATAAGTGATATGGCACTAATTATACAGTATATGTGCTCTTCAGTGTATACCTTTGACAGAGATATAGTTTTAATCTTAGTCTTTGGAATACAATTCTATTTAGTTATAGTCATAATTTAGTAATCTGTATTTTAGTTTTAGTTGACTAAATATAATACGATTTTAGTCAACTAAATGTGCAGTTGATTTAGTTGACAAATAAAATGGCTGTGATGGTGTAATGCCTGATATCATCAGTGTGACACCTGTGCACAACCAAGCAGACATTACTTTAGTTCTACTACTATAGTCTATAAGCAGTGTTTCTCAACCACTGTGCCGCAGATCTTTGGTGTTCCCTTTGAGATGCTTTGGTGTTCCCTTTGAAAATAGGCACTTTTAAAACCGTTTTAATACCTCAAGAAAGAAAATAAAAACGCCATTACTGCATCAAAACTAAGCAACAAACTATATAAAAACTGGTAAAACCAAATTGTAAAATAATATAAGAAAATAGCCACACACACACACACACACACACACACACACACACACACACACACACACACACACACACACACACACACACACACACACACACGCACACACAGACCGTATATCTAGTTGTGCCCTGTGATCTTTTGGCTATGAAAAGTGTGCCCTGCCACACAGGTTGTGAAACACTGGTCTATTATAAACCTATAGTCTATTCTATGCACAGTTCACTGGTCTATAGACCTATAGTCTATTCTATGCACAGTTCACTGGTCTATAGACCTATAGTCTATTCTATGCACAGTTCACTGGTCTATAGACCTATAGTCTATTCTATGCACAGTTCACTGGTCTATAGACCTATAGTCTATTCTATGCACAGTTCACTGGTCTATAGACCTATAGTCTATTCTATGCACAGTTCACACAGGAACACAATAGAATGGTGTCTTTTTCAGTCGTCAGTCCAAGTCATGCAGCATGCTGTATATCGTCAGGTAGAATCCTCATATGTCCAAAGAATTCAAATTCAACTTGATAAAAAAATAACAGATCTACAAGCTCAAAACGGTGCAGCTTCATTCAGAAAGACACACACACACACACACACACACACACACACACACACACACACACACACACACACACACACACACACACACACACACACACACTATATGTATATATTTACATCACTTGTGGGGACATTACATAGACTTCCATTCATTTTTATGCAAGTCCTGTGGCCTTACCCTAACCTCTATCCCTAAACCTAACCCCTAAACCTAAACCCAACCCTAACCCTAACCCTAAACCTAAACCTAACCCTAACCGTTGTGGGGAACTACTATTTTGTCCCCACACTGTCAGAGGTCCCCTGCAGGTGACTGTGTGAACATGCGTTTAGTCCCCATAAGTATAGCTAGACAAACTCACACACACACACACACACACACACACACGCACACGCACACGCACACGCACACGCACACGCACACACACACACACACACACACAACCACTGTGTGTACAGTATGTCTAACCACTGGCAGCCACACCGTAAAAATATTACTTGCAATCCCTTTTTTCAGAAATTGAATTAGTACCTCTTGCTTTCTGCTTTTATCTTGTAAATGTTGAAACTGTTTCTTAAATTATGATGACAATAAATGGCATATATTCAGTACAGTATTGCCACATATGGTTGAAACACTAGTTCAATAGTCAGAGCTACTAGTAATAATAGTGATACTCTAGTTCAATAGAGCTACTAGTAATAATAGTGATATATACTCTAGTTCAATAGAGCTACTAGTAATAATAGTGATATATACTCTAGTTCAATAGAGCTACTAGTAATAATAGTGATATATACTCTAGTGCAATAGAGCTACTAGTAATAATAGTGATATATACTCTAGTTCAATAGAGCTACTAGTAATAATAGTGATATATACTCTAGTTCAATAGAGCTACTAGTAATAATAGTGATATATACTCTAGTGAAATAGAGCTACTAGTAATAATAGTGATATATACTCACAGAGGAGCACACAGGGTGAGATGAGACCCATCCTCTCCTGTGATGAACGACTCTGAAGAACCTTCTTCTATCACAGTGAACTTATAAGTACATGTGTGTATAGGGTGTGTGTGTGTGTGTGTGTGTGTGTGTGTGTGTGTGTGTGTGTGTGTGTGTGTGTGTGTGTGTGTGTGTGTGTGTGTGTATGAGCTCATGTACACTTCGTGCCATGAGCTCATAGTTCAGCATATTCAGATCTGTTCTTCCTTCCTGTTTATTGGCATAGAGGCCAAAATAAAGATGTGAACTCCTGCAGTTCTACAGAACGGTTCCTCTCCTGCAGCACCGCTTCGTAAGACACCACAGCTACGTGGCAGCGCTCTGGTAAAAAGGTCTATATAGATTTAGTCTTCTTATGCCTGGCTTAGAAGTAGAATGATTCTACTGATCATTCCCACAAAGTGTCATGAGAATCCACCTGTAAGTTATTGATGGTCATTTTGACCTTTGATCCCCAAAAGTTGATTGTTATTTTGTTCACAGACTGACATCATTTGAACTTCATTTGACAGTACTGTGTGATTTGTCCCGGACGGTAAAGTATTCCGTCACTTAACTTTCCACAAGGAATCCAATGCATCAAATCTATTGTCTTCTTTTGCATGAAAATCTACTTATTCTTGTGTTATTTTGTTCACAGATGTACACATATAATATATACACAAATTGTAGCTGCCATCAGAATCTGTCATCATGATTAAAGTTCATTGTTTATATAAATAAGTTAAAAAGGTCAATAAGTTAAGTTCATAATGTTTTTGTTTTGGACAATTTCATGTATCTATGTTTCTTTCTTTGTTTCACATGATACTGAGGTGATTTCTGTGTTCTTGATTGGCCCAGGTCACACTGGCCTTTCGTTCTTTGATCTGTTAATGAGCAAGGGTGGTTGGCATCACTGTAATTAGCAGAGCTGAGGGGAACCAGTTCATTCTGAACAGAACACTGAGAGGAGAAGCAAGCACAGCATTGCTGCTGTCTGTATGCTGTTTGAGAGAGAAAGAGTTGCTGTTGGTTAAAAGTCAAAACACAAGTTACTGTATATCAAGAAGAATACGTTACAGAAGATTTAAGTTTATTTCCCCAGAGTTGATGCGGCCAATGAGGTATGCATTGTTTGTTTGAAAGTGAACTGTATTTGTTTGTATGTTTTTCTTTGATCATTGTTCTCTGTGAGAATATTTGTATTAATGTATATTTGTATTTTGTGTTTGTTTACAGTTCTTACGGCATTTTATTTGGCATTAAATGTCTGTCTATAAAAAGATCACCTTGTGTGCGTATCTATCAACCGGAGGGAACTACAGTAAGAACTCAGCCTGCTCGACACGAGGTGAAGGGGCCTGTCTGTGCCTAGGATCAGGGGCCTGTCTGGCTTAGGAAAGGGGCCTGTCTGGCCTAGGAGAAGGGGCCTACCAGCTGATGTCGACCGAGCTTCAAGCAAGTTTCCACCTACAGTAACTCAAGCATTGTACAGATAAGACTGTGTTTACACTGGCATCCCAGCAAGTGGAGTGCGGGAGCTTTTGCGTGGTTAAACCAAGAAGTAATACATTTAAAACAAGTTAAATGTTGATAAGTGGAGTAACCTCGTTAACTGCTTTAAAGGGACTCTATAAGTGCTAAAAGGGAAATGTCTTGGTGTTATGCACATGTTTTATTTGATCAAGTTTTTGCTGATTCCACGCAGTAATTCACAATTAAGCAAGTTTGAAGTGCAAGAAGGGGTAAAAATATTCTGTTGTATTTTTCCCAGTAATTCATTTCATCTTTAAGTGATTCATTTCTAAGAAGTCAAGTGACTAATATATTACAACTAAGTGTGATATAAGTTACTAAAGGTTAAAAGGGTAATCCAATTCATTGGGTTAATTCACTTTAAGTTCATGTGTATGGTAAAAGAGTTTATAATACATTAAGTCATTCTAACTTTATGCCAATTCATTGCAAGTGAAAACAAGTTCATTTGTTTGTAAAACGGTTTGGGTACTTTTGAGTTATTCTAAAAACGTTTTTGGTGAAACTAAAATCCAAGTTCATTGCAATAGTGTTGTTGCAATTTAAAAAACCCTTAAGTACTATTCAAGTCAAGCCAGTTAATTCAACTGTTGTTTTTTGGTTTTATTTTTTATTTTAAAAAGCTACTAATTTAGAACGCTTACAGTAAATCTTAAGCAAACAAAGATGTCTGAACACGAAGACAATGGAACACATTTAGATAGTACCATTAATGTTGAAGCATTATTTCACCAGTCTCAAAACACTGATAATGCACCTTTAGACACTAACCCACACAAGGACACTGAGGTAATTGAGGTTGAAGAAGAGACCCACGATGAAGCAGGAGGGACCGAAGTTGTTCCAGAGCAATTGCGAAAAAGCCAGAGAACCCGAACGCTTACTCAAAAGGGTCAAGAAATCGAAGACAACAAAATAAGGAGTTTTAAGCATCACTTCACAACTTCCTATGAGAAATGGAAATGTCTTGCCAAGGAGACTAAGAAGGCTTTCAGTGGACCTTTATCCGGTGAGATATTACAGAGCATTATGACCAATATCAACTGTGCTCAGAAGGACGTAACGCATGCTTATGAAGACTTGCGCCGACACATTACTCCTGATAATGAGATCCGCCGCAGAGTCGACACTTGTGTAGAGGTGTCGCAGAAGATCCTTAAGCGTGCTTATAATCGCAAAGACAAAGATTCAGAGGCATTGAGTGAGACAAGCTCAAAGTTCACATTCAGTGCAAGCCAAAGTTCAGTGTCTGCAAGTAAGACAACCATGAGATCAAAACACTCAGCCCTGTCCGCTGCAAAGAAACAAGATGCTGCAGCAGAACTAGCTGCAACTAAAGCCACTTTGGAAGTCATGGACGAAATGGAACACGAGAAGCAACAGCTTGAAATACTTGAAGCTGAAAACAGACAAAGGCTTGCAACCATTGAAGCTGAGAACAAACAAAGGCTTGCAATCATAGAAGCTGAGCTTGCACAACAAGAAGTGGAAAATGCTGCAAGGCAAAGTGCTTTAGAAGAAAAGCGCAGGCAGTTAGAGCGCTTAGAGACAGTTAAGAAAATGAATGCTGCAAAGGCACGACTACAAGTGTATGAACAAGATGTGGGCTCGGATGACGACATATTAGACTTGTTCCAAGACAACAAATCTAAGCAACTGACACCCGCAGTTAAGCCAAGAAGTCTCCCAGTGCAAGGCGTGACTTCACCACAACATGTCTCGCATGCACAAGCGACTCTGATAAACCAAACTACCACAAGTGGCCAGCCTGCTACTAATGCTCAGCAAGATGATAGCGCTACAGCAATCGCTAGAGCAATTGCAGAGTCCATCAATGCAAGCCGACTTCCTGTACCAGAGCCTTCAGTTTTCAGTGGAGACCCCCTAAGGTACAAGGACTGGAAAATGTCATTCGAAACATTAATTGGAAGAAAGAATATTCCAGTAAACGAGAAAGTCTACTACCTTCGCAAGTATGTCGGCGGACCTGCAAAGAAAGCCATAGAGGGTTATTTCCTGTTAGGAACAGAAGCAGCTTATCATTCAGCGTGGGACATACTTGAAGAAAGATATGGAAGCTCATTCGTGATAGCTAAAGCCTTCAGGGATAAACTTACCTCATGGCCGAAGATAGGACCCAAAGACAGTGTTGAACTGAGAGAGTTCGCAGACTTTCTGCAAGGCTGTCAATCAGCGATGTCACAGATTAAAGGCCTAGAAGTCCTGAACGACTGTTCTGAAAACCAAAGAATACTTACCAAGCTTCCTGATTGGTTAACAGCCAGATGGAACAGAAAAGTCATTGAAACTCTAGAACAGTCCCAGGAATTCCCTAAATTCACACAATTTGTTAAGTTTGTCGCAAAAGAAGCCAAGATAGCCTGTAATCCAGTGACCTCTCTTTATGCTCTGAAATCGAGTGATGGAGAGAAGGTGAAGACAGCACCAAAGACTCGAAGTGTTGGTGCTAAGGTGCTGGCAAGCACATCTGAAGAGAAAACAGATGCTAAGTGTGTCTTTTGTGAAAAGCCAAACCATGGCATTCACACATGTCGAAAGTTCATGGCTAAGTCAGTAGCAGAACGAGTCAAGTTTGTGCAGACCAACAGATTATGTTTTGGATGCTTGAAATCAGGTCATCATTCAAAGAACTGTGAAAACAAGAGTGTCTGTGACACATGTAAAAGGAAGCATCCTACCTGTTTACATGAGGACCGTTCCAAGGACGACGGAAAGAAAGAACAAAAGGATGACAAACGAAAGGAGAGTGAGAAGCACTCAAAGGACAACAAGGAAAGGTCAAAGGACAAGTCAGAGTCTAAACAGACCGAAGAAACAGCAAATGATGCAACATCTTTTCGAGTAGTTCAGGACAAGAGCAACAGTTTCACATCCACAGTTGTTCCTGTATGGTTATCCACTACAAGTAAACCAGAGAATGAAGTTCTTGTATATGCACTTCTGGACAGTCAAAGTGATTCCACTTTCATTTTGCAAGAGAAAGCTGACACTCTGGACACACAGAAGGTACCGGTGCAGCTAAAACTGGGCACATTGGCATCCAGAGGTACTATCATTTCAAGTCAGAAGTTATTGGGACTGCAGGTCCGAGGGTTCTATTCCTCTAAGAAGATCCCCCTCCCAGTCACCTATACAAGAGAGTTCATTCCTGCCAATTTAAGTCACATTCCTACACCCAAGACAGCAAGAGCATGGCCTCACCTAGAGTACCTTGCTGAAGAGATCGCACCTTTAATCGACTGTGACATTGGTCTGCTTATTGGCTATGATTGTTCTCAGGCCATGTTACCCAGAGAAGTGGTGTCGGGCAAAGACCATGAGCCATTTGCACAAAGAACAGACCTCGGCTGGAGCATAGTCGGTTGTGTCAATCCCTATGTCGACTATGGCGATGAGATTGGAAGCAGCCACAGGATTGTTGTCAAGGAAGTGACACCAAGCAATCACTCGCCTTCTAATCTAACAAGTGAAGTCCATTACATCTGCCGAACTCAAGTCAAGGAAGTATTCACGCCACCAGATGTGATAAGGGTGCTTGAATCAGACTTCAATGAGAGAACGGTAGAGGATGCACACTTCTCCCAAGAGGATCTACGCTTCATCACAACGATGGAGGATGGCATCAAGATCAAGGATGACGGTCACTGTGAAATGCCGTTGCCATTTAAGGAAGACAGACCGAGTCTACCAGACAATCGAGTATGTGCAAATCACCGTCTCAAGTGCCTGAAAAGGAGATTCGAGAAAGACAAGCAGTATCATAAGGATTACATGGCCTTCATGAGTGAAACGATCGCTCGCGGAGATGCTGAGAAAGTTCCAGCAGAAGAAATGAACAAAAGTCCTGTCTGGTACATCCCTCACCACGGGGTCTATCACCCTCAGAAACCCGGCAAGATAAGGGTTGTGTTCGACTGCTCTGCTAAGTTCCAAGGCATGTCATTGAATGATTATCTGCTTACCGGACCAGAACTTACGAATACCCTAGTGGGTGTTCTCTGCCGGTTCCGCAAGGGTCCAGTAGCGATAATGTGCGATATTGAACGCATGTTCCATCAATTTCACGTAAGAGCAGAAGACCAAGACTATCTGAGATTTCTCTGGTGGGATGAAGGAGACTTCCAATCAGAGCCCTCAGTCTATAGGATGAGAGTGCACTTATTCGGAGCAGCCTCATCGCCAGGCTGTGCAAACTACGGCCTCAAGCACATTGCTGCACAAGGACAAGGTCACTTCAGTGAAGCATCCATCTGTTTCATCGAAAGGAACTTTTACGTGGATGACGGCCTGACAAGTGTGGCAACTGTAGATGAAGCAATCCAGTTGGTCAGTGAAGCAAGGCAGATCTGCAGCGCTGGCAAGCTGCGAATCCACAAGTTCATTTCCAACAGTCAGGAGGTTCTTGCATCCATCCCTAAAGAAGAATGTGCTGAAACAGTAAGACATCTTGATCTAGCCTTGGGTGAGCCGCAGCTTGAAAGAGCCCTAGGTGTGAGATGGTGTGTCGTTTCAGACCAGTTCCAATTCAGAGTCGTGGTGAATGAACGCCCACTCTCTAGAAGAGGAGTCCTGTCGACAGTAGCATCCATCTTCGACCCACTTGGCTTCGTAGCACCCTTCATTCTAGTCGGGAAGCAAATACTACAGCAAATGTGCAGAGACAAGATTGGATGGGATGAACCACTCTCTGAAGAGCTTCGTCCAAAATGGGAGTCCTGGCTCTTGGACCTGCAGAACTTAGCTGATGTCAAGATTCAGCGATGTTACCTGCCAGCAAGTTTCAAGGAAGTCAAGAAGTATGAACTCCATCACTTCGCCGACGCAAGTGTCACAGGGTATGGAGAATGTACTTACCTGAGAGCCATCAGTGCATCAGGACAAATCCATTGTTCTCTAGTCATGGGCAAGTCCCGAGTGACACCCACAAAAGTCACCACAGTGCCAAGACTTGAGCTGGCAGCAGCGGTTGTTGCTGTTCGTACAAGTGATCTGCTCAGAAAGGAGTTGGATATAGAAGATGTCCAAGAGTTCTTCTGGACCGACTCAAAGGTCGTCCTAGGTTATGTCAACAATGACGCCAGGCGATTTCATGTATTCGTGGCAAACCGCATTACACGAATCAAGGAAAGCACAAATCCAAGTCAATGGAGACATGTAAGCTCTGAAGAAAATCCCGCAGACCACGCTTCAAGGGGCCTTAAAGCAAAGGACCTCATTGCTTCCAACTGGTTTACGGGTCCAGATTTTCTCTGGTGTGAGGAGCTTCCCAGCAGAGATGTTATGGTGGGAGACTTAGCAGTTGAAGACCCAGAGGTTCGTAAGACAGTTGTACACAAGACCCTGGCAACAGAAGTTAAACTGCTCGATCGTTTCCTGAAGTTCTCCAGCTGGACAGCTTTAGTCAAAGCCATTGCCAGACTCAAGCGTCGTGGCAAGGAGCTTAAAGGTTTGACGTCAAGAACCAATCAAGCCACAAGTCTCGAAGAGAGAAAGGAAGCTGAACTTACCATCATAGGCATTGTCCAAAGAGCAACCTTCTGGGAGGAAATTCGAAGTCTTCAACACAAGAAGGAGATAAGCAAGGATAAGACCTGCAGACTACACCTTCTGAATCCCTTCTTGGATGAACAAGGTATCCTCAGGGTTGGAGGTCGACTAGAACATGCTGCTCTGCATCCGCACGTCAAGCATCCAGCAATCTTGCCGAAGACCAGCCACATATCAAGGTTACTGATCGACCACTACCATCAAAGGGTGGAACACCAGGGGCGAGTCATAACCTTGAATGAGTTGAGATCCAACGGCATCTGGATCCTTGGATGTAGTCAAGCTGTGTCGTCCTACATCTATAAGTGTGTCAAGTGTAGGAAGTTCAGACGCTGTACAGAAGAACAAAGAATGGCAGATCTACCCCGTGAACGCATGGAAACAACTCCTCCCTTTACCTATTGTGGTATGGACTGCTTCGGCCCATTCCATGTCAAAGAAGGAAGGAAAGAGCTGAAGCGCTATGGGCTACTATTCACCTGTCTTTGCTCTCGTGCTGTGCACATTGAACTCCTCGATGACATGACTACCGATGCATTTATTAATGCTCTCCGTTCCTTCATTGCCCTACGAGGAAACGTCCGTCAACTCAGATCTGATCAGGGTACTAACTTTGTTGGCGCAAGGCGTGAGTTCCTGGAAGCTGTGAAGGACATGGACCAAGAATCCCTAAAGCAACTAGGCTGTGAGTTTGTCATGAACCCTCCATCCGCAAGCCATATGGGTGGAGTCTGGGAAAGGCAAATCAGAACAATAAGGAGTGTGTTGACATCCATCCTGGATAAGTCATCCCAAAGACTTGATTGTTCATCCTTGCGAACCTACCTGTACGAAGTCATGGCAATCATAAACAGCAGGCCTTTAACGGCACACTTACTCAGTGACCCGGCTGGGCCACAGCCACTTACGCCTAACCACATCCTGACGATGAAGTCTTCAATAGTCTTGCCACCACCTGGAGACTTTGTGAAGGAAGACCTTTATCTGCGTAAAAGATGGCGAAGAGTGCAATATCTAGCCAACGAGTTTTGGTGTAGATGGAAGAAAGAGTACCTGTTGAACCTGCAACAGAGACAAAAATGGCACAAGACCCGCAGAAATGCAAAGATCAACGACGTAGTGATTGTTAAAGATGACACTGCACCACGAAATGAGTGGAAACTAGCCAAGGTCACGGATGTGTACCCTTGTGAAGATGGATATGTGAGGAAGCTACAGTTGCTCATTGGAAATGCAGCGCTAGATGACAAAGGAAAGAGACTCACCAAGCCAGTCTACTTAGAGAGGCCTATCCACAAGACAGTTACCCTGCTGGAAGCCGACTAAAGCGACCTCTACCTCTTGCATTCCATACACTAGGGCTCATTTTGAATACATGAATGACATTGTGATTTAAAAACTGATGATTAAAAATGTAAAGTTCATTTAAGAAATCCCAAGTGATTTCGGTGGGAGTGTAGCTGCCATCAGAATCTGTCATCATGATTAAAGTTCATTGTTTATATAAATAAGTTAAAAAGGTCAATAAGTTAAGTTCATAATGTTTTTGTTTTGGACAATTTCATGTATCTATGTTTCTTTCTTTGTTTCACATGATACTGAGGTGATTTCTGTGTTCTTGATTGGCCCAGGTCACACTGGCCTTTCGTTCTTTGATCTGTTAATGAGCAAGGGTGGTTGGCATCACTGTAATTAGCAGAGCTGAGGGGAACCAGTTCATTCTGAACAGAACACTGAGAGGAGAAGCAAGCACAGCATTGCTGCTGTCTGTATGCTGTTTGAGAGAGAAAGAGTTGCTGTTGGTTAAAAGTCAAAACACAAGTTACTGTATATCAAGAAGAATACGTTACAGAAGATTTAAGTTTATTTCCCCAGAGTTGATGCGGCCAATGAGGTATGCATTGTTTGTTTGAAAGTGAACTGTATTTGTTTGTATGTTTTTCTTTGATCATTGTTCTCTGTGAGAATATTTGTATTAATGTATATTTGTATTTTGTGTTTGTTTACAGTTCTTACGGCATTTTATTTGGCATTAAATGTCTGTCTATAAAAAGATCACCTTGTGTGCGTATCTATCAACCGGAGGGAACTACACAAATCATGTAGTGAAATGCTCCTACTTTAGGGCAGTGGTTCACAAACGTTTTAGCTCAAGACCCAAAAGAGAAATGTTATGTTTCCTCAAGACCCAAACTAGAGTGAAATTCACAACATGCGAATTTGCGATGCAATATGCAAGCTTGTAGATCTGCTTTTATATACATTGGATACATGGAATTCTTTTTTAAAAAGCTTTAATTTTTCCCTCTTTTTTTGTGAATTAAAAAAAATATATTTTGAAATAATAATAATAAAAATCTAAATGTACTACACAAGAAATAAAGGGGCCTATGGGTTCTGAATCACTGTTTGGGAAACAGTGTTAGTGTTGGGGTAGCCTCGGAAACCCAGGCTTTTATTTTGGCGATAGGAAGAAAAATAAAAAGTGTTGGGGAGACAACGGACAAAACTCATGCTTCCTTCAATGCATGGGTAGGCCTACTCCAAGTTGTTTTTTTCACCTGACAGTGGGGATTTCCCTGGGATGGACGTAGCGCGTGGAAGGAACACGTTATTCCAACCAGTTCCTTTCCCCTCCATCAGGCGCCCCGGCTGGCCAGGGGGAGGCATTATTAAGACCAGGATTACTGCATGTTTTTGTGAGGGTATCAACCCTAGGAGACATGGGGAGAACATGCAAACTCCACACAGAAAGGCCCTATCGCCAACCCCACCTAGGGTTTGGGCGCTGATGACGCGGAGGGAGGAAACACAATGACATGTATTTGTTATTTTTTGCATTGGAATTGCTGAGATTATATTTTAAAGACAACGTTTAGTTTGTTCTAGAAGAATACTTAAATTGAATATTTTTTTATATTACATTTTCTGCTGCCAGATACAAAACTAAATCTTATACTTGGCTCTGTCTGTTTTGGTTCTCAACCTGGGCATAAGTCACAGTCTCAAATATACTTTGTTATGCTATACCACCACCTTCTGGTCCGGAGTGACTAACTAAGCCTTCACCAGATGTACAGGTACTTACTCATTAATGCAGTTGGAAGGCCATTGCCTGATGGTCTGACTAAGAGGCCTGGAGGTGAATTGGGAGCACATAATATGGTGCCAGACCTTGTAGTTTTTTAATAAACCGCGCACGGCGTGGCACGGTCAAAGCGATTTCGATGAGTATAATGAATAAGCTTCAACGAACTAGTTCACATGAACAATATCGATGTGACTAAGAGATTCGATGGGTACATATATTTTAAATGGGCAGACTTACAATTAAAATACATTTTATGTTGAGGGCGAGATTGTTGTTCCACAACTTCCTGGTCATTGCGAGTCACCCAAGATACACTGTGCCGTCTCTCTTCTCTGTCCTCTGCCTGTTTCAGAGGATTAAACTGAATTGCAGAGGCAAAGTTATAAAGCCTATAAAATTCAAATTGGTCTAAGTCATTGAATCCTCTTATGGTACAGCGTTATTTGTATGGCTATAGTCATAAACCTTTTATTTTGGGTGAAATGGTTAAGAAATATCACATGCAGACGTTTTTTTTTTTTTAAAAGCATATTATAATATGTATTTAAAGGAATTGCAACACAGCTTAGCAATAAATCAGACAGTCGACAAGTCCAAATAATACGTAATACAATAAAATGTAAATGACATCACAAATAAAAACAATATAATTAAGAAGAATAAAAAGAAAGTGGTGAGCGGTGATGATCAGGCGCTCTGGTCCGTAGCTTTATTGTGTTTTCCTTCCAATGCTCTTTATTTCACCAAATACAACCTTAGCCGAGTGCAGAAGGTGCTTTCCCTGAACTCCAATCCAGTAGGCTGGAGATCCTTTTCTTATTTTCTTTTACTACAGATTGTATGATTGAGGCTTCAAATCAAAGCAAATCAAACTTCATTCATAGAGCACATTTTAAAACATTCTAGAACAATATAAAGTTACAACAACTCACTAACTGCTAATGCTGTTTTTCAGATCATCGAGAAGCCACTTCTCGTTTTCTTCAAGACCTTTGTAAAATATATCTTTGGCTTTTGGCCCACTGGAATGCAAGAGGTCATAGAGTTCCCTCATCTTCTCCATATGGGTGGGCTTAGACCTCACGTTACTGTAGCCCTCCTGGGTGATAACACCCTCAGCAATGAGCAGATCCAGGATGGAGTCGATCATCTTCACTCTGCTGATCAGGTCAACCCGGTGTTGGTCGACAAACTGACTGGTTGAAGCTGAGGGAAATAACAATTGTGGGCAAAACATTTAATTAAATTATCACGTTTCTGAGCATGCAAGCAAGTTTTAAAAATAAAAGAAAATAACTGAAGACGTGAAGGACTCGCAAACCAAAAAAAAAATCAAGGATGACTCCTTAGATAGATATAAAAAAATGTTTTTTTTACAACTGAAAAGTGATTAAAAACTAGAAGAAGTGCTCTTCCGAGCACAGGTCTCCACCAGGCCACGCGTCCTGGTGGTGCTATAATAGGCCAATGTAAAAAGGGTGGCATGTGTTCTTCACCAATCTTAGACCTTTCATGGTGCCACTGAGGCTGATGTGAACATTTTGTAAAGTAATTTCTTCCTTGGCCTTTTGCGAATGTGCGTGCACAATTTCATTACAATTGCACGCTGTGTTTGTTTTGAGGCATTTTGTTCGAAACGGATCAATCCTGCAAAGTTTGGAGGCCAATCTTAGCCAGGATGGAATATTTAATATGGGACAGATCCGTCTTGATCATATGACTGTAGAGACTGTGTACTGATTTGTGTTAATTTTGGGTAAAATCTGAAGGAGTAATATCCAAAAATGTGTCTTACATAAGTCGGCCTCCTGGTGGCGCTATAAAAGGCTGATGTGAAAAATGCAAGGAAAGGGTTTTTCCTTGGCCTATAGGGAATGCGCTTACAACGTTTGAAACTGGTATAGCGCCACCATGAGGCTGATTTCAAAATTTTGAAGTGGCATTTCTTCCTCTGCCTAGTGGGAACATGTGTGCGCGATTTCATGTTAATTGCACTCTGCGTTTGTGATTTGAGACATTTTGTCAAAAATGGACCAATCTTACAACCTTTGAAAGCCAATCTCCACCAATCAGGATGGAATATGGTCAATCAGACAGATCCGTGTCGATCACATGACTGTAGAGATACTGTCTACCGAATTGCGTGATTTTTTAACAAATTCTGTAAGAGTAGTGTACAGAAATGTGTTTTGCAAACATCGGCCTCATGGTGGCGCTAGAACAGGGCCATTTGAAAAATGTGGGGCAGAGGTTCTGAATTGGCATCCAGGGAGTGTGTGTGCTCATTTTGGTAGCGACCGGGCCAACGGCGCCGGAGATAATAGCTGGTAACAAACTCGGAGGACGGACGGACGGACAGGGGCGAAAACATACTCTCCCCCTGCCTTCGGCTGGTGGAGACAATAAATAAATTGCATTTCTCAGTTACTGGCAAAGTTTGAAACTGATCGGTGGAGTTATAGGGAAAACCACAAATCGGCCTGTTATAGCGCCACCATGAGGCTGATTTCAAAGATTTGAAGTGGCATTTCTTCCTCGGCCTAGCGGGAACGCGTGTGCACGATTTCATGTTAATTACACTCTGCGTTTGTGATTTGAGGCATTTTGTCCAAAATGGACCAATCTTACAAACTTTGAAAGCCAATCTCAGCCAATCAGGATGGAATATGGACAATCAGACAGATCTGTGTCAATCACATGACTCTAGAGATACTGTCTACCAATTTGCGTGATTTTTGGACAAAATCTGTAGGAGTAGTGTACAGAAATGTGTTTTGCAAACATCTGCCTCATGGTGGCGCTAGAACAGAGCCATTTGAAAAATGTGGGGCAGAGGTTCTGAATTGGCATCCAGGGAGTGTGTGTGCTCATTTTGGTAGCGACCGGGCCAACGGCGCCGGAGATAATAGCTGGTAACAAACTCGGAGGACGGACGGACGGACAGGGGCGAAAACATACTCTCCCCCTGCCTTCGGCTGGTGGAGACAATAAATAAATTGCATTTCTCAGTTACTGGCATATAGCAAGTGTTAGTTACTTTAGACCTATCTCTGTTTCTTTTATGTTACAGTATACAGTATACATAGGCCTGTGGTTCTCAAACCTTTTGTGCCAAGGACACCCAAATTGATATGTATTTGGCCAAGGACCCCCATCTGAAAAGGTTTTGTGCCAGGGACCCCCAGAAGAGAAGATTGATGTAAAAAATGTCCATCTATCTGTATGAGAACGGAAACTCCAGCTGAAGCCACCCCGCAGTGCTGTTGAGCAGCCTGCACCGCTCACTTCACATGGCTGAGATTTTTTAATAATAAAGTGGAATGGATAGAGATTGTGATGCTATGTTAACTACTTTTGCTGGGGACCCCCTGGAATCCCCCCCAAGGACTCTTTGGGGTCCCCGGACCCCACTTTGAGAACCAATGTTACATCATACCATTGAGCCCAGGCTCCATCATTGGCCACATGGATGGCAAAGTCTCTTCCACTTCCAGTGATGATGTCATCGTTATCGGCATGTTTCGGCTGTTGCCTGGATGGAAAAACAATGCCTTGATTTCAGTTACAATTATACATTTAAATAGTATGACTGACATATACTGACTAACAGGCAGTGATGGGCAGCAGCTAGCTACAAGTAGCTAAGCTACATAGCTGAACTACATTTCTAAGTAGCATAACAGAAATTAGCTACATTTCTCTGGGGATAGCTTGTAGTGTAGTTAAGCTATATTTAATCAGAGTAAACGTAATGTACCTTAGGCCTACTACTGTACATTATCCAAATAGCTTGCCTATCACGATTGGGAAAAATAAATAAATAAATAGACCAGTCAATTGCAATAGTGTCCCCAATAGTGAGGGGACATTCAAGACGTCTGATCCCCCCCCCCCCCAGGTCCCCAGATGACAGTGAAGTGACCGAAAGCAATGTTGATTTGGATAGCTACTTTTGCCATGTAGCTTGTTGCTTAGGTAACTACATTTATTTGGGGATAGTGTCGCTGTAGCTTAGCTATATTTAATCAAGTGTAACATTTTCCAAGTAGCTTGCCCATAACTGCTAACAGGCTAGCTGACTCCCCAATGCATGATTGTGTAACTCGTGATGATAATTAATTAAGGAAAGGGAAAATCACCTGGCCTATGGAAGGAACAACATCTTCTCCACTTTCTCCCTGTAAAAGAGATGGGAATTACTGTCGGGTTATACAATGCTGATATCAATGAAAACTAAATTGATCATGCTTAGTTGCTTACATATTTTCCATTTGCTCCGCTTTTTCCTTGTACTGCGAGCCAAGTCACCTGAAGTGAGCACAAAACATAGGCATATTCATTCAGAAATGCAAATATGATCAAGCACAAACAAACACAGACCTTCAATAGAAAGGTGACTGTGTACAGTACAGTATGTACCTGATCGAATGGTTGCAAACCATGCAGTGGCATCAGTATCACTTGATTTAAGATACAATCTGAAGGGAGGCTGCTGCTCATAGAATGCTTCAAAGTAGCCTTTCAACATCGTTTCTGCCAGGGTAAAATTCAAGTCCTGCACACAAATAATAGGAATAATTAATACATTCATTGTTGCATCACACATTCATAATGAATTGATTGATTGATTGATTGAAGAATTTATTAGAAGTAGAGCATGGGGGGCTTAATCTAACTATACAAAATAGTTACACCTATCTCACACAACCTTTACCATACACATGCTATGATCAATGAACAAACACACCTCAGGCGTAATATCCCCAGTTTGCTCACTCTTGAGTTGGTACTTCCTCTCTGGCAGTACACAGCTGTGTGGCTTCTCAACCCAACTGTGACACCTCTTTGAGTTGCACAACTCCAAGAGTATGTCCTGCCACGCAAGGACAACAGGAGGACATGGTGATGGACAAAAGAAGAGAAGGATGGAAAGGGACGAGGCAGGGGAATAGGGAAGCAGAAAATAGAGGAGAATGACAAGTTGGAATAAAGTGAAGTACGTATAACCATCTAAATATTTATAAAAGCTAGTCATTAAACACTGTGATCGATACAAATCTACATCAAAGCTCAAGACATAATTTAATAGAAGCTTAATTATCAGCTCGCAGCTCGTCAGTACCCATTTTCAGAGTACTTGGAGGCCAGTCTATGACATCAGTACTATGATGACACTCAGTACTATGAAGTTAGCAGTGTGTTTGTCTGTAGATCGGTACCCGTTGCACGTCAATGCATGGCGGGCAAAAGGCAGCATGAAAGCACTATACTTAGTTCTGACTAGGTATCTATGATCAGAAAAACTGATCGACACAAAGCTATACATTGTCAGCGATCATCTTGACCTGATGAGATATCTAGATATGATTATATAAATTATGATCATACATATATGATATGCATTTATATATTAAATACATTATTCAGCTGATGGCTGTGGTTTCAAAATATGTAAATGTTATGACTTTGTTACGATGATTATCATTATCAATCATTACACTAAACTCAGTTATTTATAGCCCAATGCTAAACTGGAGGCACACATTCCATTACTGGTCCGACATCTCATTGTTCCTACATCCCATTAATCCAAATCTGGTGAATGTTAACCTGGTAAAAATACTATGCCTAAACCTAAACCTAACCCTAACCTCAGTAAAACTTTATGCCTAAACCTAACCCTAAAACCTAACCCTAATCAAATTAGGACTAATGAGATGTATGACTAATGAGATGTAGGACTTATGGGCAGTCCCCTCTCCATCTTGGTGCTCTCCTCACTTTAATATGTGAAGGGCTGTTGACAGCGAGGTAGATGCGGAAAGTGTGGCTGTCGTCATCACTGCACAGATCCTCATAGACAAGAACCGCTCCGTGGGGTTTCACCGGCTCCGTCCTATGGGCGATGACAGCAACAGGTGACAGGGAGGACACCGGCCACTTTATATGGCTTCCTGAGGATGTGACTCTCTCAATGACGGAACCATTGCCAGTGATGTGTAGGACGCCAAATACGATGTCATTGTCAGGGGCTGGGTGGAAACAATCGAAACAAGGGGATGTTAAGGTACTTAAACAGCCGCTGACATCTTGCTAATATGTTGATGATGTCATTGTGGGAATGTGCAATAAGCCAATCAAATTAATTTACTGTACATACTGTACATTCTCTCTTTCTCCCCTCTCCCGCACGAAAATGTATTTTATATGTAATCTGTGTATATAAATATTATGTGTGTGTGTGGTTCAACGGGGCTCGGGGGGCTGGAGGAGGAGATGTATACATACAGTACAGTACATAGCCTACAAACTGTTTTCAGAGAGACCACGTGACTTACTGTATCATACATGATAATTTCAGCTGTGACATAGGCTCTTTAAAGTTTTATAGATACAACAAAATCCATATACAGGCAAATCCTTTGCTAATTCCCAGATTGTACGCCAGTAGACCTGATCCACGGCCTGATCCTCCTTGACCTCAAAATTGCATTGTGCAGCTTTGAAAAGGACACACCCCCTACCTACAGCACCTCTCCACCCACATGATCACACAGCGAGGGCCCTTAGTCTTGTTCTAAAATTGTAAAATGTTTAGCAGTCAATAACAAATAATCTCTGGCCCACTAATGGGTTCAGAATCTTACCAGCCAGGCACAGGGAGTGGGGGAACTGGATGGTCCTGAGGGCAATCGCATCCTTGTCAACTGTCTGCACGTTGAATATGGGGCCAGCAATCATCCAGGGATTCGGGAGGAAATGGATGAACTTGGACCAGGACAGGATGGAATAACGCACCAGAACTGGCTCCATCGACTCAAATATCAGACCTGTGAACGCACACTCATATTCCCCCACTCCTTCCAGCTGAGCCCTACACACACACACACGCACGCACGCACGCACGCACGCACGCACGCACACACACACACACACACACACACACACACACACACACACACACACACACACACACACACACACACGATCAACGATAAAAAGGCATAAGGAGAATTGAATTAAACCAGAACTGTGTCAATGGGCAGATGAAGTCTTAAGTGATGTCACATCTGCTACCTGAGTTGCATCCTGGAGGCTAACCTATCCAGTGAAAAAATGACTACCAAGGTAATCAAAAAAGTCAACCAACAAATTTGTTTCTTGCAAAGGGTTGCCCCGCTGATCAATATTAAATCTCGAAAGACACTAGGAGGTGTTCTTATTGGGCCCCTCATTGAATACGGAGTCCTTGTCTGGTATCGCGACGCCCCAGCCTTAAAGTTAAAGCTCCAAACAGCCCAGAACAAACTAATTAGGGTTGTGCTTGGTCTTCCACCTCAGACCCACCTTACCGATCATCACCACTAAAGCGTGGGGTGGCTCAAAGTAGCTGACAGAGTATAGCATCTTGCAATGGGCCAGGTGTACAAGATTCACTACACCTCCAAGATACCCATGTACCTGACAAACTACTTCTTAAAGGTCAAGGATGTTCACGATCACAACACCAGAGGTAGCTCCACTAATCATCATCAACATAGATTTAACACTAAACAAGGCTCTAACTCGTTCTCCTGCTATACCATCAACATGTGGAACGCCCTTCCTCAAGCCTTAAAGAAGAGCAAATCCCTAGCCTCCTTCAAAATTGGTATGAAAAGTCATCTTCAGACAGCTGCTACCCGTGACTTGTAAATAGACTAAGCCCCCATGCCCCCCCCCCCCCCTTTTTCTTTTTTTTCTGCCTTTGTATTTGATGTTATGCTTTTGAAACTGATATTATCCTAGATAAAGTACTATGTTCTATCCGTCTGTCTTTCAATGTTATTTGAGATACTTAAAGTGTGGTTCCTGTGGAAATAAGCCTCGGCTTTCTAGGATCTCCTTTTAGTTGACCTTGTACCAGTGATTTGTACTGTCATGAAACTGTACTTTTTTCTATTACAAACTTCTAATAAATTCTACAATCAATCAATCCAGACTCACTGCAAGCGCCCTCTGGACAGCTTCTCAGGAATGATCCTCTCATCGCCATAACTCTACTAAGGAAGCAAACAGTAGATCATTTAGGATCACAGACAGCCATACACACATCAATAATAAGTATCTGCTTTGGGCAAACTGACCTGATTGACGTGTTCACAGTTTTCACAGCATGATCTTAGGTACACTTTATCTGAGGGGACAAATAACAATACTTACACATACAAGATATTATTGATATAAGGCACATATAGCATATTGTTTATAGTTTCCCATTGAAAAGCCTCAACTTCAGGACCAGGGGTTAATTGTGGGCAACACCATGAATGAATGAATGAATGAATGAATGAATGAATGAATGAATGAATGAACATTATTTATATAGCACATCTTCACAGCACGAGTGCACAGAGTGCTTTACAGATAGGGGAGAACGGGGTAAGATGAACCACTTCGCGCTTATGTTGCTCTGGAAGCAAGAAAAAGTGAGCTGGCAGTAAATTCAAAACATCTAGACATATTTCAGGATGTCTGCTATCATTTGAAATTCTAAGTAAGTGGCTATGACAAAGGACCATAAAAATATGACATATTAAAAAAAAAGTGGTCATCTGGTTCAACTTGCCCCAAGTGAGGGGTAAGTTGATCCAGGTAAAGGGGTAAGTTGACCCACGTGATATTCTAAACTTTTAAGAGTTTAAACTTGAACAAAGAATGTATGTACTTATCAGAAATATTTTAATAACACATTTCCCTTTTGCAAATAGTCTTATTTCCTTTCTTATGGTTATTTAAACTATAAGAAAACATATAAAAAACGATTAAATTAAGTTTGTTATTCAGAACCTTTTAATATTTGCAATTATTAATATAATATTAAAAACTTCTCTTAAATTAGTGTATTCATCAAAATGAAACATCATTCAGCATAAATTGAGTAGCAAAGACCTAATAAAAAATATGAATGGTGATTCACATAGTTCAACTTACCCCAAGGCATGTGGTTCATCTTGCCCCAGAGCCACCATTTTGACAAAACCTGGCTAGCTTAATGCTTAAGGCTCATCTTTAGCTAAATGATTCACATAGTTTTATACATTGGGCTATCACAAACATACATGCTATATAAGTTTAGACCTGGGTACATTTGCTTTAACATAAAAATCATTATACCATAAAAGTAAAAAATGTACTTCGACCAGCAAAAAACACTTTTTGGGGTAGAAATATGCTTTCCACTTTGCCCATGTGTCTGTAAACTCCACAGCCAGGTGGAAATTATGTTTGCGTTCTTATTGTGGGGTCAAATGACAACTCATGTGTATAGTTTTAAAGATAAAGGGGGTGGTTCATCTTACCCAGCGGTTCATCTTACCCCGTTCTCCCCTACACAATACTCAATAAAATTAAAATAAAAAAGTAAGTAAGCTCTACAGTTGCAGAGATACAAAGATAAAAAATAAGCTCTACAGTTGCAGAGAAGACACCAATACATTAAAACACCTACAGTAACATAGAAAACAAAAGAACAGTGAAAACAGGGGCGCCTATAAGTGACCAAAGGCCTGTCTGAACATGTGTGTTTTCAGATGCCTCTTAAAGGAGTCCTCTGAGGGGGCCGTTTTTAGGTCCAGAGGGAGGGGTTCCAGAGTTTAGGGGCTATGGCCTCAAAGGCTCGGTCGCCCTTGGTTACAAGGTTTGTCCGAGGAACATCAAGGAGGTGTTTATCTGCGGATCTGAGTGAACGGGTGGTGGGGGTGGGACGGATAATTTCTGAGATGTACGTAGGGGCTGGGCCATGAATTGCTCTGTAGGTAAATGTGAGGACTTTGAAGTGGATCCTGTAGTGTACCGGGAGCCACTGCAGAGAGGCTAGAATGGGGGTGATGTGACATGACCTTTTTGATCTAGTGAGTATACATATACATTTGGCAGCAGCGTTATGAACCAGCTGCAATTTGTCAACGGATGTTTTGTTGAGACAGGTAAAAATGGAGTTACAGTAATCTAGCCTGGATGAGATGAAAGCATGTACGGTACGGCCATTTCAAGTTCAGAGTGGGATATGATGGTCCAGAGTTTTGCAATATTTCTGAGGTGAAAGAAACAGGTACGTGTGAGTGATTTGACATGATTGTCCAAGTGCATGGATTGGTCAAACACCACGACCAGATTTCTCAAATGGGGGCGTACGTTACCCTTGAGGGTAACGTACGTGAGAGTCATCAAGCCAAATGTTATGATGTGAAAGAGGCCAAAGGACTGAGCGAGGTAATGCATTCATTTCATCCAGGCGTAGGTTTGTTTTGCTCTCACCAGAATCCCCATGCTCCTCCTCATCCTCATCTTCCTCTGATGAGCTATTTACAGAAAGTACCTAAGTATGATGAAGCAGATATTGGATTCAGTCAATCTAAGAAATGAAAATTAAGTTCAAAAGACCCAGTTGAAAAGACCAGCTAAACCTGGTCTAAAGTCTGGCGCAGCCCAAATGCAGCATTTTCCTGCCATTTAAAGATACCCGTCTACTGTACATAGACGGTTTTCACTGAGAAATCCATTTGAATATACAGGGCATCATGTTCAATAAATAACTACAGTATGTTCAATGTGTCAGATGAAAAGCATCTGCTGATGTAACTCACAGAGTGTGCGAGAGATTTTTATTTAGTACACCTAAAGGGATATTTCACTTTCAAAAAACTTTTGGCCATTTTATGGTCTAATCAGGCTTTTGGGAACACACAGGACAGTTTTTGAATAGCTTGAGTCAGTATTTAGTATGTATTCATTTTTTATTGTATTAAGTTTTTCCCCCCCATTGAAAAAAGCCTGCTCACATATTCGGAAGCATGTCCTGGGTGTTCCCAAAAGCCTGATTAGACAATAAAATGACCAAAAGCGTTTTTAAAAGTGAAATATCCCTTTCAATACTAAAATACGTTCAAAGATCATTCAATGTAAAAATATCTTCAAGAACGTCTTTGAAAATGTTTGTGAATCCTTGCAAATCTGTTTGCTCCATCTGGAGATCACCAGTTACTGGAGTAAGAGAGGAAATGACCGCTTTGTCTTCCCAGGACGGAGATGTGAGAGATTAGGAACATCTTTTGTACCGGCTGCCCTTAAAGGAGTAGTTCACCCCCAAAATGACTTTTTTTCTATTGATTAGTCATGCCATGGAGACTAGAGTTCAATAATATTTTTAGTTTTTTGTCACATTCCTAAGACAAAAAATTGATTCGAGTAAATTTACCCCCATTGATTCCGGATGGTGACCCGTTTCGAAACGGGTCACCATCCGGAATCAATGGGGGTAAATTTATTGTTATCACATTTTTGTCTTAGGAATGCGACAAAAAACAAAAAGTATTGTTGAACTCTAGTCTCCATGGCGTGACTAATCAATAGAAAAAAAGTCATTTTGGGGGTGAACTACTCCTTTAAGTAGAGTTCTCAAATTCTGCCCGAGCCCGACCCGACCCGGCCCGGCCCGGCCCGGCGTAATCGGGCCCAAAAATTATAATAATTAGTCGGGCCTGGCCGGGCTCCGGGCTCCGGGCTCAAGTAACAGAGAAAAGGCGCATATCGCTGTCTGCCTGTCTTTAGCGCAGCTCTGAAGCCTGTCTAAGTTCCTAACCAATGATCCAAGGATAATCGGTGACGCATACGGAAGTATATCTATCAGTCTCATAGAGCAGTCTGGTTGTTGTGATGACGTCACAATCGAAACCTTTGGATATACGGAAATTCGGCCACAGCAGCGAGTCAGCGTTAGCTCTGTGTGGAGCGGCTACGATGAAAGTTTCGAGCTGCATGTTAAATTAAAAGGCAGCAGGCAATTGCACAAGTTTGTAATAAGTATAAATCCAAGAAAACTAGCCTACTTTCAAAGCGGAACCAACCTGGATATATTGACAAGGACTTAAAAGGATTGTATTACAACAACATCAACATGATCAACCTAAAAGCACCATACGTTGACAGCCTTACCTTATAGAGACGATCATCTCGTCCGGTAAGATTCCCAGTGGCGGTCTTGACCTATATTGCGCCCTGGGCCAGGTAGTATAGCGCCGCCCTACGAAAAATCGGATATTCGCGGGCAAATTATGCATTTTTTTAAGTTAAAAGCGGTTCGGTTCTACACGGCGGCAGAACCATTTTGGGCTTAATATAATAGTGTTTATTAAAGCATGATCTGACTGTCTTAGTCTTCTTACCTTGGGCTGGGAGAAATGGTTCTTCTTTCACAGTCACGCACAGTGAGACAAGACTATAGAGTTCCTATATCCTGGCTGATAGAGCCTGAGGTCTGTGTTTTGTAGAGTAAAGTCGGGAACAAAAATGATCCTCTCCATGTGATGTTTCAGGGCAAGCAGCAGACTGACTCCCAGTGACATACAGTATATTATGTTGTAACCTAATGTTACCTTTGTAGAGTTAGGGAGTATTTCGTGACGTCCTGTGTTATTCCTCTGAGCTGGAACTGGGCTTCAATGTGTTGAAACCACGGCCGTGGGTTATGCTGCCAAAAGTCCGGCAACTTGACGATAGCGGCGTAGATGTTGGCATTAACGTTAGCCATATCGTTAGCACCGACGTTCGGTGCGGGCGCTGCGGGAACGTTAACGCCGGCAACGTTGTCTTCGTTGTCGGACATGTCGTATTCACTCACGGGGTCACCAGTGTAGAGTTAGGCAACAGCGAGACAGTAGACATAGGTGCAGTCGAGGTAGTTTACTTAACTCCACATAAACTTGTATCACGTACATACACGGTGTGCATCAAGCTAGCAGCACAACAACAACAACACATCACCCGGAAACGGAAGCCCCAAGACTAACTAACCCCCCAGCCCTTAAAGGCACAGTACTCCTTGGTGAATGTCTCTCACAGTCTGTACTGTATATGTGGGTCACCACACCTGTATCTTACCACCAGGGCCAGGGGGTGTTGTTGTATTCGGTCTGTCGGTTTAACTAGGCAAGGAGTGTTTTTTTTTTCTTTTTCTTCTTCATACTTGTCGGCTCGGTGCCGCCCCACCAAAGTGGCGCCCTGGGCCAGTGCACCGCTGGCACCCCCTAGCGGCCGCCTCTGAAGATTCCATTATGCTTTCTGGTTAATCAAGTGTCCTTTGCTGCTGCTGTGTGCATCTATCTATAAATGCGAGAAGTCTCTGCGTGTGTGTGTGTCTGTAATCCGCGTATCTCGAGAACCGTTCGTCCCACCGGCTTCAGATTCGGCACGCGCGTTCCCCGCCGCGGCACGGAGTGCAGTGCCGGGTCTCGACCCGACCCGACGCGCAGTTTTCCCGAACCGGCGCGAAACGTTCGGAATCTCCTTATGCGGGGTTGATTGTTGACATCAGGCTGTTCCGGAGGAAATCGGCGAAAGCTCTGACTCATTGTGACATCACTTCATAAAAGGCTCTGACATCACGTACGCCACATGAGTCAACAAAAAATCTCTGTGAGTGTGTATGTATGTATGTAATCCGCGTATCTCGAGAACCGTTCGTCCCACGGGCACGCGCGTTCTCCATATATGGGCATAAAATGAATGCCCCCATATATGGGCATAAAATGGATTGCAGACAGACAGATACAGATATCTCCATATATGGACATAAATGGACAGACGCAAATGGCATATATGGGCATAAAATTTACGCAGAATCACAAAGATCTCCATATACGGGCATAAAGGGACACAGACAGACAGATACAGAGATCTCCATATATGGGCATGAAATGGACGCAAATAGACAGATATCTCCATATGGGCATATGGGCATAAAATGGACCCAGAACTATATCTGCAGTGATCTCCATATATGGACATAAAATGGACGCTGACAGACAGACAGATAACAGATATCTCCATATATGGGCATAAATGGACACAGGCAAACAGATGGTCAAAACGGGTCCTATGACAACAGGTATATATCACGTACGCCACATGAGTCAACAAAAAATCTCTGTGAGTGTGTATGTATGTATGTAATCCGCGTATCTCGAGAACCGTTCGTCCCACGGGCACGCGCGTTCTCCATATATGGGCATAAAATGAATGCCCCCATATATGGGCATAAAATGGATTGCAGACAGACAGATACAGATATCTCCATATATGGACATAAATGGACAGACGCAAATGGCATATATGGGCATAAAATTTACGCAGAATCACAAAGATCTCCATATACGGGCATAAAGGGACACAGACAGACAGATACAGAGATCTCCATATATGGGCATGAAATGGACGCAAATAGACAGATATCTCCATATGGGCATATGGGCATAAAATGGACCCAGAACTATATCTGCAGTGATCTCCATATATGGACATAAAATGGACGCTGACAGACAGACAGATAACAGATATCTCCATATATGGGCATAAATGGACACAGGCAAACAGATGGTCAAAACGGGTCCTATGACAACAGGTATATATGGGCATATGGGCATAAAATGGACCCAGAACTATATCTGCAGTGATCTCCATATATGGACATAAAATGGACGCTGACAGACAGACAGATAACAGATATCTCCATATATGGGCATAAATGGACACAGGCAAACAGATGGTCAAAACGGGTCCTATGACAACAGGTATAATGGGGTTTGCATTAAAGGGCGGGGCATTCATTCCCTATTTACATCGTTCCCGAGTTGGCCAGGTCGCCGACTAGACGCGCTTCTAGTTTATATTAAAGGGGTTACAGCCGTAGCGCGCCGCTTATTACGTGCCTGAGTTGTGTATGTTTAAGCATGGTGGTCAGGAGCTGTCGCACACTAAAGAACAGATCTGCAAGCCTAGTCTAGCGGAAAGTTGACATGATAGTTCAGTTGGTGATAGAAGCATGAAATTTGGCACAGATGACCTTCATATGACCCTAATTGATAATCAACCTCTGGCCACGCAAAATTCCAACATTTTTCAAGATGGCCGCCAGTCTTCAGAATGGCTGCAACTGGACCTACGTTTTGAACTAAATAACTTTGCTGGGGCTGTAAATCTTTGATTCTCAGCTCATTTTGATCTATTTATAATGTTCTATCTAGAAGTATTTAATCAAACAAGATACAAAATTACATTAGGTTCCAATATGGCGGCATATTTTCCAATATGGCAGCAGATACATTACAGAAATGTACATCTGCTCATGGTTAATCCACAGTTGGTGATACATGCGTGAAATTTGGCACAGATAACCTTTAGACTACCCTAATTGATAATCAATCTCTGGCCACACGTAATTCCTCCATTTTCGAGATGGCCACCAGTTTTTATAATGGCTGCAACTGGGCCTACACTTTGGACTAGATCACTTGTTGGTGCTGTAAATCTTTGATTTCCCCCTCATTTTGATATAAGACAATATGTTCTGGAGGTATTTCTACCCAAAAAATACTTCTATAAAAAATACCATTAGGTTCCAAATGGCGGCACATTTTCCAATATGGTTGCCAATAAATTGCAGAATGTACATTTACTGCTTATGGTTAATCCATATGAGCTTGTGACACATATTTGTATAAATTACCATTCACAGAATCCCTTTATGGCACATTTTAAAGTGATTCTGTAGCTTTAGAATGACCTACAGTATAGGTTCAAATAGGTTGACATGTTTTTAAATATGGTCACCATACACAAACTTAGATCTTATAAAATGTAGCATTCATTTAGTTTTTTTATTGTATTAATTACGTATTTATTTTTGCTTTTTTATCAGGCAAATCATTATAAACACATTCTCATTTATAATGGTGGCTGGGAAAGTGAAAGGCCTGTGTGCTAGCAACTGCAACCACAGAGGGGTGTGTAGATTAGTCCAGAAGTTTTTGTAGCGTCCAGAACATTCCTTTTTACATTGACATCGCGTCAGCTCCTGGCATGATTTGGCCATTGCTGGAAGACCCATCCATTGTGGAAGCCAGGTTCTGTCTCTCTGGTGCTATCCCAAGTGAATTGGACTTGGCAAAACAGGACTACATTAGAGTGACAGGCCCCATATATATGTCCTGCTTGGAATGCCAGATCTCTTGCAGTGTTCTTTCAGAGCAGCATGTTGGTATACATTCATATGATCGCTGCTTTCTTGCAAACAAGTCCAGTCGTGCCTCATTCACTTCCTTGTAGGAACTACTTCTATCGTACATGAGTACTACAAACTCCTCGATGATTTGCATGTCTGCATCAGTTACTGCAACAGGTGTGGAATCTAATTTGGTGAAGACCAGGGATATCTTCTCAAACACGTTCCATGTCTGCCATGCTGACCGTCCATGGAAGGACAAAACTGTATCGCATTCGCTGAATGCATGAAAGAACCTGATGACTTTGATCCCATAGCAATTTCATGAATTGGGATCTATCTGTGGTTCTTCCCCCTTCCAAAGTCAATCCACAGATTTTTCAAGCCAAGTGAACAAGTGAAATAATAATTATAACGGTTACCTGGGATGGGTGATCTCTGCACTTATAATGTAAAATGTTTGTATCACTTGTCTGTGAAGGTCTGAAGAAAGTAAAAACCATATACTGGGAATAGCAAAATTGGTGTGCAGACTTTTTTCTCCTTTTACAGTTTCACATCCACCCAAGATTCTCACAGAGGAATCGGTCGATTTCACGTAGAATGGATATCAGTTCTAAACCTGCTCCTTTGCGCCTCACTGTGTCGATGACACAACGTGCCTTTTCATGGATCACTTTCTCTGCACGGGCGGCATTATACTCTCCTTGGCTTATCACCCCCTTCCCTAAAAGTTCGTCCAGGACATCGTCGAGAACGGCATCTGAAACGTTCATGATGAAGCGTCTGCGCACAGACAGTAGTTTGTCTTCCACTTCATGACTCTGTGTGCGCTGAACATATTTTCTTAGAGCAGCTGAAAGGTCTACCTCGCGTTCCCATGGACAGTCGGAGGTCTTAATGCTTCTTAGAAGTACACTGACAGAACTAAACCGTCGCTTTAAAATCACATCAAATGTTTCTATGTAATTGTGATAGGATGATTGATCAACTACAAATTCTGCCTCATTTGGTTGGATTTTGATGGAATCATCTTGAGGGGAAGTGGAGAGGGTGTATTCTTGCTTTGGGATTAGTTTACAGGGAGGGTTTCCAATGTAGATTTCTTCTCCATATAATTCCTTCCTTTTCTTCAGCACTTCACTCAGCACAATGTTCTGAGGCAGTAGCAACACTTTCAGGATTGAACTGGGATGATCATCATCAAACGGTGGTGTATAAAACAGTGACACCAATGCCTGGACAGGCCTGGGCCTGAACAACTTCTCCATGATGACACCAAAGAAAGATAACCCAGTTACATCTATGATGACATGAGTTTCCGTGATCATATGGGGTTTGATCAGCTCAAATACATCATCATCCTTCACAACAGACAAGAATTTGCCTGCACCCGTGGAGAGGATCTCACAATGTGGAAAGCATAACTGACACACAGCCCCCTGAGAACCATTTATGTCAAACAGTGGTCCTGCAGGCCTCTTGTCAAGCTGGGATAGAAGCCTTCGGTGCCATGGGACTGTCCTGTAAATCACATCTCCCTCTGCCTCCATCTTAAACCCCAGGTCGGTCACGCTGCATTGGAAAAGTCCTGCTTGAGTAGAGTGGAACCTGTAGCTTTCCTGGTTTTCCACAACAATGATATCAGGTGTAATTTTCTGTGTTTTGCCCAGTAGTGTAACATCATTTAAGCTGTGGCAGCGCTTTGCTCTGAAACATGTTTTGTTCTCTAAACATGGAATCAGTGAGGGTAAGCTGTGAGAACGAGGCAGAGAGATGAATTCTTCTATCCTCAAACCACTGAAGCATGAACTAAGATCAGTTTCATCTTGGAGCTCCAATGAAGGATGTGGAGAGGACCGTGACTCTGTAACAGGATGTGCTTCCATCTCACCTTGCAAAGGAATAGTTCCCTAAAAACAGAGAAAAGTGTTCAAGGATATATAATGAACATATATTCAAGGATATTAAATGAACATAAAGAATAACAAAAGAATGTTTTTAGTCAACATTTTTATCTATTTACAGCCCAAGAAAAGTGATATTGTCCAAAACGTAGGTCCAGTTGCAGCCATTTTTCAAACTGGCTGGCCATCTTGAAAATGTTGGAATTTTGCGTGGCCAGAGGTTGATTATCAATTAGGGTCATATGAAGGTCATTTGTGCCAAATATCATGCTTCTATCACCAACTGAACTATCATGCATTGAAATCAGCATCTTTCTGCTAGACTAGCCTAGAATGCAAGCCAGATGAACACGTTTTGGGTTTATAGATCTGCCGAGCCAGCTGCCTGTGTTTGATGCGTGACCGTTGAAAGGACGAAACATAAATCACGCAGGCAGCGACAACGGAGGGAGAGAGAGGATGAGAGCTGTATGATTGAGATTGACTGTTGACGACAACAGGGATTTAACGTTAGCACATTTTGTGCAGAACCTTGCATGTTTCATGAGCAATTTAACATGTGAAGTTGCCATTTCGCCAACTATTAATTATTCTCTCACTGTTGTAATTTGAGACACTGGTGCTGCCTAGTGCCTATAATGGTGACGTTTCATTTTTTTTCTCTCTCTCACTCGCCGAAAATGATGATAATTGTTAGGGTCGGGCCGGGTTTCGGGCCCGGCCCACTCGGGCCCAGTTAGGGCCGGGCCTTAATTTCCAGGCCCGTTGAGAACTCTACCCTTAAGCTGTACAACGAGACACATAACGGACGTTTGAAAAGGACTCCCTTCCTAACTTAGACTGATGGAACTATTGCTGTATTGACTTTGACCTCTAAGGACCTTCCAGGGAGAGTGCTCATGTGCGTCTTGCGGTGACACGCTTCCTAGTTTCTTCTTCTCTGAGCTGTCTTTTTGTTTTTTCGCACTGATTTTCAGGTTGTGTTGCAGTTTCTGAGTATTTTGCTTTGTTTAACAATGACAGTGAGATACTTGTTTGCACTAACTAGCATTGACTGCTATGGTAAGACACGTTATGTATATATATACTTATATATTATTCGCCCCCTCTATTGATGCACCTTCTCTTTATTGGTACTGTACTGCTCTTGTTTGTTTTCCTCTTATCCATCTTTTTTCTTACGTCTCTGTAACTTTGTAAATAACTGTATACTGCTGTGCTACAACTGGACAACTGAATTTCCCCCTTGGGATAATATAGGTATCTATCTTATCATCTATCTATCTGTTTGTCTAGTTTGCATAATCAAGTAAATAACCATAATATCCGTGTTGGGGTGTGCCACTGAATTTCTTACCTCAACCTGTTTCTCTTCCTTGAATGCATCAGGGAGGACGGAGGTCATTGACACACCCTGCAACTCCTGGTTAGACCACCAATCTAGCAAATCAGAGGCAGACTGCAGTTCAAAACAATGTACATGTACTTGGCTTTTTAAAGGAGTAGTTGTTAGATATGAATTATGTATAATAATTCTATGATTTGTGTACGAGGCTCATATGACCATATAAGGATATATTATGAACTGAACTTACAGTATAGGAGACCACATTTTGGTCGGATACGGTAAGCTCAGGCTAATAGATTACAGGTCATGATAACTTTGGTTGCCCTGGCTACGAAATCATGATATACTGTATGTCACTAGTGGAAAGTTACCAACACTATGTGTCACTGTCTTCCTTGTTATGATCTGGGAACAAATCAATGAGTCCCACGAAGATCTTACTGTCATAACTGTACTCTTTATATACTGAATGTTAACTTCCATTTTGGAAGAGAGAGAGAATTAGCAAAGCTACCACTAGGATGGTACGCTCACTGTCTGTCTGTCTGACTCTCTTCAAATACAGCAATTTAAGATATAGTCCTTTGGCTCGCCTCTTGTCTTATTTTGACAGTAGACCGGTCATTGAATTATTCATTAATTATTAATAATATGCTATAATGTCTCCAGACAATTTACAGTTTACAGTTTAGGCATTTAGCAAACGCTTTTAATCCAAAGCGATTTACAATAAGCAGATAAAACATCACCAACATCACAAGACCGACCGGTCTGTGTTATTGTGTCAGAGGAATGTTACAAAAATAAAAGAAAGAAATAAAGAAAAAAGATAAATAATAAATAATAATAAATAATAAAATAATAAATATTAATACAAACTGTACATTTTACTTGTTAGTACCCAGACCCCATAGCAGGCTGTTTCATGGCACTAGTCACCCAAACAAAAGTAGCACTACACTACAGTACAGTATTATTCACAACAAGTTGCTATTGTAAAGTTGTTAAGAAATAGATAATCATTCTACAAGCACTGTTTTCACAAAATTACATTTAAAATGTATATTTTGGTTTCATAGACCATCAGAACCTTTTAGTTCACACTAAAAGGTGTTAATACACAGGTGAAAATAAACAGTGTTTTTCTCACCAGGAGCAGCAGGATCAACTTGTGAATGTGATGATGGTTCTGGTTGGGTTGTCTCTGTAGCTGGGTCAGGCTCAGCTAGAGAAGAAGGACCTAAGCAGACATATAAGAGACAACAAATAATAACCAGCAAATTGTTAACCTTATAATACTGACATTGTGTATATCAGCACTGTCACACATGACATGCAATAACACAGTATAAACTATTAACTATATATTTTCCCTCACCAACAGTGGTAGGAGCAACTTGTGAATGTGATGATGGTTCTGGTTGGGTTGCCAGTGTAGCTTCTTGCTCAGGCTCAGCTTAAGTAGAAGGACACATAATAGACAAAAGATATTAACCAGAAAACCGTTAAAAATGGCATCACACAAATAATAGTTACTAAAAACTAGGGATGTCCCGATACCACTTTTTTGCTGACCGAGTACAAGTACAAGTGCTTCATTTTGAGTACTCGCCGATACCGAGTACCGATACAAGTACAATTAATAATACAAAATGTCTTTAAATTACGTTTTATTATTATTATTATTTTTTATTTTTATTTTTTTATCAGATGTTCCTCACTTTCTGGCTGTATATAACACATTAAATTGCATTGCTTTCCCAGAACATGGCACAACTGCCACACATTTCACTTTTTTTTTTCAGGTTTAGCCCATGGAAATTCCTGTACTGTGCATGATCTTCTAGATCTGCTATGCTCAAACATTTTGTATTTTTACTTTTGATACTTTAAGAGAGAGAGAGAAAGGCGAAGTGGCGGAACACACAGGGTACTCGGGCGCTTTGTGAGCAGTATCGGACGAGTACCGATACCGCAAAATAGGCCGTTATCGGGGCGAGTACCGATACCACGAGTACCGATACCGCATCCCTACTAAAAACTATGATTAGGAGATACGTAATGGTGGTTCAGCTTGAGTGGAAGGACCTTGACAAAAGGTGCATTTGTATAGCGCCTTCATACACCGATGGCGGAGGAAACCATGCAAGGCACCATCCTGCTCACCGGGAGCAACTAGGGGTTTAGAGTCTTGCTCAAGGACTCTTCTGGGCGAGCCCGGTTTCAAACTGGGAACCCTTCGGGAACCCTCTGTGTTCTAATGGCGGTTTCTCTACCCCTGAGCAAATGCCGCCCCTAGATTATGACAACCATACCCTGGTCATTTGTTCTCATGCAGCTTGTTTTTCTTGATCACAATATTATAGAAATATAATTTAGATAGGCCCAAGAGCCTGCTTTACTCTGATACTTTACACCCTACCTTCCCCAAAAACGTTAATATTAAGTCCATATTATATATGTATATATAATAAAGGATACAATAAATAAAATATCCATATACAGATCATGCCCTGTTAGGGTACCCCCTTATGCCCATATATGGAGATCCCCAGGCATCAAACCCAGGCCCTAACTTGCCAAGGTCCTGCTTGGCTTTATTCCTAATTAACATACGTTTTATGCCTATATATGGAGATCCCTGTCCCAATGTCATCAATATTAAGGTCCGATATACATCACTGGCCAGATGGCCCAGAACTGGCACAACCTCGCCCTTTATATATCCAAGATATGGGCTTAATATTAATGACATCATCAATGACTATATATGGGCATACAAGGGACAAGGATGGAATGGTTAGTACCGCTTGTATAGGGACAAGGACTGACATATACAGAGATATTTGCAAGTGTGACTCGCCTCAAGGTCACACTTGCAATTTCCAATTGCATCTTTCTAGTTGTATGTTTTTCTGGATAACAGCGTCTGCTAAATAGCAAAATGCAATTGTTGTACATTGTAAATTGACATAGGAAGACGTATAAGAGTAGGACACACATTTATACTGTGACCAAATCTAATTTTCCAGTTTAATTATATTATTATATTACTGAAAATGTAAAATTCTTTAATCAAGTCTATAATCTATTTAATTATTTAGTCACCTAATAACATTAAAGGGGAATACCACTCATTATCATTATGAGTTTATTATCATTTGAACTATGTCATTAATATACCTTAGAGTTGGAGTTGGTGGAAACAAGAAAAAAGTCCCCCTTCTGTGTTAGAACAGGAGGATTGAGTTCTGGTTAGGCTGTTACAATTTGCCTGTGATTACATTTTCCAAGTCTAATGTTGCATATTTGGATTCATGTAGTGGCATTACAATTGACTTTGCTTTCTCTTTAGAATTATACAAGCACTGTGAAGTATGACAATGAAGTATGGCATATTCATTTCTCCTCACCATCAGGGCCACCGTGTAATGATGGCCTTATTTCCGTTGTTTCCGTGGCTGGACCTAAGCAAACACATAAAACAAATGTAATAATAACCAGAAAATTCTAACACTGTGTCCCAATTCACTCATTTCACAATAAGTACACAACAACATTACAATATTATACTTTTTTTACTCCTTGTTATTTCAGTTACCATCAACATTGTCCATCATCTTCAAATTGCAGTGGTGGAATCTAATAAGCGTTATTTGTAAAGAAATACAATTATAGGGGCAGAATAAGGTATCTTACAATAAATGCGAGAAGTCTCGGTGAGTCTGTCTGTCTGTCTGTCTGTCTGTCTGTAAACCGCGCATCTCGAGAACCGTTCGTCCCACCGGCTTCAGATTCGGCACGCGCGTTCCCCGCCACGGTGCGGAGTGCAAATATGCAGTATAAACTAATCTCTCAAAATAAGGACACTGGAATAATAATATTTGAGAATAAAATCAACGGTCATGCTGTTGTCATCTCAACTTTACGGTACTAACAAAAAGTGTAGTTATTTCCAACACAACATAAGGGTAAGCTACTAAACTCAAGCTCCAATCTCACACATTGAGGTCGGTCCGCCTAAGAGGTTCTGCTAAAATTGTAAAATGCAAACTCAAAGATCCATGATACCAGATGTAAATTATCTAATCTTAGATTACTGTAGATATAGGTCATTGGCCTATTTTATCAAGCAGAAAAGCAAAGTATTATTGCTGCCAAATTAAAGGGGAGGCTCTTTAACATGCATCAAATGTGACCAGTAGTTTTGTTTCACCTAATAAGCCCTTGCGGTGAAAGACAAATGTATTTATTTTGTAGTAAGCTTTCATTTCATATCACACACTGCAATCATTACATGTAACTGTGACCAGCATTTTTTTAAATAAAAAATATAAATGAATAAATATCACAATACTGTCTTTCATCTCCCCAATCTCATCATGTTTTAATATTGTGATATTTTGTGGCACAATATGTAGTGACACCCGCATAAATGACTGTGTCCATAGAAAGATTATTTGTTTTTGAGAAACAGAGCGTTACACACCTCTGTGAAGTTGGCACCCCATATGTTGGAAACATATATAAAAATGGTGTCATTATTTAGTGCTGAATTTGTGCTGAATTGTGCCGTAAATTTTATAATTTGTGCTGCTATCATTATTGAGATATTAAGGTAGATATTCTAAGTTATAGTTTTGCTGAGGCTTGTACCCCCAATTTTTTGGCTCCAAATCGGGTAAAAATGGGCTCAATCTTAAGTGCTGGATGTGCTCTAATTTGTGCCATTGAAATCATCAATTGTGCTTTTATATATATTTATATATACCAGTAAGACTCCTTAATCGGGAGATAAGCGACCGTTAGGTCGCAGCGTGATTTTAGGCCAAAATGTGTAGGAGCAGTGTCCAAAAATGTGTTTGAAAAAGTCGGCCTGATGGTTTACAGTTTACAGTTTAGGCATTTAGCAGACGCTTTTAATCCAAAGCGACTTACAATCAGCAGATAACATCACAATAATAAACAAGATAATATGTCAGTACATCATCAACAATATAACAAATGCAAAAGGATATCTATCTAGAAAAACACGGGCAGATAAATGCATTTTTGCACTAAAATACTTCACAAGTGGAAAGAAACCTAAAACTTTTCACAAGTACTCCTTAGGGGTTGTTCCTATGATAAAACACATTAGACACTGAAAAATCAAAATGGCTGCCATGTTTCCAAGATGGCTGCCTCTGAACAGTACGCCAGCCAGTTAATGTCTGATTTTCATAATATTAGAGTTGTTTTGTAGGTTTTAAAACATCCTGAGTTCATTTATTACACTTTTAAAGCAGCCAGAATAACCTTTCTGACTTTTGGTTGGGGTCTTTCCTCACTTGGGACCCCCCAAACAGACCCCTGAGCCTATCTCAGTAATCGCTTTGCTCCTGCTCCAGAACAATATTAAATTAGATCATAACTGAAGCATCAAAGTTGCTGTAACTGGGCTCTGAAAGCAAAAATGAGTAGTAGCAAATACCCAGGGGTCTTCCACAGGGGGTCCGGGACCCCTAGGGGGTCCTCAGAGCTACTACAGGTGGCCTGCCGAATCTAGATAGGGACGTTTTTCTTCTTTATTTTTTACATTTGAAACTGTTTTTATTAGTAGGCTATCTCAGTATTATTTATAACATTTTTGTGTTAGACAGACAGGTTCACAGGTGTTACTGCAGGGATTGCAAGAATTAAGGTATTGCAACTTCTCACTTTGGGCGCGCAGACTAAAGGCCCATTCCCACTGGGCCAGATAAAACAAATATTTGCCACAGATAAAAGTATCGGTGGCAAATATCTGTGGTAGATATTATTTTTATCTGTATCTACCATCCACTTTGAATGGAAAAATATCTGGAGAAAGAGATTTTTTTATCTGTTTATCTGGCCCAGTGGGAATGGGCCTTTACATGTCCATTTATTGCACTGCACTCACACTGACAACACAACACACACACACCTCTTTGTTATCGTCACCCCAAAACCTGCACCCTATCCTCTTAACAGTTTGGCTGCTTTCGGTAGCCAAACACGTTCACAGACGAGATAAGGTTTCCATGGTAACCCGCATCTCAGACAATTGCTACGGGTGCTGGTGAAAGAAAAAACTGCATACGTCATGACGCAACGCAGCCAGAAGCAACCGAGAGCGGCCATTATCCATTGACTCCTATTCTATACTGAAACATAAAAACGGCTTTATCTCGAAATAAGGTGCAAATAACGCCGAGGAGGCAGAGATCAGCTTGTCTTCACGGCGACACTATGCCGTGATGGTCGGCCCCGGTTAGGATTTTAGTTTTCGCGACCGTTTGTAAACAAACAGACGTCCATCTTGGATCGTCAGTGTACACCCACGTGCACACGCACGGAGCTTCCGGGGCTCTTCAAAATAAAGCGTAAGTGAATGGTGGCGTCCTGAGTGTTAAGAGCTCACGGTCAATTGTACCCAAAGAAATTCACTACTATACATGTCCTCCCTAATAATGTTGACAGTTTCCACTATAGCATACATGGGCAACTGGCGGCCCAGGGGCCACATGCGGCCCCCACCGTCACTTAATGCGGCCCACAGGTTAATACCGGAATACTAATATATTATTGATTTCAGCTGTTACAATTCCAAACATGACCTGCTTTAATTCCATCAGTTTATCTTAGTAGCTTAATGACAGTATAGTAGTATTACAATTTTATCAAAATGTTAGATTTCAGGATTCCAATTTTAAAATAACAAAAAAAATATTCAGGATTCTAATTCAAAAGAAGCAAAAATAGCCGATTTACAAGCTCAAAACGCATCGCATCGCGATGCGTTTTGAGCTTGTAGATCTGCTATTTTTGCTTCTTTTGTATAAGATACTAGAATGACAAAGTAGAACGTAGCAATATGCAATGTGGCCCTCTGGAGTAGTGGCCCTCGCCATCATCAAAGTTGCCCACCCCTGCACTATAGCATTTGCAGGGAGGAGTGCAAGGCAGGTTATTGTTTGAGCAGCTGCACCCTCCCTTGTAACCTGCTTTGCAGCCACATTTGATGAGCTCAAGTACTGCCTTTGGAGCAGGGAGGGCAAGAAACCTGACTGGAACATACCCTCCACTCTCTGAATTCCATCTATTTCTTTCAATTGATGGAAGCTCAGGGAAATTTGTCAGGTATGACAAAGTAGGCATCATAATACGATACCTTCATCAAGGGACATGATTTTGAGCAAGTGCAAACACATGAAGAGGCTGATACCCCGATTCCTTATCAAGTCCTTGCCTCCGGTACAAAAAAAAGGAAATGTATATATTCGAGTGAGTTCAAGTTATTGGATGGTACAAATGTCAAGAGTTCCTTTGCGTACATAGTTTTTCAGGTGCTGACTGGGGAAGAACATTTGTTGGAATCACCAAAAAGACATGGGTCAATGCCTTGAGTGGGTCATGACTTGATGATGATGATGATGACCAAGCCATCAAGGACCTTGGCAAGGCCATTGGCCATTCCTCCTGAGCTTATAAATGGTGAGCTTCCATCAACATTGAAGTCGGAACATTTTGCATGCCATGTTTACAGTTCAAAAGGTCCAACAACCCTGGGATTACTCAGATGGGAACAATTTCTGTCAAAGAACTTGGAGGGTGAGATGCTACCTCCAACTCGTGCTGCACTGCTACCACATTACCTCCGTGCCAACTCCGTCACAATGCAGGATAAATCATACCTGACAAATTGCCCTGTAGAGGGTAAATTCCAGTTAGGTTTCTTGCTCTCCCTGCTCCAAAGGCAGTACTTGAGCTCATCAAATGTGTCTGCAAAGCAGGTTGTGGACGGTGCAGCTGCTCAATTAACCTGCCTTTCACTCTATGCTATGGTGGAGACTGTGTCAACACTATTAGGTTGGAGGACAAATATATCCTGCATGTCTGAAATGACTGTATTGTAGTGAATCTCTTTGGGCGTAATTGACCATGGGCTCTATAAGAGGATAAGGTGAGGGTTTGGGGGTGACGATAACAGAGGTGTGTGTGTGTGTGTGTGTGTGTGTGTGTGTGTGTGTGTTTGTGTGTGTGTGTGTGTGTGTGTGTGTGTGTGTGTGTGTGTGTGTGTGTGTGTGTCTGTGTCTGTGTCTGTGTCTGTGTCTCTGTCTCTGTCTGTGTCTGTGTGTTGTCAGTGTGAGTGCAGTGCAATAAATGGAAATGTTGTTCTGCCCCCAAAGTGAAAAGTTGCAATACCTTCATTATTGCAATCCCTGCAGTAACAGCTGTCAACCATAACTGTTTAACACAAAAAAACATATAAATAATACTGAGAATACTAATAAACCATCAAAGTACAATACATAAAACCAGGATACATAAAAACATTCGAAGTTTCAAATGTAAAATTTGGCAGGCCCCCTGTAGTAGCTCTGAGGACCCCACCCAGGGGTCCCGGACCCCCCGTGGAAGACCTCTGTTATTTGCTACTAGTCCTTTTTTGATTTCAGAGCATATTTCAGATCTAATTTAACATTGTTCTGGAGCAGGAGCAGAGCGATTACTGAAATAGGCTCAGGGGTCTGTCTGGGGGGTCCCAGGTGAGGAAAGACCCCAACCAAAAGTCAGAAAGATTATTCTGGCTGCTTTAAAAGTGTAATAAATGAACTCAGGATGTTTTAAAACCTACGAAACAACGCTAATATTATGAAAATTCGATATTAACTGGCTGGCGTACTGTAAAACATATCCGAAAAGGCGGCCATCTTTAAAACTGGCGGCCATTTTGAAAATTAAGTGTCTAATGTGATTTTTCTAAAGAATGACCCAAGAGGTACACTCTGTCAAATTTTGGTGCTTCTTTCCAGAACTGAAGTATTGTTCTCCTTAACTGCCCCGCTATATAATCAAAGTTCTAAAAAACATAAGAAACAAAACAAATGCTAACTAGCTTCATGTATTCATTGATTTTTCTGTAGTGCTAAGGGTTTAGGTGGAGTCTGAAAAGGTGAGTCTTCAGTCCACGGCGAAAGCTAGCGAGTGAGTCCGTTGTTCTAGTGTAAGTGCGACAGGGAGTTTATTCCACAACTTGGGGGCCAGGAGCCAGGATGGTGTGCTATATGGGACAGAAATCCATGTTGATGAGATGAGTGTAGACATACTGTGTACCGATTTGCGTGATTTTAGGGCTAAATCTGTAGGAGTAGTGTCCAAAAATGTGTTTTAAAAAATCGGCCTGAAGGTGGTGCTATATGAGACATATCCATGTTGATGACATGAGTGTAGACATACTGTGTACCGATTTGTGTGATTTTAGGGCAAAATCTGTAGGAGTAGTGTCCAAAAATGTGTTTTAAAAAATCGGCCTGAAGGTGGCGCTATATGGGACAGATCCATGTTGATGACATGAGTGTAGACATACTGTGTACCGATTGGCGTGATTTTAGGGCAAAAATTGTAGGAGCTGTGTCCAAAAATGTGTTTTGCAAGAATCGGCCTCAAGGTGGCACTAGAAGAGGGCCATGTGACAATTTAGCAGCAGTATATTGATTGCCCTACAGAGGGCGGTGTAGAGCAGCAGTGTTTCATTGTAGAAGATAGGTGCAGAACAGTGGTGTTTTGTAGAATATCTCAATAATGATAGCAGCACAAATTATACAATTTACGGCACAATTCAGCACAAATTCAGCACTAAAGAATGACACCATTTTTATATATGTTTTCATCATATGGGGTGCCAACTTCACAGAGGTGCGTTACACATGCACTGTGCGAGGCGCCTCTGCTTAATGATTGTGGGCCCGTCTCTCCAACCCCTCTCTGCATAGTATGAGAGGCGTTCCTTTCCCAAAAGTTGAGCACATTTCTGGTGGATGCATAGAGCACTGGCATACTGTAAATAAGCATGGTCTCATGACACAGTAAAAACTATTAACTATAGGTTTCCCTCACCAGCAATCGCAGGAGTAACTTTGAAATGTGATGATTGACGTTCTAGCTGGGATGTCACTTTTGCTGGGTCAGGCCGGAAGGAAGGACCTAAGCATAGATATAAGAGACAATAAATAATAGCCAGCATTATAAAACTGGCATATCAGTATTGTTGTCCCACATGACATAACATAACAGTTATAAACTAATGAGCTATTGACGTGCATGCAAATCTCTTGACTCTGTCGTCTCTGCTCACAAACCCTCCTATCACTGTTATGCTGATGACACACTATTTTCCTACTTCCCTCCCTCTGCCACACAGGTTGAAGAACGCAACCTGTCTAACACTAACACTCAGCACAGACAAGACTGAGCATCTCTTCTTCCCATCGACAACTCCCTGGTGGCTTCTGTTCCAAGTGCCTGGGTTTCCCTGATGTTATTGTTGTTCTTCTTCTTCTTAGGCCGCAATCACACAGATGCGTGAGACATCTTCTCCGTATCGTCTGAGAATGAGGGTGGAGGGGAGAGTCCAATGCATTGTCAATGGAAGGTTGTTTGTTTTTTTGTCGTTGCCGTGTCTCTTGCTCAACCGAAGGCTGTCTTTTGGCCAAGAGACACGGCAACGACAAAAAAACCACGTGACCTCTGTTGACAATTAATTGGATCACCTCCGTCATTCTCAGACTACACGGACACGATAGCAGTCGCAACTGTGTGTAGCACGCTTTACAATGAGGAAATCAGCCTTCCCATGCATGAAAATAAAAACAAAACTTGACACAGTTCATTTGGGGCCCAAGGAAATCCCTGGTATGAGGCACGCAGAACAGCTAATGCACAGGGCGGGGGAATTGCCTGCATTGATGCACGCATTTACCTTGATTGTGGAGCTGCACAATAGCAATGAGTGGATTAAATCTAAAAGGGAGACAAGAAGGATACACAAATATAATATGGAAACACAAATATAATATGAAAAACACAATCTGCTGTAAAACATATTTTGTAACCTACTCTTTCTCCCCTTCTCTCTCTCCTGCCCTCTCTTTTGAATGGCTGTGTGTGGACCTGGTTTCATGGTCTGTCTTGTGTCCTAAAAGGCAAAAAGGAATGAAAAAGGTAAACAATGAAAAGATAAATGATAATAATATTAAATATAGCTGCAAGCAGCGATAAAGTGGCCAAGCCAGGAAAAAGTAGGAAAGGAAAAAAGCAGGATAAGCAAAAAAAGTGGGAAAAGAAATCAAAGAAAAACTAGAACCAGTGTTCTTCCGAGAACAGGTCTCTGGCAGGTCAGGTAGGTTTTTTTGGCCTCCTAGTGGCGCTATAATAGGCTAATGTGAATAGGTCAATGTTCTTGGGCCTTTCACGGCAATCGAACGCTGCATGAATGATTTGAGGCATCTTGTTCCAAAAATGTGTCATGCTAAAGTTGACCCGCTGGTGGCGCTATAACAGGCCAATGTGAGAAGGGTGGCATCTGTTCCTTGATCTAGTGGGAATGTGCTTGCACGCACATCAGACAACTACAACAGCTATATTTATTATTATAATATGTTTTTTTTTGTGTGCACTTCATAGGCATGTTATATAAAGGGCCTTAGATTGTGTGTAGAATGTTTCATGCAAATAAAAATAGGTTTAAACATTTTACAAACTGATCAAAATGATATAGCGCCCCCCTTTGGCCAATTGGGGTAAGATTGGTTTCAGTGATATTTCTACAGTATTTCATCATGAAAATGCGACTTTGCATGTATGTTTTAGAGGAAGAAGAATAATTTGCATAAAACTGCAATATTAATTGAATTATTAAAAAAGAATGTTTCAATTTAAAAAAGTCCAATCAGACAGATCTTTAGATATTGGTCCAAAGTTCATGTAAAAAAGGTTCTGTGCACGTGACATGAAAATCCCGGGATAAAAATGTGTTTAAGTGTTGTACAAACTGCTCAAAATGGTGGAAAATCTAAGGGCAGAACTTACTTGACAAAGACACAGATGTGCTCCTCTTGAGTCAAGGTAGGCGTGTAAGCAAGTTCCATGTCTTTAAGCCAAACAGGCATGACGTATGCCCGTTTAAAGTTTGAATTTTCAAATGCTTTGTATAGCGCCCCCCTTTGGCCAATTGGAATAAGATTGGTTTCAGTGATATTTGGACTAACCCTCTACATATTTGCCATGTTCAAATGTCATGAACATGTGACTTTGCATGTATGATTTAGAGGCAGATAAATAATTTGCATAAAACTGCTATATTCATTGAATTATTTAAAAATAATGTTTCAATTTAAAAAAGATGCGATCAGACAAATCTTTAGATATTGGTCCAAATATCCTTACAGCCTATCTACCAGTAAGACGCCTAAGGGCGAAAAGCGTGCAGGACGGAATTCATTTGCTAGTGTGATTCAAGTTGAGGTTGGATGTTTAAGTTGGACTGGTTAAACTGACACTATATGTCCATATATGCAAAACAAATGCTTGCAATGGATTCAGAATAATTTGACCACTCACATCCAACTTAAAGCAGATTTTTGGGTAGGCATTTTTTCCTTTATAGTGTAGGTGAATGAGACTGAAAATTACCCTAGCTGTCAAACATTTTCCCAACCATTTTAAAAAATACACCCCGGCCAAATTTGTTTAATAACCCTCCTAGATGACAAATTCATTGAGAAACGGACCTTCGCTCTCCACGGTCACGGAACTGACCCTTTTGACCCAACTAATAGGTTTGTCAGCCTAGAAAAGATGGTTGTTTGGTTCATAAAGATTTTGACTCACTAAGAAGTTACAAGAAAAATACCCCAAAATCAAGTGATACCCCTAAACATAGGCAGACTTTGCCATTTGCCCTAGGGGGGGCAGGCTTGAGCAGCAACATGCCAATTGTCAACCAACCCCTCAACACTAACTTATCACACTGTCCAACTACTGTTATTCATTGTCTCCACCAGACCACTAGTGTACCAAATAAAACACAAGTACAATTATGTGTGGTTAGAGCAGTGTCATTTTACAAATTGTGTTCATTATTAAGTAAAATAGCTACTTTCATTATTGGAAACACAGTTGCAGCTTACAAGAAATGCCAATAAGAATAAACCATTTGATAATCTCAGCTATAATTTCTAAATGGCTACAAAACATTTTGTTTGATGCAGGACAATAATTATTGTAATTTAATTTATTTTAAGTAATGAACAATAAGGGAATATCAGTGAATAATAAATACATAAATATATATAATTTTACATTTTAAACCCCTTTTTAATTATGTTTCAAGCCTAATATGTGTAATCTTTGTGTACAGTTCGGATATTGCAGGTATGTTCAGGTATATTCATAGTCTGACAACCCCCATTCTTAGCAATGCTATCTTCAGACAGAGAGGCTCTGATCACTTAACATTCCAATCAATCAACTTATTGTCGCCAGCTGGTCTCTGTGTGATGGGGAGAAACCAGTGACTATTAGTTGGTTAATTCTTTAAAAAGTCATAACTCTTGACAGGAATGGGCTAGAGACTTACTTTTTTTCCCTAAATGCTCAGAAATGCCTGGGGGTGCAGTGCACGCCCTGCACCCCCATAAAGTCCGCCCATGCCCCTAAACTTAATTTTCAGAATTTTCCAAATGAAATAACGACTGAATCTTGAAAGTAAATACTGTACCATTTTCATAGTCTTCAGAGTGGTCGATTACTCCATAGACGCTTGTGTCACCTGAAGGTTAATAAAAGTACAATGTGGTGCTGCTTATTGTTGCTATTTCACTCATGGTTTCAATTTAGTTAATTATTACATAGAAAAAAGGAACAATGATCAAAACTGACAGATGTTAACATACTTCCAAAAAGCACATTGTTTGTTTAATAAATGAAGGTTTATATTTTCTTCTCAGTGACCAACATGATTGGTTCAAAAACTGACCGTGCTGCAGTGGGCAGTACACATCATCAGGAGCCCCACTTTGATTGGTCCCCTGGTCAGCTGAGCCCTGATTGGCTCCCTGAGACTGAACTGCTCTGTAATTAAAATAAATATTTAGCAGAAATGAAGTAGAAATCTATAGAAATGTATTGGTAGGAATCTGATTGATTAAAGTTTTATTAATAGAGTAGTACTGTACTTACCTCGCACAACATGGATCTGTAAAAAGAAAAATGAGAGAGACAGTCAGACAGACAGACAGACAGACAGACAGACAGACAGACAGACAGACAGACAGAGACAGAATTGTACCATACATTTTTGGACATTAAAATTGCAGACAGTATAGCCAATCATTTAAGATGAGTTGCTCAGTGATAGTGGTTCTCAAACTCCTGTCAAGGCCCCCCGGTTTGATATGTATTTGGCCATGGACCCCCATCTGAAAAGATTTCTGCCAGGGACCCCACACTTTGTGTTGTTAACATGTTTTTGTTTCAAACATATTCTAAGTTAGTAGATCTACAAGCTCACGCAACACGTCTTGATGCGATGTGTTGTGAGCTTGTAGATCAGCCAATGTATGTAGAGGTCAGGTTAAAGGGATTTTGATGCTATATTAACACATTCTGTTGGTCCCCGGACCCCACTTTGTGAACCACTGAAGATGACATCCATCTAATGTAGTCGTTCTCACCTTTGAATGTTCTTTATTGACACAGCAGGAGCAGAAAGATAGTACAGTAGAATCATTAGAATTCCGTAAATTCAATTACCAATTCAAGAATGGATTTAAGTAGAAAGCATATTAAATCATCAGGTTTTTAAAATGCCATGTAAAAATAATGAGATATATTTTTTTGAGCAGCTGATTGATTGATCGACTGAAGTCCCCTGATTTTTTATAACTATTTGTGTTGTCCTTACCTTTGGATGTTCTGTATCGACACAGCAGGAGCAGAATGATGGTCACAACCAGAAGACCCAGACCCACAATCACCCCCACCAGTGGAGAAATGTCCACAGGTCCAGGCACTGAAGGTTGAGTAGGTCTTGTCTCTGAAGGCTGAATAGATCCAGACACTGAGGGTTGAGTAGGTCTAGTCACTGAAGGTTGAGGCACTTATGACGGCAATGAAACCAGCATTTATTTGAATAGATCTAGTCATATAACACACTATGAGGGAGTATATGAGGTCAATGAAAATGTAATTGGAAATGAATAGAATAGAATTAGCACATTTTTGTTAAATCCAAATTTTCCTGACTAGGCTATAGTCTCCATATTACAGTCCCAATGGATCCCCCCATGCAAAAATAAATATAAGTAGGCCTACTCACCTATTGTGACTGTATTACTGGCTTTTGTGTAGTAAGCTCCTCTCTCTCCTTTGCACATGTAGACTCCTCCTTCTGACACACTGATTGATCCATCAGGGTGTTGAACAGCATTGTTGTACCCATAGAGTAGATTGTACTTGATGAATGTGTTACCTTTGTACTGGTAGTAGTATCCCCACGTCCATCCAGACGAGCCCTCCATAGAGCAGCTCAGTGTAACACTGCCCCCTACAGGTAGGTCTGTTTGGTCAGCTTTCAGTGTGGGCTTTGGTGTATTATCTGTTGATCAGATTAGGAAGAATAAAACTACAACAGTCAGTTCCTGAATAAACTGTGTGGACTACTGTAGCTGATAACTACACAATATAACATGGCTCTGTCATATACTCACTGATGAATACAGTTACACATTAATCACTAATGTTACTGAAAATAATTATTGATAAATAATTGCTTCCTGATAACAACAATGTGATTGGTCAGCCAATCACAGCTATACCATCCCTCCAGGCCAGCTAAGGGATTTTGTCTCTATCCACCTACACGGACCCCCTTAACTCAGATTGAACAAATTGACCCTTAAGGGTCCATTTGGTTCCATTTGAACTCTCAGAGTTACAGACCTGTTGTGGCCATTCAGGGCTATAGGTCTTTTATGTCTTTCCACTAATTCTGTATTTCTGTGGCAAAAAATTGAATTGTGACAAAACATGTCCACCACAATGACCCCCTTATCCAGATCAATTACATGATGGTGTTTTCAATGTGGTAAGTTAAATATTCGATGAACAGAAAATATATTGATGCTGAAAGTACTGAGAAATGACCTGAAAGGAACATAGATCACATCAATAGAACATGTAATGTTTATATGTAAATGTCAATGCAATATCTCTCAATGGCTTTAATATATTGTGGTAATTGATGTGTGGACGAAACTAAAGATATTTAGTTATTATTATTTGAAATGTTTTCCACGTATCCTTACAGGATATTTATTTATTTAAAAGGTTCATGTATGAGTGCTATGAATGAATGTTACATATAATGGCAGGGGTGGAAAAAATATCACTTGATACAATCAAAGTGACGTTATTACTTTGTTTACATGTAACCTGGCTATTGTTTTTGAGAGAACCAGTACACTGTAGCATGGCACTAGTTGTTGGAATGGAAATGTACTGTATGCTGACAACAATTCAATAGCATCTTTGACAAGTTTGTAAACCCAGTCAGTCTTCTCTCCCTCTCTGAAATAATGAATGTAACAGACTCTCCAGCTAATATCTGGGACCAGTTGGGCTCCAGACACAGAACAGCTGGTGACAGCTGGTACACAAACACATAAAACACAAGTAGAATAAAACCAAATGCTACAATCTGACTTGTCTGACACTAAAAATCACAATTCTAAGCAAGTGGAGTAGATGGTGATAAGATAAGAATTATGATACATAATTCACTGTTTGTGTATGAGGCTCATATGACCATATAATATATATAATATGAACTGAACTTACAGTATAGACCACATTTTGGTCGGATACTGTGGGTTCAGGCTAAATAGATTGCAGGTCATAGTAACTTTGGTTGCCCTGGCTACGAAATCATGATATACTGTATGTCTGTGGAAAATTACCAACATACGTGTCCCTTTCTTCCTGTTACTTCCTTGTTATGATCTGGGAACAAATGAATGAGTCCCACGACTTCTACTGTTATAATATCACTGTCTTCCTTGTTATGATCTGGGAACCAATCCATGAGTCCCACGACTCTTACTGTCATAACTGTACTCTTTATATACATGTTAAACTTCCATTTTGAGAGAGAGAGATTTAGAAAGCTGCCGCTATGGTACGCTCACTGTCTGTCTTCCTCTGTCTGACTCCTCTCAAAATACAGCAATCTATGGACTGTCCTTTGGCTCGTGTCTCTTATTTTGGTTATGGATTTTATCCATATTCCATATATTTATTTAATAATAATTTACATTTCAGATGGATATAATAGTAAACTGACAAAATATATAATTGAGAGAGGATGAAGTATATGTGACAGGTTGAAATATCAAAGAGTTTAGATTTTCACCTTGACTGTGTCCAAAGAAGAGGACGGTACTCAGCACTGAAACATAATGTGATGAGACAATATCAAGTTAAGCATAAATATATGCATTTTAGTTATTCCTAATTAACACACCAACAGACAACCACAGACCACTGACTGCCCTTCAAAGACAAAGTGCAGTAACTAGCCTACACAAATAATTAAACTCATGAAAAGGGCTTTAAAGTTTAAAGTGTTTCAATTGGTCAGCAAAATAGGTTATCATCAGTAGTAGGCTATAAGTGATAGGGATGGTGTTTTCCTCTGGTGTTTCAGTCCGAGTGTATCAAAGGGTGCGTTCGGAAATGCGCACCGGGTGGCGAGTATTCCTACCGTAGGAGACGGGTGGACTGCGCGGGCGTTTATCGTGGGCTTGCCCAGGCCTTACGGCCTGGGCATAAATATAACGATTGCATTCACCACGGCTTCGCCGCGCGGCCCTGGCCCGCTCTTCGCGAGCACTCGCGCCTGCGGTGCTCGGGCGCGAAGAGCAGGACCAAGGTCCGCTGGCCTTCGCGCCGCTTGCAATGTCGTGGACAATAACCGCTCTACCACACCCGGTGCGCATTTACGAACGCACCCTTTGATACACTCTGACTGAATCACCAGTAGAAAACACTCTCTCATAAGTGATATGGCACGAATTACATATGTGCTCATCAGTGTATACTTTTGACACCCGATTGTGATTTAGTTTTATTCTTATATTCTATTGAATACAATTCTTTTTAGTTTTAGTCATAATTTAGTAATCTGTATTTTAGTTTTAGTCTACTTTTAGTTGACTAGATATAGTATGATTTTAGTCAACTAAATGTGCAGTTGATTTAGTCAAAAACAAAATGGCTGTGATGGCGTAGCCTAATGCATGATTTATACTACATATCATGAGTGTGACACCTGTGCACAACCAAGCATGACATTACTTGTCTTAGTTCTACTATAGTCTATAAGCAGTGTTTCTCAACCACTGTGCTGTGGATCTTTGGTGTTCCCTTTGAGATGCTTTGGTGTTCCCTTTGAAAATTGACAGTGAAATCACTTTTAAAACCTTTTTAATACCTCAAGAAAGAATTACTGCAGTAAGCACCAAACTATATAAAAACTGGTAAAACATTGGTCAAATTGTAAAATAATATAAGAAAAGAGCCACACACACGCACGCACGCACGCACGCACGCACGCACGCACGCACACACACACACACACACACACACACACACACACACACACACACACACACACATCGTATATCTAGGTGTGCCCTGGGATCTTTTGGCTAAGTGTGCCCTGGCAGAAAAAAGGTTGGGAAACACTGGTCTATAGACCTATAGTCTATTCTATGTGTAGCCGGCCAGAGCTGAACTTGGGGGCCACTGTAGGCTACTTCCTCATTGGCAGTCAGGTTCAGTATTTAAAGGCCCTAGTCAAACAAACTCGAGACTGCTGGATTGCTGCTGGCCCAAGGTCTTGCGACCTGGGTCTTGTGTTTGTGTTATATTTATCCCTGCTGGGGTGAGTAACTGACAAATGAGTGTTCTTGATCATTGTACCAAAACTGTATTTTAATCATTATTTGTTACTGTCCAGGTTTAAGGTCATGTGTCTCGAGTCCTGAAGTGACGAGTCCATGTGCCAAGAAAGGATCATGAAATAACACAGACAACCAAAGGTATATAAATGATTTGTGGTGGTTGATTGATTTTGATTGTTCTGTTTGTATAATTTTCTAAAACGATCTTGTTTCCACTCTTAGAGTTCACCACTGCTGTTTTGTTTTAGCTGAGTTTTATCATTTGTTCTATTTGTTTATTGAGCTATTTCTTGTGTTCTGATATTTGTTTTGTTTGCTGGTCTTCATTTATGATGTTTGGGTTAGGGTTTTGTAATCTACTTGTTACACTGACATCTTGCTTATAAATTGACTGTTATATATTATATATATTGTATTTTAATTTAGGCATTATGTATATACTGTTGAAATTAAATATTATTCTGTCTATTTAATAAACTCCATGTGTTTGGGGGAAAGCTCTTGTCTCAAGCCCTTATTATCGAACTTATGTGGGGAACCCAAATGTATTCATCATCATTCTTTTCCTTGATATAATATCAAGGTGGCTTTGTCATTCTTGCATTGCTCTTAAAAGTAAATTCCTTGCCACCAGGTTACATATGCACAGTTCACACAGGAACACAATAGAATAGTGTATTTTTCAGTCGTCAGTCAAAGTCATGCAGCATGCTATATATCGTCAGGTGGAATCCTCATATGTCCAAAGGATTCAAATTCAACATGATCAAAAATAACAGATCTACAAGCTCAAAACAGTGCAGCTTCAGACAGAAAGAGACAGACAGACAGACACTCGCGCACGTGCACAAACACGCGCACACACAGTCATAGACGACTAGCCACTGGCAGAGCCACACCGTAAGAATATCACTTGCAATCCTTTTTTTCATAAATTGAATTACCGGTAGTACCTCTTACTTTCTGCTTTTATTTTGTAAACTTTGAAAATGTTTCATAAAGTATGATGACAATAACAGGCTTACTATTCTGAGGCTGCACGTTAACACTAGTTTCAGCCTTGATGTATTATGTAAAAATGCATGTAAAAACGATTCGCCATATTCTGGCACGCACGCACGCACGCACGCACGCACGCACGCACGCACGCACGCACGCACGCACGCACACACACTACATAACATACATTCAGTACAGTATAGCCACATATTCCTTCATTGAAATGTTTGAAAGACTAGTTCAATAGAGCTACTAGTAATAATAGTGATATATACTCTAGTTCAATAGAGCTACTAGTAATAATAGTGATATATACTCTAGTTCAATAGAGCTACTAGTAATAATAGTGATATATACTCTAGTTCAATAGAGCTACTAGTAATAATAGTGATATATACTCACAGAGGAGCACACAGGGTGAGATGAGACCCATCCTCTCCTGTGATGAACGACTCTGAGCAACCTTCTTCCTGATCACAGCGAACTTATAAGTAACTGTGTGTGTGTGTGTGTGTGTGTGTGTGTGTGTGTGTGTGTGTGTGTGTGTGTGTGTGTGTGTGTGTGTGTGTGTGTGTGTGTGTGTGTGTGTGTGTGTTTGTGGTGGGGTGGGGTGTGAGGGTTAAAGGGTTACACAGTATTCAGATCTGCACTTCCTTCCTGTTTTCTTGTAATAGAGGCTGAAATAAAGATGTGTGTGAACACACACACACACACACACACACACACACACACACACACACACACACACACACACACACACACACACACACACACACACACACACACACACTGTTTTAAATAATAGATTAGTTAAATTTCTAGAACAAAATCATCTACTGGAAGAAGAACAAAATGGTTTCAGGAAGGGAAGGTCATGTTTGGATCATACGTATACAGTGACTACAGTGGTCAGAAATAGATTGAAGTTGAAAAAACACACCTTTGGTTGCTTTATTGATTTTCAGAAAGCGTTTGATTTAGTGGACCACAGCCTCCTTAAGTTTAAGCTTCATCAAAATGGAATAAATGGAAAGTTCTATCAAGCAATCTCCTCTCTGTACAGGCAAACCTGTGGCCTGTGTAAAGGTTAATGATTATTTCACAGAGTGGTTTCCTACGCCCTCTGGTGTCAAACAAGGGGACATTTTGTCACCTACTTTATTTTCTGTTTTTATTAATGATTTGGCCAGAGAGGTAAAACGGCTTGAGAAAGGGGTACCATGTGGTCAGGTATCTGTAGATATCCTGCTTTATGCAGATGATATTATCCTGCTTTCAGAAAATGAAGAAGACCTACAGAGAATGTTGACCTGTGTTAATGAATGGTGCAACAAGTGGAAAATGTGTATTAATCAAAAGAAAACACAAGTCATGCATTTTAGAAATCCAGGTACAGAAAGAAGTAACTTCAAGTTTTGTGTTGGTGACAAACAACTAGAGTTTACGGATAAGTACAAGTATCTAGGTTTGTTTCTAGATGAAAACATGTCCTTTTTACAAGGTGTATCTGCCCTCGCAGACTCTGCTGGCAGGGCACTGGCAGGCCTTATTGGTAAAACAAAACAATTGAAAGACATGGGTTATTTTACATCAAAACTGTATCACACATGTGTATGTCCTGTTCTAGATTACATGTCGGGTGTTTGGGGACACAAAGTGTTTCAGTTAAATGATCGTGTCCAGAATCGAGCAATTAGATTCTTTACGCACCAATTCCAGCATTCAATGGAGATATGGGCTGGGACCCCTTATAAAATTAGATGGCAGGCCAATATGATAAATCTCTGGAACAGGTTGATGGGTTTGCCACCCAATAGAGTAGCTAGCCAAATATTTTACTGGGATCTGTCTGTGAGCGGGGAATGGGTCTCAGAAGTCTCGGATCTACTGGAAGAATGTGGTCTAGCGGAACATTATTTCCAAAGAACAACAGTTAATGAGGTGGCATTTAGAAATAGAATCTGTGCGAAATGCATTCAGTCCTGGGCAGAAGAAATCTGGCAGAAGCCCAAATTAAGAACCTACTGTCTACTAAAACAATTGTATAATTTACCTAAAAGCCAAAGGTCACTCTGTGCCACATTAAGATGTGGCATTCTGCCTTTACACATTGAAACAGGGAGGTACAGGGGCCTAGCAGAGGAAGAAAGAATATGTGAATACTGTGATCTGGGTGAGGTAGAGAACGAAACACATTTCATTTTATTTTGTCCTTTGTATCATGACTTGAGAGAGTGTTTATTTAAAAAAGTCCATAACCCTGATACTAACCTAATAGAGTATGAGAATGGTGCCTTAATAACATTTCTTTTTGATCATGTATTTGCTTTTGCAGAATATCTCTTTAAAGCGTGGGATAGGAGGAGAAGGGTGACCTATAGATTAAGTTAAATGTTGACTTTTGTGCTATGGGCAGGCCATATGGAGATGTATTGTATCGCAGGGGTGGGTGCACCCCTCTCATCTCTGCAGATGTTGGAGTGTTTGCAGAGATGGGAGGGGTGTACTCACTTCTGTAACGTACTCACTTCTGTGAGATACTGTATTCTTTATATTTAGCTGTTGGTGGAATTCACACTGGAATGTCTGTTTTGTTTACATGTACAGTATGTATTTGATGTGTCTGATAATCCCATATGGGATGGGTCAAATGTTGTCCAGACACGTAAATAAAATATACATTCATTCATTCATTCATTCATTCATTCACTCACACTCGCACACGCGCACGCGCGCGCGCGCACACACACACACACACACACACACACACACACACACACACACACACACACACACACACATACACACACACACACACACACACACACACACACACACACACACACACACACACTGAAAAGTACAGTTCAATACGGTCTGCTAAAATTATTTGAAACCCAAGACATCCTATGGCTGGTTTCCATTGGGGTCCTTTGTACTCAATTCGTTGAATCATTTACTGACAGACAAATACAGTACTTTGCAAAACATTAAAAAAAAAAAGACAAATGTGTACAGTAAACCAACACGTGTTGCAACAGTTTGGCCACAACACCACTCCCTGTTGGTGGTGCAAAACAAAGTGTGCGAAAGAGGCTTTTTGCCCATCTGGGAATGCCCATATATGGACATATTGTGTCAGTTTCATGATAACCAGTGTGGTTGTCGCGACACAATTAAGTCACACTTGCACAATAATTTCCGTCCTTGTCCCTTTTATGCCCATATATGGAGATCCCTGCTGTCATCAATATTAAGCCCATATCTGGGAATGCCCATATATGGACATATTGTGTCAGTCGCTTCTCGCCCTTAGGTAATTTAGGCTTATGTTAACCACAGGCGGTCACCAGATAAATGATGGAGAGTTGGTAACCAATATGGACCTCCAGAGTGTGTAAAATAATGGTACATTTATAAAGTGCTTCATTCTAAAGCGCTTTACAGATTGTGTACATTACATTCCAGGGACGTGCTGGCCATTGGGATTAGCGGGACTACAAGCACACAACGCCTCGCACCGCGAGGCTTTGTGTGCTTGTAGATCGGCTGTTTTCACTAGTTTAAATTATTTTTAAAATGATATACAAAACAAACGGTTTTGGACATACAAGGTTTCCACCCGACAACAACGAAATATAATAAAAAAAAAAAAAAAAAAAAAAAAAGAGGGCCTCTCCAACTCTTTTTCCCGGGCTGAATCAGGGGCCCAGCATTTCCCTGTTACCTTCACACACACAGCGGATGAAACCGAGTGCATCGGGAGACCCTTACCCTTTAATTTTACGCTCTCAAAGGTTATAGTATTGTTAAACTTCGACATCACAAGAAGTCTACACAATTAGAGAATGTAGAAGAATTGTTATTTTTGATTAACATTTGCCTATTGTAGTTTCAACATCAATACAAGCATTAATGGAACTGTGGACAAAATCTTCTCCAATGGCAAAAAATGTCACCAAATGGTGGTCCTTTGGCTCAAATGCCGAAAAATAATGGACCTTGATATGAATAGGGTTGAAAACCACAGCTCTATATAAACTGTCGGGTACATCAACAATCAATCTTTAGTACTGTTCTACATCTAGGCATGATAGGCTAGTTTCTTACAAATGGCTATCATGGAGTTGGAATGCAACATCCAATCAAACCCACACTGGCATCTTTAGGTGCCCCACTTTCACTTCTGTCCATAGGGGGGCGCCACAGACACTCTGTTGCACCATCTGTTGCACAAACTATTTCACCCCACAGCTTCCTGTCCTGCAGAGGCTGCACTCAGAGGTGTCAACTGGGTATGGCAAGCTATGGCAGCTGCCATACCTTAAGCTACTGGTCAGCCAAATCATGTGATATAGGCTACTGTAGGCATATTATATACGTGATATTACACTGGTTGTAGCCTATATCTGTTCTTGGGGTAGGTTTTTTGTCCAAAAACATAGTTACTGCACTCTGGCTTTGTAGGGCAGCGCAGTGCAGACCTTGAAAATATTTTAGATTGTTAAGATTATTAAGAAAACGAGTTGTGTTTTCATTTAGAGGCTAAATATGTCTTTTTAGACACAATGAGCCCATTCCCAAGATGCACCGCAATCTTTCATGGGCAGATGTGACTTATGGGGGCTTGTAATGTTACTGTTGGCAAAATAGTAATGGCAGGCTTATTGTGTCTAAAAAATACATATTTCTACCACTTTTTGTGGTCACATGTTCAGATACTGGATTCCGATTGATATTGATTGATTGAAGACTTTATTAGAAGTTTGCATAGGAAAGGTACAGTTTCATGACGGTTTGATTGATTGATTGATTGATTGATTGATTGATTGATTGATTGATTGAAGACTTTATTAGAAGTTTGCATAAGAAAAGGTACAGTTTCATGACGGTACAGTTCACTGGTACAAGGTCTACTAAAAGGAGATCCATGAAAAGACTAAGCTTATTTCCACAGGAAACCATTTAAGTATCTCATATAACATTGAATGACAGACGAATAGAACACAGTATCTATGCAGTAGATATGTAAATAAAATAAAATGAGAGAACAAAAAAAAGAAAACAGTAAGTCTAAACAAACAACAAAGAAGGGGCTGGGGAGGGTAGGGCTGGGCTAGGTTATTTTTTTTTACCAGTTGCGAATGGATGCTGCCTGTAAGTGGTTTTTCAGGACAATTTTAAAGGATGCTAGTGATCCACACTCCTTTATGCCCTTCGGTAAGGCTTTGACCCTTTGTTGGTTTTGACTCTGGGTTGAAAATGATCTGTGGCGCTGCCTCTGGTGTTGTAATTATGAACATCCTTAATGTTTATAAAGTATTTTGACAGGTACTTGGGTATGGTGTAGTGTATCTTGTACACCAGGCCCATTGCAAGTTGCTGTACTCTGTCATCTACTCTGAGCCACCCCACTCTTAACTGGTGAGTAGCGGTGAGGTGAGTCTGATAGGGAGGGTTAAGCAGGACCCCAATTAGTTTATTTTGGCACCTGGGCTGTTTGGAGTTTAGTTTTAAGGGCTTGTGGGGCGTCACAATACTATACGTGAACTCCGGTACAGTTCACTGGTACAAGGTCTACTAAAAGGAGATCCTAGAAAAGACTACGCTTATTTCCACAGGAAACCATTAAAGTATCATATACCATTGAATGACAGACGAATAGAACACAGTACTATGCAGTAGATATGTAAATAAAATAAAATGAAAGGACCAAAAAAAGAAAACAGTATAAGTCTAAACAAACAGTAAGTATTTGCAAGTTACAACTGTGTTTTCTTTCATTTATATGGTAGAAGTGGTAGAAAAGCAATTTACCATTTCGACAACCCACAACCCTGAAACAGTGGCAAATCAGCCAACAACCCATTCCCTCTCATGGTAAATGCCCAACCCACTGAAATCAAAATTGCTAAAATCGCTAAAACAATAGAAAGAAGTAAATTAAAACATTTAACACTCATCTTTATCTTTCCTCTAATTACAATCTAAAATATGAACCCTTGTTGTAAAGATAGAATTGTCCATTAACAGAAAAGGAAGCACCACTGCAGGAAAGCTAGCTCGCCTTCCTGCTGCAGATCATATTGTCTCTCAGTCTCACCCCATTATTCCAAAATGATACAGTTGATGAGGAAACAGTTATTCTTATCACCTCTGCCTGCCCTCATTATGTCCAAAACTGCTACTTTCCAGGATTCTAATGCAAAAGCATCAAAAGTAGCAGATCTACAAGCTCAAAATACGTGTCATGTTTCAAGCTTGCAGATCTCCTACTGTCTGTTGGTGCTCTTGTGTGACGCTGTAGTGTGCTCAAGTATAGGGCTCACAACGCGTTGCAGCGTGACGCGTTGTGAGCTTGGAGATCTGCTATTTTTGATATTTTCACCAAAAGGCCCTTTTACAAATTTCAGCCCCTGCCCCTCTAACACTCTCTGCACGTCCCTGCTCTTTGTTTATGGATAAGTTCACATTTCCACTGCCGTTACATTCAAGGAAATGTCACAGTGTCATGTCACAAATTATAACTAGTAAAACTTACAGTAGCAGGTCAATATTGTGTGAACTGATAGTTTTGGTCTGTTACACTGGTGCACAACCGCTTAAAAGCATAAATTAGGTGTCACAGTTTGCAGTTCTGTTTACAACTTGTAAAGAACAAAGTGTTTACACTGTAAAGTGTAACATTCAAGTAAAGCTAAGTTGTACTTAGTTGTGCACCAGGGTTGTGCACCAAAACATGTTACAAGAAGGACAGAGGGCTCTTACAAGCTTGTAGATCTGCTGTTTTCAGTCTGTGATACCGGTGTGTGCAACCAGGCTTCACAGTTCCAATGCAGTTCTTCTGCTTAAAGACTCACAGTTACAACCGTGTAAATTTGAAATAAAGTCACAAACTATAAAAGTATTAAAATGTGATTAATATAAGACTAAACACAAAACCAATTCTTCTGACTGCATGTACCGATGTACGTCATGTCCTATGAGCGAATAGGGGAAGGGGAGTACGTCACGTCACGTTATTTGAGAACACTCAGATAACTGTAGAATCAGCCTACATTCTCAAACTTTGTCATGTCAAGGACCCCCAAAATGATATGTATTTGTACATAAATATTTTGTTCCACAGACCCCCAGAAACAAAGATTTTAGTTTAAGATGTTCACTCTGAATTTGGGTCTTGTCAAATGATAGATGCAAAACAGATACATGCATTGTACACCCGGATAAACAATGGCGGATTTGGCCAAGCCCCGAAATACCTGTATATTTGTGTCTCAAAGAATCCAAACCAGGCCACTTGGTCTGACTCTGCGCTTCATCTCTATACCTGAGTGTACCGGTATGTGTTTAAATGACAAAAGAGTGAGACAGACTGCAGTCTCCTTCTAGCTGTGCATTTTAACATGTATTGTCTCTCAGGTGTCACCACCTGAAATCCTGGACAACACATTTGCAAATGCCCAGCCATGCACAGAAGAACCTTTCACTCTTTTGTGATGTTAAAATAATGTGTGTGTGTGTGTGTGTGTGTGTGTGTGTGTGTGTGTGTGTGTGTGTGTGTGTGTGTGTGTGTGTGTGTGTGTGTGTGTGTGTGTGTGTGTGTGTGTGCGCACGTGTGTGTGGATAGTAGGATAATGAGATTTCAACCTATCTTCATATGGTCCTCACTAATGTTTATGATAAAATAGCAAAAAAAGATCTACTTGGTTTGTGTCTCATAATGGAAGCCATTGCTCTGCGATAATAAAAATCTAAATATTTTGTCAGTTGTTAGATTAGATTAGTAGAATTCTACAACTGTCTATGTCTATGTGTCTATAGAGTAGGCATACTCCATATACATCTCTATATTTAAACACAAAGCATCAAAATAGCAGATCTGCAAGCTCGAAACGCGGCCCGAAGCAGATCTGCTACTTTTGCTGTTTCTGGGACATTTGGACGAAATGGAATGGTTGCACACACGCGCGCGCACACACACACACACACACACACACACACACACACACACACACACACACACACACACACACACACACACACACACACACACACACACACACAAACACAGAAGAAAATCTGTATTTCCACTTTATTGATTTTCTACAATTATCAGTAGAAAGAGAAATATTATAATCTGTTAGTGGAGCTGCTATGTGAATCTCTGTTACAGTGATTCTGAAAACATTTTCATGTCAAGGACCCCCAAATTGATATTATAGTTCGCTGTGGACCCCAATTTCGTCCTGTCTGTATGGTAGAGTATGTCAATCCAATATTTCATCTACCAGTGGTTCTCAAACCTTTTCAAGATTGACACTTACTAGCCAGCGGACCCCCATTTTACAGCTCTAGTAGCAGTGTTTTTAAACCATTTTAATTTCAAGGACCCCCAGTTTGACATGCATTAGGCTACGGACCCCCATTTAATGGCATTTCTATCTCTGAGACCCCCATTTCAATGTAAAATCAATGTCAGTTTAATTCAGAGAGTGTACAAATGGAACCAAATGGACCTGTCAGGGTACATTTGGTTCCATTTGTGCACTCTCTCAGTTACATACCCATAAGGGTCCATTTTGTTTCTATCTATCATTTAGCTGGGGAACCCCCTGGAACTCCCTCAAGGACCCCTGGGGGTCCCCGGACCCCACTTTGAGAACCAATGTCATATACAATTGGTGTGGTTGCATTAAGGTCTCCCCGCTCATCTATCGAGACATTTAGATCGTGTCAAAGGTCATGTAATCATGTCTAACCCAGACACATGATCTGATGACCTGATGGTCAAGATAAAATGGATCCCCTGAGCAAGCAGACATGCTCTATGGCAGTGGTTCTCAACCTGTGGGTCATTTGGGGACCCCCTGGGTCCCCAAAGGATTTTGGGGGGGTCCCCATAGCCAGGATTAAATTAAATGTGCAACATTGTTTTCTCACTCAACGGTAAACAAACCAACATAAAGTTTAAGTCTATAGAGGGTATCTGCACAAATTAAACATTGGCCAAATTATTAATATTAGAGGCAGAAATTGTGAAACTAGCCGATCTACATGCTCACAACGCCTATAACATCTGCTATTTTCACAAAATAATGTAATGCCTCAACTCTTACAACTCCAAGTGCTCATCAGGGTGGGGGGTCCCCAGTTCAACTATGATTATTTTGGGGGTGGCAGCCTGAAAAGGTTCAGAACCATTGCTCTATGGTAGAAAATTGCAGCACTTGTGCAGGAAACTGGGTTCAAATGAAATCCAGGGCAGAAATCATAGTTGAACTGGGCTACATAGTGCGTAGGTCCTATAAGTTTAAACCATCAACTGTTCCTCATTTTGCTAGGTACCGCCTGGAACACTTTTAAGGACCCATTTTTGATTATATTTTGACACTTGCTTTGGCAATTTATAATCTACAATTTACAATTTAGGCCTAAACCAGAGAGAGAGAGACTAAGGAGCACAGTGCAAGGCATCACATGCTTAGAAGTAGTCATCTAAAAATGTAGGTAAACCAAGAACCTATTCAATAAAATGAATAAAATAAAAACATCAGTAATCTGTACATCAATGCTATACACCAAGGGTCTTCAACAGGGGGTCCGGGACCCCTAGGGGTCCTCAGAGTTACTACAGGGGGTCCTCCAAATCTTTGTGTGATAGAAACCTTTTTTCTCCTTTTTTATACTAACCACTTGAACCCTAGTGTCCATATTCTGAGAACTTTAGCCCAAAATAGCAGATCTACAAGCTCCTCCTCCTCCTCCTCCTCCTCCTCCTCCTCCTCCGCGCTGCGAGGCGTTGTGAGCTTGTAGATCGGCTGTTTTCGGGAGGTTTGGTATAGAGGGGAAAAAGAGCAGACTAAGTGAAAGGTCAAGTTTATTGTAATTATTGACAGTTCAAGTGGTTAAATATCTGAAAACACAAATTAACGTGAATCCAAAATACACTGACGATTGTGCTGTCTAACGATTAAATTATAAATATAATATATGAAAAGGCTGTGGGGGTCCCTGCTTCATCTCTCTCTCAACTAAGGGTTCCTAGGCCTGAAAACATTGAAGACCCCTGCTATACACACTATAGGTGCCATGTACGATAGGATGCCAAGTGGAAAATGGCCTGGCATCGGCCTATATAAAAATGCTATCTAAATTACATTTTTGCCTTTGCATAAGCCTGTATGGTCCTTGAGGGTGGCAACTGTAGCAGTAACTGCTGTGGGCAATGTAAATGCATGTTTTCTCATGCCAGTAAAGCTTGATTGATTGAATTGATCGAAGACGTTATTAGAAGTTTGCATAGGAAAAGGTAGAGTTTCATCACAGTACAGTTCACAGGTACAAGGTCAACTAAAAGGATACCAAAAAAGCCTAAGGCTTCTTTCAATTGAGGTCCTTTTTTAACTCATATACCATTGAATGACAGACAGACAGACAGACAGACAGACAGACAGACAGAACACAGTAATAGCCTATGCATCTTATGATACGATATCATAAAAAGAGGGGGGAGGTTTGTTTGTTTCTTTGACCAGTTTCGAGTAGCAGCCGCCTCTAAGTGGCTTTTCAATGCCGTTTTAAAGGAAGGAAAGGATTTACACTCCTTTAAGGCTTTTGGTAGGACGTTCCACATTTTAGCGGCATAGCAGGAGAACGCATTTAACAGTTTTTTTTAGTCAAATCTGAGTTGATCTGTGGAGCTGCCACTGGTGTTGTAGTTGTGAACATCCTTGACCTTTCAGAAGTATTTTGACAGGTACATGTGTATCTTATGGTGTAGTGCAGGGGTCTTCAACGTTTTCAGGCCAAGGACCCCTTAGTTGAGAGAGAGATGAAGCAGGGACCCCCACAACCTTATCATAGATTCCATATAGTTTCATTGTTTGACAGCACAATCATCCATGTATTTTGGATTCATGTCAGTGTGTGTTTTCAGATATTTAACCACTTAAACCGTCAATATTTTATAAGTTCAAGTACAGATCTTTCACTACTTATTCTGCTCTTTTTCCCCTCTACACCAAACCTCTTTGCCGAAAATAGCTGATCTACAACGCCTCGTGCTGCGAAACATTGTGAGCTTGTAGATCTGCTATTTTTGGCTAAAGTTCTCAGAATATGAACACTAGGGTTCAAGTGGTTAATATAAAAAAGGAGGGTTGAGGGAAAAAATCTATCACACAAAGATTTGGAGGACCCCCTAGGGGTCCCAGACCCCCAGTTGAAGACCCTTGATGTAGGGTATCTTGTACACCAGGCCCATTGCAAGATGCTGTACTCTGTCAGCTACCGTGAGCCACCCCACGCCTAGAAAGTGATTAGCAGTGCAGGTGAGGTGAGCCCGAGATGGAAGGTTAAGCGGAAGCCTAATAAGTTTGTTTTGGGCTGTTTGGAGCTCCTTTGAGTTGAATTGAAAAAAAAAATGGGCCTCCAGAACACTATAGTCTCTCTTTCTTTCAATCTTTTTATTTTCCTTTTTCATAAACTGACATGACTCACTTGACTCACAACAATCAACAGTTGACACATTTGGACTCACATACATACACATATATACATCATCTTTTTACACTCAATGCCTTCCAGAAATAATAAATAAGATTTTCAGGTAAGGGGTTAGAATATTCTAGATTATAGTCTCTCAAGCCAGACAACTATCCACCGTCTCTGAATGCAACACAAGAGTCTAGCCTCTGTAACTAACTAGCCTCTTGAAAAGCTTGAAAGGAGACCAGCTGAAGTATCATGCTATGATGGTATTAGGAGAGCTCATGCAGCATCCACCATATTAACATGTCAAAAGCAGGGCGCGAAATGTGTCACCGTCCGAGTGCAGGGGAGGCGTCGTGCTTCGTTTGCAAGCCATTGTTTAGGCTGGAGCAGGTCTGTGCATCTGTTGAGTGGAGTGGCACACTTGTGGCATCTGTGTCACCCCCCCCCCCCCCCCCCCCTGAACCAACAGGCTTCGGGTTGACACCACTAACTGGGAACAGGTCAAATTAACATCCTATTGTCCATCTGGACGCCCCTTCCCCTCCTCCCCCCATCTCCACTGGCTAATACTGATGATGATTGAATAAGCCACAAAATAACAAGTCAATGATCACACAGGAGCAAGGGTGTCAACACACACACACACACTCACACGCACGCACGCACGCACGCACGCACGCACGCACGCACGCACGCACGCACACACACACACACACACACACACACACACACACACACACACACACACACACACACACACACACACACACACACACAGGGGCGTCACAAAAGGGAGAAAAAGTGGGACTGACTTAGGTGGAGGGCCCTTAATTATTTTATGCTTTCGCAATTGAAAAATAGCAGATATACAAGCTCACAGCGCGGCACCGAGTGCCGCGCTGCGGGCGTGTAGATCTGCTATTTTTGAAAAATTGTGAAAATGTGTGCAAATCTTTGAATATATGTATTTTTAAGTGAACATTTGTAACTCAAATTTTGCTTCTGGGGGTTTTCAAAAATAGCAGATCTATCTATATCTATATCTGCTATTTTGCAATAGTTAAAGCACAAAATAATGTGTTCCCAGTCTAAATGGGTTAAACCCCCTCCCCCTATGAAGAACATTCATGGGGGGCCCGCAGTGAATCCCAGAATTTGGTGCGACACCCCTGCACACACACACACACACACACACACACACACACACACACACACACACGCACACACACACCAGCATGCGGCAGCTGTGACTGTTGGTGAAGTTTCATCTGAAACACCTGTATTGACATCTTGTTTTATATAAACATTATCTCAGTTGTCTTGTGTATGTTGTTGACCCACCCACCCTCCTCCCTCCCACCCACACTATCATCCAGCCTCCATAGTCTAGTTTCCCTGTTAATTGGAAGTCAGTTCACAAAAGCAGATGGCACATGCAGTTAAGAGATCTCATCCCACTGACTGTAATAATACTGTCTTGGATGGATAGACGAGACGAGTCATCATCATCTACAGCAGTTGTTAACCTTTCAGGTTAAGGCCTAAAAGAGAGTTTAGACGTTGGATGGGACCCAAACTAGTTTTAATGTAGGAAACAATTTTATTTTTTAAATTTTTTACTCAAGTTGTGATCTATAAAAATCGGTCCATGACCCACAAATGGGTCCCAAACCACTGTTTGGGAAACGGTGATCTAAAGACTGCAGATCAATTATGTTATAATATAGGCCTACTGTAGCCCACTGGTTCCCAGGCACTGGGAACCAGAAACAAACACATCTGAGAAATCCCATGAATAAAATATTATAATAATTAAGTAGTGAGAATAGCCGATCTGCAAGCTCTCAACGCAGCGTGAAGCGACACGTTGTGAGCTTGTAGATCTGCTATTTTCACTAGTTTGGGTGAATGTGTAATTTCTATTTTGGGTCACGGGCAGAAAAGATTGGGAACCACGGGTGTGGCCTAATGCTGTGGTTCTCAAACATTTTCATGTAATGTAAATTGGCTGAGTGGACCCCATTTGAAAAGAGGGTCCAAATATCAAATACAATTAAAATCAAACGGGCGTAAACACTTAAACCCCAGCATTTGTATTGTGGGAAAAGCCTTCGCAAGCTCACAGCGCGTCATGCTGAAGACTTGTTGATCTGCTATTTTCAACGAAAGCTGCAGCAATAACAGAGAACAGAATATACGCGTAATCTCCAAGCAAAGAGTACACCATCATGATGTCATTCCTCCAGTTCTAGGCATAGTAGGCTAACACAGAAGGGGGAAGGACTTTTTTTTCTTATTTCCACACAACTCTAAGCCAGTGTTTCTCAACCACTGTGCCTGGGGACCTTTGGTGTTCCCCTGAGAAGGGTCAAGTGTGCCCCTTGAAACTGCTTGAACGCCAGTATTGTATTTATCATTTTAAAAATGATTTAAACGAGTGAAAACAGCCGATCTACAAGCAAAGCGTGGCGTTGTGTGCTTGTAGATCTGCTGTTTTCACTACTTTTGTGCAACAGCCTTGTATGATGAAGCAGGGCTTTGCTTTGCGAAGAAACTTACAAATTTGAAACTTGGAGGTACAAGGTTTCTTCCTGACAGTGACGACATTTACACCCCTGTATTATGTTGGTGTGCCCCTGGATTCTTGGGACATGAAAAGTGTGCCCATGCAGAAAAAAGGTTGAGAAACACTGCTCTAAGCCAAGGTATATTAATGAGTGACATGTTGAAATGTTGAAAATGTGTGGTATACTAGTATTCCCCTTTAACTGTTTAAGTTCTACCACATTTCGTGTGGCAAATATACCGGTAGGTGATCATTTGTGGATTATAGAGCTATGATTGTATGTAGGCTACGCTACTGTAATTCTTATTTTTTCTTTTTTTACATTTTCAGTCCGAGACACCATCAGGCAATGAATATAAATGTGTCAATATTACAACACATTATTAACACATAAGAGACGTATTCCTAGTTCGGCTGATGCAATGCAGCACCGTGGCAATGACATTCTGCCTCTTACCTCAAGCTGTTTTTTTATCAGCTTCATTTTCTCAACACTTTCTCATCACTTTTCTGTCATTGGTGGCCGTAATAGCAGTTGTGAAATGGAGCTGCTTTGTTAAAACTGCGAAATGCCCTATGGAGAACTGTATTTTCCCCTATAGCCAAGGTACCATACCCAATTGACGCCTCTGAATCTATAGAACACCTGCTTGTAGACTGTTAGAGGCCACAGTATGTTTGGGGTAAGATGGTACACATTGGTTTTTAATGTAAAGGTCACAATGCTTCTATGTATGTATGGAGTTTTTGAAGAAAAACATGTCTGCCATGGTCTGTGGCAGGGACATGCAGAGAATGTCAGAGAGGCAGGGGATGACATTTTTAAAAGGGCCTTTTGGTAAAAACAATATCGAAAATAGCCGACCTCCAAGCTCACAATGCTTGGAGGTCTGCTATTTTCGGTGCTTGATACCACACTGAACTAAGCATAATCAAGTCAATACTGTAGATGTGGTGTAATGACATGGATTTTTACACAGAGAGGGCAATTTGTTCAACATAAGACGCTGCATTCAAGTTCAGGAGTGTTTGGACAAGACAATTCTCTTGAATGCTGCCATAGCATGGAAAGAGGGCATTTGCATTTCTTTCACCATAGTAAAAACTGCATTCATGGTCTGGAAAGGGCTCGGATAAAAGGGCAGGGGCTCAAGCCCCCTTTGATGTCTATGTGTGCACGTACCTGGTCTGTGGTTTGCACTGTGGTCAACAATGGAACACACCATGTGCCATGGTCATACACCAGGAGGCCATCTCGGGAGAGGTGGTCTTCAAGCAGATAAAGACTGAACTGAAAAGACAAAGAACACTGGACACCAGACAAAAAAGGCTGAAGCTATGGCACTTGTTGACACTGTAAAAAGGGGGGAAAAGTTTTGTATTGAAATACTCCCCAATATTATTGTACTCAAATGTCTATTTATATGTAATACAAATGCTTACAATGTTTGTAAACCCTGCATAATTTAAATAACGTTTATTTAAAAATGCCAGCCCTGTCTCTATGGTAAATCTGTGGCTATGGGTTACGGTTCCCTATCGGGCAAATGGGCAAGACCTAGTATGACAGACAGGCAAGTGCCTCTGAGACCTTTGTGCTTACCCCTGCTATCATGAGGATTCAGTGAGAATTGTGTCTGTTTTATCATATCACCCAACAACAAGTTTAATATATATTATTTTGGTAATGTTTAGAAAGAGTCGTGAGTTGACAGTACTTTTCAAGGGGTTTAGCGCTTGCTGCAAGCTGATATGACTGCCACATCCTGTTTTGTTTTCCAGGTGTCCTTGTAATGATTCTTGTATTATCTCAATCATGTAATGTACAATCATTTCTTTGTCCTTTCTTTAGGACAACCTTGGATTTGAGAAAATGTACAATATTTTGACATTAAGGTTAAAGGAAAAAACAACAACAAATGGAAATAGATTTTCACATTTTATTCAAACCACACAGATTACAATAGTAATAGTAAATAATATTTTTTGGTTTTGATCTTTTTTCCCCTGATATCATCAACAGCAACAAAAAAACATCAAAAAAGTGATGTGTCCAAGAATTCAGTCATAATCGTCATTTGTCATTCATACAGAAACAAGCAGAGACATGTTTGGTGGGACATGTTCTGCAAAGACTGGTAACAACTGAATGCAATATACGGTAACAATCAGATAATAAAACAATAATAATACTGCAAGTAATGAAGGAATTTTTTTTTAGAAAAATAGAAAAATATATAAGTTAAAAAATAAAGGAAAAAAATGCAGGTAGAACAAAAATACTGCATGTAATGAAGGAAAAAAATGGAAAAAAGAGAAAAATGTACAAGTTAAAAAATAAAGGAGAAAAAAAATCTGGCTACCGCCGGGATTTGAGTAGTTAACAAAAAAAAAAGAAAAAAAAATTGGTTCCTTTCCTGTCTGTACTGAGACAGAGGGGCTCGTCAAAAATCAAGAAAACAGTGTACAACGAAAAGTTGATGCGATGTGTTCTTCTGCAACAACTGCAATACAATATAACGAGATGATAATAATACAATTATAACACTGTACGTAATGAAAGTAAGACATAGTTAATATTATAGTTGGAATGGAAGGCATGATCGTTCTCTTTAAAAGGCAGGTATGTTGTCTTTAGCAGCAGTGGGAGATGTGCAAGAAAGCAGAGGGCACTTACTGAATGTACTCGAGATTCACGAAAAGTAGAAATAACACAACGTTAAAACACGCCGTTACAAGTAAAAGGTCCGTATTCAAACTTTTACTTGAGTAGAGGTATAAAAGGAAAAAGCTGTTCTACAAGCGTGCAGATCGGCTAATTTCGAACAGTCACCGATTAAGGTTTCAAAAAATTGTAGCAGAGTAAAAAAAAAGTACAATATTTGCCTCTGAGGTGTGGTGGAGTAGAAGTATAAAGTATCAAAAAGAATTTTGAGCAGCAGCTCATGATTCTGTAGAGCAGCAGTAGAGACAGCTCGTGAGCCAGAACTGATTTTATAAATAATTTACAATATCTGAATGACAGTACCATATGGACGGCGATGGCTTTGCACTGATTTCTTTCCACTATTCTTAGATATTGTTTTCACCAAAAGAAAAAAAAAAAGTTCTCTCACGTTTAAAACACAATCCGGAAGTGTGTTTCATATGCTTTAAACAAAACAGTTTCTTTCATTTCTGAGACCTTGAGCCAAAGAAAGAGCTCACGAATGTCTGTGTCTCCAGATAAAATGTCATGTTTTTCCCTTTTGATGAAAATAATTCTTTAGAGTATGAATATACCGTAGATTCTGTCTCTCTCTCTGAAAATAAATACATGCTACCTCCTCCTCAACGGTTCCTCCGCGGCCACGCCGCTTTGTTCATCTTGCGGATGGATTTCCATGAATGTCTCCGCTCTGGCACGGCACGCGGCGGGGAGCGAGACCTCGCCGACCGCTCTTCCGACGCCATGGCCTCCAAGCTGCGAAAGAGCTCGAAGAACTCCTCCGGCGTGTACGTGGTGTAGCGCTCTTCCTCGGCATGTTGCTTTGCGCGCTGAGCCTCCACCTTCATCTGAGCTATGACTTCGCTGAAGAACGTGTTGAACAGCTCCAGCGACGCCCTGGCCCTCGACCTGGACCTGGATCTCGACCGACACGCTCTGGCGTGCGGCGGAGAGCGAGAGCGCGCTCCGGGACTTCTGCCCCGCGGGGCGGGCTGCTCTCCCGATGGTCTGTCGCCGTCGGTCTGTTGCGTCTGTGCGTCGCGCCTGCCCTCACTGTAAAACAAATGGAAAACACACACAAAATATTAAAATCACGATATTTTAAAAACAATGTAATCCCTTATTGAATGCTTTAACCAGTGAAAAATAGCAGAGACAAGCTCACAGCACGGCACCGAGTGCCGCGCTGCGAGCTTGTAAATCTGCTATTTTTGTAAACGTCGTGAAAATGTGTGCACATCTTTGAATATATGTATTTTCAAAGCGAACGTTTGTAACTCAAAATTTTGCTTCTGGGTGGTCCCTGGAACTAAATATTTTGAGATGGGGGTCCGTATAACCGATCTACAAGCACACAACGCCTCGCATCGCGAGGCGCTGTGTGCTTGTAGATCTGTTTTCACAAGTTTTGTGCGACAGTCTTGTATGATGAAGCAGGGCTTTACTTTACGAAAGAACATGCAAATGTGAAACGTTTCTGCCCGATAGTGACGATATAATATATAATAATCAATGTGGGCGTCCTTAACATGAAAACGTTTGAGAAACTGCTGTGCTATGGGAATGAGAACGTGTCGTTGCGCGACTTGTATGTAAATGTCGTCACTTCCTCTGATGTGCTCGGGGTGTCGCCAGGTGTTGAATGTGCTTGATGCAACATTCAACCCCCCTCCTCCCCCTCCTCAATTAGGTCTATTGAGATCTCCCATGACACAGCCCCACCCCCCACACACACAGTAGCCAATTTGCATCAGCTTACCTGAAGATCGTGGTAGTGATTGCACATTCGGCGCACGGGGAGACGCGCCATTCCTCCGTCGGCGCGCTGCTGGCGCCGTTGGTGTGTTGACAAAGGGTCAGGGGCGTGGACCTCCTGGGAAACAGTCCGAAGAACTCCTCCGGCGTGTACGTGGTTCCTGCTGGCAGTCTGGGCGCCTCGGGGCAGGCTGCACGGGCCACAGTGGTCTGTTCAGGGGACGCTGGGGCCATGGTCTGTTCAAGGGAGGCTGATGTGGCCATGGCATGTTCAGGACAGGCAGGTTGCTCGATGGCACGTTCAGGAGATGCTGATGGGGCCATGGCATGTTCAGGAGATGCTGATGGGGCCATGGCACGTTCAGGAGATGCTGATGGGGCCATGGCACGTTCAGGAGATGCTGATGGGGCCATGGCACGTTCAGGAGATGCTGATGGGGCCATGGCATGTTCAGGAGAGGCTGGTGGGGTCATGGCATGTTCAGCGGGAGCTGGGGCCATGACAGCTTCAGGAAAGGCAGAATGCACGTAGGCGTGTTCAGGGGATGCTGCGGGCTTGCTCACTTCGGAAAACGCTGGGGCCGTGGGAGGATGGTGATCGTCGTCATCGCTGTAAAATAAATGGGGGGGAAAAAACAACCGAAACATTAGAATTAGATCCTATAGCTGTGTTTATCAAATCTCACCCTATAACAATATTATATTGATATTGGGACCTGATGTCATGTGGAATTTTGATAAATACTGTGGAAATAATACTGTCTTTTTATGTGCAATATCTACAGGCCCATGGGCTATTTTTTTTAAATAAAAGTAATACATTAATAGTATCCCCATAATATTGATATCGGCCTATGTGATCAAAAGAAATGTTGTGATACGGTATTTGATTCCTATCTAACCCAGCAAGAAAGTATACATTTGTAACAACCACACCCACCCTTGATACAGCCCTGCCACCCCCACACTCAATTTGCATGGTTCAAGTCTGCCTTTAGACTCACCACATCTCTCACTAGTGACCCAATATTACAGTGTGAAGTGAAATTCCATGAATTGGTGTGTGATTTCATCTTGGATCTCTCAGTCCAAATAATGACCACCAAATGCACAACAACAACAACAACAATAATACAAAATAATAATAATAAAGGAAAATGCAGTTGTGCAAAGTAACTAAGTAAATGTACTTTAGTAATGTACTTAAGTATGCCTACAATTTTTAGGTATTTGTACTTTAATTGAGTATACTTCCAATTGTACTTTTACTCCACTACATCTCAGGTCCAAACATTGTAGGCCTACTTTTACTTCACTACATTTATTTGAAAACTTTAGTTATACTGGATACTTTGCAAATCTAAATTATAATATTATAAAATATACATTAATCCAATTTAGACCTATTTTATACCTAGGCTATTTGAAAATAGCAGATCTACAAGATCACAACGCGCTTGTAGATCAGTTATTTTCAGGCTTAATTTTCCACCTCTGGAGGGGGAAAAAAATAACAATAATAAAGGAAATTGTATAATGCATAAATGTCACTACTTACAATTCAACCTGATCGAGGCTCTCCTGGTAGTTGACCAGGTAGTCCGTGAGGAAGCTCTCGGCGCCGCTCATGTCATAGAAGCTGTCCTCGTCCATCTTGCACGTCTCCAGCGGCAGCTCCACGGGACACACGTCCTCGAAGCTCTGCGAGGCCCGCTTGGGGAACGAGTCGAAGCACGCGTCGCTGCCGCCGCCGTCGTCGCCGTCGTCCTCGCTGTCGGACGCGGCCAGCTCGAGGAGGTGATCCTCGGAGGCGATCGCCACGATGGGGAAGGCGTTGAAGGCCGTGGACCAGTCCACGGCGGCGCGCCCGCAGTCGCCTCCCTCGCTCTCCAAGGCCACGCCGGCGTGGAGGAAGAGCTTCTCCCAGCTTCTCTCGGTTTTGGGGATGAAACAAGCCCCGATCCCGTCGTCGTCGTCGTCGTCGTCATCCCCGCTCTCCAGCTCGAGGTGGAAGTCAAACTCCTCGGCGGTGATCTCGATCTCCGACGGCGGCCCCGTCTGGGGGAACGAGTTGAAGTAGGCGCCGCTCTCCTCGTCGTCGTCGCTCTCCAGGGCCATCTCGAGGAGGTACAGGTTCCCCTTGTTGTAGAAGATCTCCGGGTCCATCTTGGAGTACAGGTTCCCTTTGGAGTGGAAGTTCTCCATGTCCATCATCTTGGAGTACAGGCTCCCTTTGGAGTAGAGGTTCTCCGGGTCCATCATCTTGGAGTACAGGTTCCCTTTGGTGTTGAAGATCTCCGGGTCTATCTTGGTGTTGTAGAAGACCTCGGGCTCCACCCTGGAGGAGACGCGCTTGAAGCGCGGCTGGAACGCGTCTCCTCCGTCGCTGTCGTCGCCGTCGCTGTCCAGCAGGCCCACCAGGACGAGGCTCACGAGTTCGGCGGTGCTGCAAGTGGCGCACGACGGCGCGCAGCCTGCCGTCGTCTCCGTGATGAAGTTGGCTGCCATGTCGGCGGTGATGTGGGAAAGTAAGTTTACACAACTAATAAAATAATCCGAGCAGGAAGAAGATGCCTTCGAGTTCTTCTTCGAGGTCAAGATCGTTCATGCTGCTGGAGTTGGAGAGCTTGGAGAAGGTCAGTGAGGTTCAACGCCAGGGTCCTTTCAGTGTTTGTGTGCGTCTCCATTGCTGCGCTCCGTGCGTATTTATGCGTAAAAGGGAGGCCTGGGTACTACGTGGGCGTGCGTCCAGGTATCCAGACGGCCTGGCTATTGGCCGAGCAGCATGCCTTTCTTCTAGTGGGGGACACCGAAACTAATACACCCCCCCCCCCCCCCCCCCACACACACACACACACACACACACACACACACACACACACACACACACACACACAATTCAATTCAACCAGTGGTGGAAAAAGTGCTCACATATTTTTGCTTAAGTAAAAGTATCATTACTTCAATGTAGAAAGACTCTGTTACAAGTAGAAGTCCGGAATTCAAAATGTACTTGAGTAAAAGTATGGAAGTGTTGGCATCAAAATGTAGGCTACTTAAAATGTACCATAACAGTAAAAGTACAAAATGTTAATATGAGAATGAGAATAGCAGATCTACAAGCTCACAACGCGTCTCGTCGCTGTTTAAACAGCATAGGTATAAAATAGGGCTTAAGTGGATTCATTTATGTTTTATCATATTATAATTTCTAACTAACTACAGTTTTCAAATAAATGTAGTGGAGTAAAAAGTAGCCTACAATTTGTCTCCAAGATGTAGTGGAGTAGAAGTAAAAGTAACCTAGGCCTACTGAAAATTGGAAATACTAGATAGATAGATACCTTTATTATCCCAAGGGGGAACATTTGTTGCCCAGAGGCAGCACAGCAGTATAAGGTTATTTACAAAGTTACAGAGAAGTATGAAAAAGATAAAAAGAACAGAGTACAGAGTACAGTAAGTAAGTAAGAGCAAGGTACAACAGGAAAGGGAACGAAATAATACAGTGCCCAAATCAAAGTGACCATAACAGTCAATGCTAGTTAGTGCAACAAGTACTCAAGTAAAGTAGCCTACAAATACCTCAAAACTGTATAAGTAAATGTACTTAGTTACTTTACACCGCTGAATTCAACACCACACATGCCCTTGCACCACTAAACCCACCTTAATTATTTTAAACCCCCATTCAAGTGTGGATTAAAATGACCATTAGAGTCTTGTACTTAGGTTGGTGTCACTGCCAGCTGGCATGAACGTGCCAGATTACCCTCATAGTGATCAGTGGTGTAAAGTAACTAAATACAGGTTGTAGATCTGCTATTTTCCAAAATGTTTTTATACATTTGAAAACGTGTGAAATGGGACATTCTTCTTAATGAGTACTTTTGGCACTTGAAGTATATTTTGATACCACTAGTACTTTTACTCAGCCTAGGCTACATTTTGTATTCCAGACTTTAACTTGTAACAGAGTATTTCTACATTTGCAGCATTGGTAATTTTGTATTAAATGCAAACATACGTTTTCTCATGCCAATAGAGCTCCTTTGAATTGAATTGATTCCATGTTCTGTGTCCCACTGTATGTGCAGTCTTAACTTCTGCTCCACAAGGTTGGCCTATAATTGTTCTGTACAGGGACGTGCAGAGAATGTTAGAGAGGCAGGGGCTGACATTTCTAAAAGGGCCCTTTGGTGAAAATATTGAAAATAGCAGACGCCCAAGCTTGTGAGCTTGGAGGTCTGCTATTTTCAGTGCTTGATACCGAACTGATCCAAGCATAATCAAGTCGATACTGGAGATGTGGTGTACAGCATGGGTTTCTACCTAGTAGCTAAGGGTAGAGAGGGGGAGTTTGGACAAGGCAATTCTTGTGAATGTTGCCTTCAGGTATGGCATGGAATTTGCATTTCTTTAGCCATAGTGGAAACTGCATGGTCTGGAGAGGGCACTTATCACATGATAGTCTTTACAGCCAAACTCTACATGCTCTGATGGCTCTCCCACCAGGCCCATTCAACACATTTCACACTCACTCACCACCAGTCAGCACTTCAGGCCTCTCAGCAATAAACGCAATCAATTAAAATTTGTTTGGGGGGAAAACAAAACTTTCATTCAACAGATCATTAATTATAGAGATCAAGAGAATCGGTAATGTTCCATGTGAAGCTCAATAAATGAATGAATTAATCAAGAATGAATCAATCAGTTGGTGCTGCCTAGAAGGTAAGATCATACAGAAGATTTTCACAGGATGATTGGGAAATTATGTTGCAGCAATTTCATTAATTGTATTTATTTATTTAGCTGTCTTTGCTATACCCGAGAGAGAGAGAGAGAGAGAGAGAGAGAGAGAGAGAGAGAGAGAGAGAGAGAGAGAGTGTGTGTGTGTGTGTGTGTGTGTGTGTGTGTGTGTGTGTGTGTGTGGTGTGTGCGCGTGCGCGTGTGTGCGTGCGTGTGCACGCAGCGTGCATGTACATGAGTAAGTCATACAATAACACAGTAAAGGAGACAGTTGGTGGGAGCTTACATGTGGATTTGGATAATGTATTGAAGAAAAAATGTATGTCGCAGAAATAGGCCTATAACATTCCAACATATATCATATGACTCAACCAAATAGTCAATCAATGTGTTGACAGATCACTACAAAAGTTCTCTCTTTTAAAGACCATAAAGGAAATTCTGTGATTTGTTTCTACACTATACACCATTACACATAAAATGTAACATAAAGACTGTGAATTCATTTAAATTGGCCCAAAAGCCTGCATTCCAATAGACATCCAGAGCTCTCTGTTAAGATACCTTTAAGTCTGCATTAAAAATATATTCGTCACTGTCTGGCCAAAACTCATAACTCAATTTTTGAGGTTTTTGTTTTTTGGCATAAATCAGGGCTATTGAACGCTGAGTGTTGGTTAAAATAATATTGAACCAATGGAAAGTAGTAAAAAGTGCTTGGGACAAAACCTCCTAACTCCACACTTTCTGCCAAACAAGCTAACTCCACCCGATTGGCCCTCTCTTTTTTTTAATAAACTAGCCCTTACCCGTTCAAAGATATGAGCTCCGAAATGATGTGCAGTGTGTGGGTTATGGGATCTGTAACAGGGCCAGAACCCCCCCCGCCCGCCCGCCCGCCCGCCTGCACACCCCCCCCCCCCCCCCCCCCGTGTGTGTGTGTGTGTGTGTGTGTGTGGGGGGGGGTTTGTGTGTGATTGTGCTAATGGCCTGAACAACAGCGCCCCTCCCTTAACATGTGTGGTCACAAAAGGTACTGTAGGCTAAATAGATATAGATACACCATAAAAATGCGAATATACAGCATACGATTTGTGAAAGTGACAAACGGGCTTCACAGTTATGTCAGGTGTGTTCATATGCTGATAGTGATGCGTAGGGTTGCCACCTTTCAGAAATTGAAATAAGGAACACCTCTTCCGGGCACGCGGTGCGTGCGTTCCGTGCGCGTGGCACAGCCGCCGGCCAGCGAAAAAATGCAGTCCCAAACCCATGAAATGCATAGAATAGTTATAACTATAACACACAACATGGTATAACCTATATTGTTTTGCAGTTTGAAGTGGCCAATTGTTTCTAAAATATGAATAAGTTAATTTTGTATGAAATAAAGCAATGAATGATTTGAACCTGGCTCTTGTATTGGGTCACTTGGTGGTCAGTAAAGAGAAGGTAGTCAAGAAACCATTAAGTCATATACTTAAAGTTTAAAGTGCTTTATTAGCAACGAAGATTACAAATGTTTTACTTTAGGCTGAATAGGCTTCACTATAGGCTTCACCTGAGCAACTTTACAGAAATAAGAGCCCAAAATACTTATAATAGTCAGATTTGGCAACACTGCATGGAATTTCTTCCAACCTAGCCCAACATGGCTTATATTATCAGACCTGGCAACTGCATGTTATTTTTCTCCACACACTGTAGGCTCTTTTCTCTTCGGAGATGAGTAAGCCTGGCTACGCAAGGCTACTGTAGGCTAGGTTGCTTGGCAAGCAACCTTCACTGACGCTGTCAAGCCACGGGTTTGTTTCTTCCCACTCGCGTCTGTACCTTTGTAGGCGTCTGTCCTTAGGCGGTGGAGTATTGTCTTCAGACGACATTTTTAAAGCGCGCGGTGTGCGCTGACTGTAACTAGGCAACGGTGATTGACAGCGACATGCAGTGCATAATGCAGACAGGGGCCGGCCGGGCTAGCGAGAGGAGAGGAGAGGAGAGGAGAGAGCGACTGCGAGGCGAGCCGCCTCACCCTCTCCCTCCTTTTGCTGTCTTTTCCTGTGTTTTATTTCATTCATTATTGTTAAATTCTGTGTTGAGGTTTGTGTGACAGACCTTTATGGGGCATTTGGTTAAATACGGAACAAACCGCGTTCCGTATTGGTTCAATACGGAACGCATCTTTTAATTGTCCAATACGGAACGATTCCGTATTATACGGAACGGGTGGCAACCCTAGTGATGCGATTTCAGGTCAATTGCTCCAGCCACCGAGGAGAAACGCTGGGACAGACAGACACTCACTCACTCACTCACTCAGTCAGACATTCGCAAAATTATAGTATAGATATGTGCTATTGAACACCCTTTACGTCTGTGTGTTGGTTAAAATAATATTGAAGCAATGAAAAGTAGTAAAAAGCCCTTTGGTCAAAACCTCTTAAAGTGATCCCTGATTTGTAAGCCATGTAGGCCTTAATATGTTATATTATTATAACATATTAAGGCCTACATGGCTTACAAATCAGGGATCACTTTAACTCCACTTGAACTAATTTTCCCTAAAATGAACATTTTGGAGTTAGGAGGTTTCGGCCCGACAGCAGAGATATATATTATGCAAACTGTACAACTCCATGATGTAATTATAACTTAAATGACAACTTTAGTTTTTTACAACAAGGGTTCATATTTTAGATTGTAATTAGAGAAAAGAAAAAGTGAGTGTTAAAATGTTTTCATTTGCTTCGTTCTATTGTTTTAGCACGTTTACCGTGCTAAAATGTGGGGCATGCGTACGCATGGGGGCATGCGTACAAGTGGCTAAATATGTATTTTTAGACACAATAAGCCAGCAGTTTCTTTATTGCTATTTACAGTAACACTTCTAGCCCCCATAAGTCACATCCAACCATGAAAGGTTGTGTTGTATCTTGGGAATGGGCTTATTCTGTGTAAAATTACATATTTAGCCACTTGTACGCATGCCCCCAACCACTGAAATAAGAATCTCTAAAACAATAGAAAGAAGTAAATGAAATAATTTTAACACTCATTGTTTATATTCTTTAATTACAATCTAAAATATGAACCCTTGTTGTAAAAAACTAAAGTTGTCCTTTAAAAGCATAGACGTTAGGCCTACATTAAATGCACAGTGGTGAAAATATGACTCAAAAAGTCAGTCTCAAAACAATTATTTTGTTTATTCATACCATAGGTGCACAATGTTTGTATTTTCTATGCAGACTTAAAGGAGTAGTTCACCCCCAAAATGACTTTCTTTCTATTGATTACTCACGCCATGGAGACTTGATTCAATAATATCTTTTGTTTTTTGTCGCATTCCTAAGACAAAAAATGTATTACAATAAATTGACCCCATGATTCCGGATGGAGACCCAAATGCATTTAGGTCCCCATCCGGAACCAATGCGGCTAAATTTACTATAATATATATATTTTGTACTTCGGATTGTGACAAATACAACTACTCCTGAACTACTCCTTTCACATCACGGCGGGTCCAAAATCTGTGGTTCTACAAATTTTGGCTAAATGCTAAGGTTTTTACACGTGTGAGAACCACCTTCATGTGGCGCGCGGCCAAAACGGGAGCGGAATTGGAGCGGAGAGCGGGTCGGAACATAAATAACGTGCATGTCTACTATGCATGGCGATTACCGTACGTAGTTCCTCACCCAAAACGTACACAAAATCAACCATACGTAACTATAAATGGCCCTTTAATAGGTTTAGTGATCCAGCGGGTGCGTATTCCAGATGATTCAATGCAGCCCTCATCCTTGGCAGGAGTAGTAGTCCATGGGCCATATGAGATGTCGCTCTCGGAAAGGTGGCAAACGTTACTTAGCATTTTTGAGAAGCTCTATATCTGTAGATACTATGTTGGTATGATAACCCTTCCTGAGACACATCTAAATTGGTGTTATCAGCCGCTAAAGTTTGTGTCATGAAAAAACCCTGGTTTGACCCCTCATATCAACTCTAGCAGCTGATAACATCAATTTAGCTGTGTCTCAGAAAGGGTTATCATACCAAAATATTATCTATGCTACAGATATAGAGTAGAGCTTCTCAAAAATGCTAAGTAACCTTTGCTACCTTTCCGAGATGGTATGGACTCCAACTGCAAATTATCTATACACTTTTTGCTACGAATAATGTTATTCTATTAACAAATAGATAACGTATAGTTGACCAATCTAGCTTAACCCATTAAGACCTGGAATTATTTTATGCTTCAGATATTGAAAAACAGCAGATATAAAAGCTCAAGGCAAGCTTGTAGATCTGCTATAAGCCGTGAACATGTGTGCAAATCTTTGAATTTATGTATTTTTAAAGCGAACATTTTTATGGTAACTAAAACTTTGCTTCTGGGGTTCTCTGGAACTAAATGTTTTGAGATGGGGGTCCGTGGCTAAATACATATCATTTTTGGGGTCCTTGACATGAAAAAAGTTTGAGCACCACTGACATAGAAACCAAAGTTTTTCAAAAAACTTAGAAGGATTTAGAAGACATGTGTAGTCACTTGTAATAACGTTCAAAAATAGCAGATATACAAGCTCGCAGCGCGGCACCAAAAGCTCGCAGCGCGGCACTTGGTGCCGTGCTGTGAGCTTTTATATCTGCTATTTTTAATAGTTAAAGCATAAAATAATGGTTAAAGTAGTGTGTTCCAGGTCTAAACTAATGTACATGCGTTATGGGCGACGTACATCACATGCTGGTTAAGCAGGTTTCTTTGAAACGACCGGGCAGGGATGTCTTTACGCCGTCTCCAGTTGGTCATCAGTCTCAGTTTCTCTGGGAGGGGAAAGGTGTGGTTTCTGCATAGCTCCAGTGTTCAGAGCAGAGTGAGAGTTTCCCGATTTTTAAACCTAATTTTATATACGTGACTTTTGATTGACTGAAGACTTTATTAGAAGGTTGCATAGGAAAAGGTACAGTTTCATAACAGTAGTTCACTTACGTACACGGTCAACTAAAAGGAGATCCTACTAAGCTTTACGGCTTATTTACACAGGAACCCTTCAAATATTTGAGTCATATATGACACTATTTGAGTCATTCAAATTTGCCTGGGTGGTTTTTTAATACATTATAACAATTAGCCTTTGGTGTGACAATCTGTGAATACTGCTTTTCAATGTCTTTAAAGTAAGCACTTTACATATCGTCGTTGTCGGGTGGAAACCTTGTATGTCCAAAACCGTTTGTTTTGTATTTTTCATTTTAAAAATGATTTAAACTAGTGAAAACAGCCGATCTACAAGCACACAACGCCTCGCACGCGAGGCGTTGTGTGCTTGTAGATCTTCTGTTTTCACTACTTTTGTGCAACAGCCTTGTATGATGAAGCAGGGCTTTACCTTGTGAAAAATGTTTACAAATTTGAAACTTGGAGATACAAGGTTTCTGCCTGAAAGTGACGATATACAGAACAGGTCAAGACTTTGAAGAATTTGAAGTTATGAAGCCAGGGAAATGGTAGTGAATACTTCAAGTAAATACATTAAAAATAAATAAATCATGTCTTTGGGTGGTGGTGGCGACCCCGAACATACATTTTGACGTGCTCATTCCATTGAATCTCACTATTAGGACAGGACCACAATGGAAACGGGAAAATCCCAGTTGGGCGGTGTCCCAGTTGGGTGAACAGACTGTAATTATTGTCCACGACATTGCAAGCGTTATATTTATGCCCAGGCCATAAGGCCTGGGCAAGCGCACGATAAACGCATGAATGGGATGAAGATCGCTTGCTTTACAGTCTGTTCGCCCAACTGGGACACCGCCCAACTGGGACTAGCCCAATGGAAACAAGTTATTCATTTGGCTGTTCAGTGCCACCGAGATTTTGTGACTCCCTGTCCATACTTTGACCAAAACCAGTTTTCGGTCAAAAGGTCCCGTTTGACTACAAAACTTCTGAAAAGCATCAGACCGATTTAGAGTTCGGAAATGTACACGTCGGAAAGTCCAACTCACCGAACATTTCGGAGGTACTATGGGGCTGTTAAGTCTGACATCATTTTGTAGGCAGAGGAGAACTTTTGGGGCCAAAAGGCCCCAGCGCCCGTGAATCTTTTTACTATTTTTACTATTTACAAATTTTTCTTCTCTTTGTTGTTGAAAGGAAAGTGGTAGAATTATACTTTAGTCGTTATTTTTGTCTCGGATCTGTTGAAATAGCGAGGGACAGATATTGATAATAAATCTGCTTGGAGGTCTGACTACAAAATTATGTCACGGCTTAAAAGCCCCATGGATAGGCCTTAAAGGACAACTCCGCCCTAAATAACTTCTAGGCTCATTTTCCTACTTATATTGATCCCAAAAGACTGTCCATGGGGTCTATTAGGCACAAATGCCCCTGTTGTCCAGTTTCCCCAGCAGAACCCAGCACCTCTCATAGCTTAGAGTGGAGCCTATAAGCCTATCACTTTTACACTATTTGTTGTGGTCAAAAGTGATTTTCTTTTCCATGAATTTGTTACTAGTTGTCATTATAAACACATCCATTCCTTGGTTGTCCAACACAAGCCACCACAATCTCATGAATCATGTTTTGGGGTGAGCATTTGGCACAAGTGCCAATCAAAGTGACTGTACTGGCCAATCACAGGGAATCTTTCCCGGGACTTGGCAAAACACATAACAGAATAACATCTGTTTAGCAGAGTGTGATGGCTTGTGTGGGACAACCAAGGCATGGATGTGTTTGTAATGACAACTAGTAACACATTCATGAAAAATAAAAACATTTTGACCACAACATATAGTGTAAAAGTGATAGGCTTATAGACTCCACTCTAAGCTATGAGAGCTGCTGGGTTCTGCTGGGGAAACTGGACAACAGGGGCATTTGTGCCTAATAGACCCCATGGACAGTCATTTTGGATCAATATAAGTAGGAAAATGAGCCTAGAAGTGATTTAGGGCGGAGTTGTCCTTTAAGTCATTACATTTCTTAGAATATTGTTTTTTTTTTTGTTTTTTTTACTGAAAACAATAAGGGAAAAAAGTGAACACTACACAAAGAAAATCAAACTCTTTCAAAGGCTTCCAACACCCTGTACCAACCCTGCAACAGTGCCGTAATGGAGCATTGTTATGCAACACTGGACTCCCAACACCCTCTACCATCCCCCTGCAACAGAGCAGCAATGAGCAATTGTTATGCAATGCAGCATTCACACAGTCTCTGTGGCGCAACCGGTTAGCGCGTTCGGCTGTTAACCGAAAGGTTGGTGGTTCGAATCCACCCAGGGACGGACAGCTTTTGTGTGTGTGCCAGCAGATCAATCAGTACAGTGGGCGTTTGGCAGCCCAGTTAACCCATTTAGGCCTAGAATTATTGACTGCTTTAACTATTGAAAAATAGCAGATATACAAGCTCACAGCTTGTAGATCTGCTATTTTTGAAAAAGTCGTGAAAATGTGTGCAAATCTTTGAATATGTGTATTTTCAAAGCGAACGTTTGTAACTCAAATTTTGCTTCTGGGTGGTCCCTAGAACTAGATATTTTGAAATGGGGGTCCGTGGCCAAATAAATATCATTTTAGGGGTCCTTCCCATGAAAAGGTTTGAGAACCACTGACATAGTAGTCTCTCAAGAACAGACTAACTGAGCTCCAGTCAAGTGAAAAGGACCTTTTCTTTGACGATGGCTGGCCAGATTGCTGACATAGAAACATAGGTTTTTTTCCAAAAACCTTAGAAGGATTCAAAAGACACTTATAGAATCGGGTCAAAATTCTAATTTTCACGATTTTTCAAAAATAGCAGATCTACAAGCTCGCAGCGCGGCACTCGGTGCCGCGCTGTGAGCTTGTATATCTGCTATTTTTTAATATTTAAAGCATAAAATATTGCGTCATAATGTGTTCAGGCCTAAATGGGTTTTAATAATACCGGTAATGTCCTTGAGCAAGGCGTTGTACAGGGATGTCGCACCAAATTCTGGGCTCTCGGTACAAAGATTCACTGCGGGCCCCCCCATGAATGTTCTTCATAGGGGGAGGGGGTTTAAACCATTTAGACTGGGAACGCATTATTTCGTGCTTTAACTACTGAGCAGATCTACAAGCTCACAGCACGGCACTCTTCTATTTTTGAAAGATCGTGACAATTAAAAGTCTTTGAATGTTTCATGTTTCTATTGTCAGTGGTGCTCAAAAGCCTTTTCATACGAAGGACCCCCTAAAATGATATGTATTTGGCCACGGACCCCCGTCTCAAAATATTTAGTTCCAGGGACCCCCCAGAAGCAAAATTTGAGTTACAACAAATGTTTGCTTAAAAGATACAAAGCCTATATATATATATTCAAAGTTTTGAACACATTTTCACACATTAAAACATATATATATATATATATATATATATATATATATATTTTTTTTTTTTTTTTTTTTTTTTTTCAATAGCTAAAGTATTTTAAGGCCCCTCCACCTTGGGCCCTAGTAACTCAGTCCCACCCCCCCTCCCTTGTGACGCCCCTGGCATTGAATGTACAATTTGGCCAGTAACCCAACAACAACTAGATCTTTGGTTCCCAACCTTTTTAGCTTAAGTTGCGTTGTGAGCTTGAATAGCTACTATTTTCTCTACTTCTTAAATATATGTTGTATTTTTTTTAAAGGAAATGTATATATTTTTTTCATTTTATTTACTTTTGAAAAAAGTTGTAGGCCTAATTGTTGTTTTGTTTCAACATTTTTAAATCCTTAGTTTGAAATAACACATATAGCCATTTGTTGTAGGAAACAGAAAGAGGGAGATCTTACCCATAAATTGTTTCGGGAAAAGCAATCCAAAAAAACAAAAAAAAACATCTAAAATCTAAAAGCATTTTCAATCAAAAATAAAAATCCATAATTCAATGTTGCACAAAGACAACATACCCCATTGCCTATTATTAGATGTAACTTCATAAACACGTTGATGTACTTTAGGCATATAAAAGACCCAAACAATCGGGTGCCTATCAAGTATTCTGGTCTAACTAAATGTTGCCCCCTGCTGGCTGAAAGAAGTTAACGCAGGGCTTTATAAAGGCCTTCATTATTCATGTCGTTTTTTATTGACGACACACACACACACACACACACACACACACACACACACACACACACACACACACACTGAAATGAAGTGCCATGCTTTTATTTCCTTGATGGTCAGTGTGCCATGTCAACGTGAATTCTAATGACACCCCAATGCACACAATATTCATAAATATTCATTTAAACAGGTATATGGAAATCTGGGGGTGGCTGTTACGAAGCCCCTCACTCACCAGCACGTCAGGTGGGCAGTTGATAGGTCTAGCCACTGAATATTGGTACTATTATGTGGAGATAACCCCATACATGGAGATACCCGACACATCACAAGTCTGACCTTACAAGCTCCATATTTGGACCCGGATGGACTCGATCCGACAGCCCATATATGGACACATCTAGCTGCTGACATCAGGATGATGATCTCTCCAATAATGGTGGTGATGTCATATTGACTCTTGCCCAAATATGGGCGGGGTGGCGAGGGGGTTTAACCCATTTAGACTGGGAAGGCATTACTTTGTTTGAAAAATAGAAGATCTACAAGCTCGCAGCGCGGCACCGAGTGCCGCGCTGCAAGCTTGTAGATCTTGTAGATTTTTGAAAGATCATGACAATTAAAAGTCTTTGAATATTTCATGTTTCTATGTCAGTGGTGCTCAAAACCTTTCATGTGAAGGACCCCCAAAATGATATGTATTTGGCCACGGAACCCCATCTCCAAATATTTAGTTCCAGGGACCCCCAGTAGCATTATTTGAGTTACAAAATGTTCTCTTAAAATCGTGGTGGTGATGTCATATTGACTCTTGCCCAAATATGGAGGGGCGGCAGCCTGCGCATGTCGGTGTTGTCAGGAATGCACAGCAACCGTTTGTGTTGTGAGTGAGGTCAGACCAGAGCTCTGCTCAGCATGTATAAAGATTTGAAGGTATTTTTGACTTCCACTTCTTTCCACAGAGACCAGAAGAAGAGCAGTGTTCTCACTCAGTGCCCTGAGAGAAGGAGAGGATATATAAATTGTCCATTACCCAACAGAACCTAAATCTCTGTCCCCTATAACAGTCCATGTATAGATGCAGATTTCATGATGAACCCACCACTCCAGGAAGGAGAGTGGTCTCAATCTGCCCAGAGTACGGCCTGCTGTTCTGATTCTAGCCATGACGACCTCTACTGCCAAATGCCCATAAATGGAGAGATCCCCTCGGACTCCTTCCAGCAAATCACCAGAATTGTACCCAGCCAGGAGCAAGGAGACACAGACGAACCAATACATCACAGTCATCAAAAGTTTACCAAGACTTCAACTCAACCAGGACAAGTGAAGACACATCTGCTGCTGACTCACATCTGTAGACAGTGTGACAAGAGTTTCAGTCGTTTAAGTCACCTGAAGAGTCACCAGCGTATCCACACAGGAGAAAAACCTTTCATCTGTAAAGAGTGTGACAAGAGTTTCAGTCAGTTAGGTCACCTGAAGAGTCACCAGCGTACCCACACAGGAGAAAAACCTTTTCACTGTACAGAATGTGACAAGAGCTTTAGTCAGTTACGTTACCTGAAGAGTCACCAGCGTATCCACACAGGAGAAAAACCTTTCATCTGTAAACAGTGTGACAAGAGTTTCAGTTGGTTAAGTGACCTGAAGAAACACCTGCGTATCCACACTGGAGAAAAACCTTTCATCTGTAAAGAGTGTGACAAGAGTTTCAGTCAGTTAGGTCACCTGAAGAGTCACCAGCGTACCCACACTGGAGAAAAACCTTTCATCTGTAAAGAATGTGACAAAAGTTTCAGTTTCTTAGATGTACTGAAGCGTCACCAGCGTACCCACACCGGAGAGAAACCTTTTCACTGTACAGAATGTGACAAGTGTTTTAGTCAGTTATGGGTCTTTAAGAGTCACCAGCGTATCCACACAGGAGAGAAACCTTTCATCTGTAAACAGTGTGACAAGAGTTTCAGTCAGTTAGGTCACCTGAAGAGTCACCAGCGTACCCACACTGGAGAAAAACCTTTCATCTGTAAAGAATGTGACAAAAGTTTCAGTTTCTTAGATGTACTGAAGCGTCACCAGCGTACCCACACCGGAGAGAAACCTTTTCACTGTACAGAATGTGACAAGTGTTTTAGTCAGTTATGGGTCTTTAAGAGTCACCAGCGTATCCACACAGGAGAGAAACCTTTCATCTGTAAACATTGCGACAAGAGTTTCAGTCAGTTAGGTCACCTGAAGAGTCATCAGCGTATCCACACAGGAGAAAAACCTTTCATCTGTAAAGAATGTGACAAGAGTTTCAGTCATGTAGGCAACCTGAAGAGTCACCAGCGTACACACACTGGAGAAAAACCTTTTCACTGTAAACATTGTGACAAGAGTTTCAGTCAGTTAGGTCACCTGAAGAGACATCAGCGTATCCACACTGGAGAAAAACCTTTTCACTGTAAACAGTGAAAACCACCATATGCACAACAGAGGAAAAAACCCAGCGTGGTCACACTGAAATATGGCTGTATGGCTGATACATTTTATGATTTCATTTCATTAAGCGTCCGGCGAAGCTTGGCCAATGGCAGGATTTGTGGCACATACACACGTACAAACAGACAAAGCCAGATGTAGGAGCGGTTGTACCACTCAAAAAACTAGACTGCACTCTGTCGAGGTGCCAACTTGAGACTGCTGAACTCCTAGCCAAATATGGCCTGGTGCTACGCTATACGCGACGCGCTGTGAGCTTTTTGATCGGCCATTTTCAGCACGGGGCGTATAATATTGATGACACCAGGGATTTCCATATATGGGTAAATGGTGCATTTATATAGCGATTTTTTGTATCCAAAGCGCATTACAATGTGCATTACATCCAACCATTCACACATACACCGTGGTGGTGGAAACCATGCAAGGCACCAACCAGCTCGCCGGGAGCAACTTGGGGTTCAGTGTCTTGCCCAAGGACACTTTGACCAAGGACACTTTGACATGAAGACAGGAGGAGCCAGGTATCGAACGGCCAACCCATGGATCAATGGCCAACCTGCTCTACCTCCTGAGCTACAGCCTCCCCATGGGCATAAAAGGGATTCTGTTAGAGTGGTTCTCTTGACATCACAACATACAATATCTTTTATGCCCATACATGAACCAGCCACACAGATATGGGCCATGTCTTGGCCATCTGGCCAGTGATATATATTGATGGGGGGGCGCTCTCCATTCCAACATGTTGCCATATTGTCGGAGTGGCAACACTTCCATAGAGGTTAAGGTTAGGGTTAGGGTAAGAGATAGGGTTAGTGTCTGTCGGAAAGGAGACATGTCGGAATGGAGAGATGCACTCATATTGATGACATCAGGGATCTTCATATATGGGCATAAAAGGGATTCTGGGGAATACCCATATATGGACTTTTTCATAGGTGATATCACCTGTGATGTCACAGTGTTGTGTCAAGGGAACAAACCCATAGACTGTAAACATATTGATGATGTCACTCTTGCCCAAATATGGAGGTGCGGCATAGCCTGACACTCAGCCTGAATTGCATTTTGTTTCACTCCATTATTCAGTCTGAACTTGCTTTCATCTAAGGCAATTTCTGGGATGGGCGTTGCCAAAGAGGCAATCTTCTGCGATTGCTTCACCGTTTGACCAACACAACAGTAGCAAAGCAGATGACGTAGTGTTGTTATGTGGCTGGCTAGTGGCTAGCCTGTTGCTTGCTAGTGCTACTTGCTAACCAAAGAAACAGGCAGAATAGGAGCGCTACTAACTAGTAATCAAACACAACATAACATGTCTGCTACTGATGTTTCATAGCGAGATCGATACGATCGCATATTACCGCGACGGGCGACGCAATGTTTATGTTTGGGAATGTGCGGTCTGGTCCAGCGGCGGCGCTGGGTTACATGGAATCACACATGCGTTCTTTGAAAACCCCACCCACGCTGATCACAAGCCCCGAGAAGCGACGCTGATTCGCCGTACGGATTTCCAAACGAGGAAAACCTCTTCAGTGAGAGCAACACCAGACTCCCTGAATCGCCAAAACTAAAACTTAAAGGGGTGTGGCTAGCGATTTAGCGAGTCTGGAACCAGGCTAGGGGCTGCAGCCTGCGCACATCGGTGTTGTCAGGAATGCACGGCAACCGTTTGTGTTGTGAGTGAGGTCAGACCAGAGCTCAGCTCAGCTTGTATAAGATTAGAAAATATTGAATTGAATTCCACTTATTCCACAGAGGCGAAGGTTCTTACTCAGTGCCGTAAGAGAAGGAGAGGTTAAATAAATTGTCCATTACGCAACAGAACCTAAATCTCTGTCCCCTATAACAGTCCATGTATACAGGTAGATGCAGATTTCATGATGAACCCACCACTCCAGGAAGGAGAGTGGTCTCGATCTGCCCAGAGTACGGCCTGCTGTTCTGATTCTAGCCATGACGACCTCTACTGCCAAATGCCCATAAATGGAGAGATCCCCTCGGACTCCTTCCAGCAAATCACCAGAATTGTACCCAGCCAGGAGCAAGGAGACACAGACGAACCAATACATCACAGTCATCAAAAGTTTACCAAGACTTCAACTCAACCAGGACAAGTGAAGACACATCTGCTGCTGACTCACATCTGTAGACAGTGTGACAAGAGTTTCAGTCATTTAAGTGCACCTGAAGAGTCACCAGCGTATACACACAGGAGAAAAACCTTTCATCTGTAAAGAGTGTGACAAGAGTTTCAGTCAGTTAAGTCACCTGAAGAGTCACCAGCGTACCCACACAGGAGAAAAACCTTTTCACTGTACAGAATGTGACAAGAGCTTTAGTCAGTTACCTTACCTGAAGAGTCACCAGCATATCCACACAGGAGAAAAACCTTTCATCTGTAAACAGTGTGACAAGAGTTTCAGTTGGTTAAGTGACCTGAAGAAACACCTGCGTATCCACACTGGAGAAAAACCTTTCATCTGTAAAGAGTGTGACAAGAGTTTCAGTCAATTAGGTTACCTGAAGAGTCACCAGCGTACCCACACTGGAGAAAAACCTTTCATCTGTAAAGAATGTGACAAGATCTTTAGTCAGTTACGTTACCTGAAGAGTCACCAGCATATCCACACAGGAGAAAAACCTTTCATCTGTAAACAGTGTGACAAGAGTTTCAGTTGGTTAAGTGACCTGAAAAAACACCTGCGTATCCACACTGGAGAAAAACCTTTCATCTGTAAAGAGTGTGACAAGAGTTTCAGTCAGTTAGGTTACCTGAAGAGTCACCAGCGTACCCACACTGGAGAAAAACCTTTCATCTGTAAAGAATGTGACAAAAGTTTCAGTTTCTTAGATGTACTGAAGCGTCACCAGCGTACCCACACCGGAGAGAAACCTTTTCACTGTACAGAATGTGACAAGTGTTTTAGTCAGTTATGGGTCTTTAAGAGTCACCAGCGTATCCACACAGGAGAGAAACCTTTCATCTGTAAACAGTGTGACAAGAGTTTCAGTCAGTTAGGTCACCTGAAGAGTCACCAGCGTACCCACACTGGAGAAAAACCTTTCATCTGTAAAGAATGTGACAAAAGTTTCAGTTTCTTAGATGTACTGAAGCGTCACCAGCGTACCCACACCGGAGAGAAACCTTTTCACTGTACAGAATGTGACAAGTGTTTTAGTCAGTTATGGGTCTTTAAGAGTCACCAGCGTATCCACACAGGAGAGAAACCTTTCATCTGTAAACATTGCGACAAGAGTTTCAGTCAGTTAGGTCACCTGAAGAGTCATCAGCGTATCCACACAGGAGAAAAACCTTTCATCTGTAAAGAATGTGACAAGAGTTTCAGTCATGTAGGCAACCTGAAGAGTCACCAGCGTACACACACTGGAGAAAAACCTTTTCACTGTAAACATTGTGACAAGAGTTTCAGTCAGTTAGGTCACCTGAAGAGACATCAGCGTATCCACACTGGAGAAAAACCTTTTCTCTGTAAACAGTGAAAACCACCATATGCACAACAGAGGAAAAAACCCAGCGTGGTCACACTGAAATATGGCTGTATGGCTGATACATTTTATGATTTCATTTCATTAAGCGTCCGGCGAAGCTTGGCCAATGGCAGGATTTGTGGCACATACACACGTACAAACAGACAAAGCCAGATGTAGGAGCGGTTGTACCACTCAAAAAACTAGACTGCACTCTGTCGAGGTGCCAACTTGAGACTGCTGAACTCCTAGCCAAATATGGCCTGGTGCTACGCTATACGCGACGCGCTGTGAGCTTTTTGATCGGCCATTTTCAGCACGGGGCGTATAATATTGATGACACCAGGGATTTCCATATATGGGTAAATGGTGCATTTATATAGCGATTTTTTGTATCCAAAGCGCATTACAATGTGCATTACATCCAACCATTCACACATACACCGTGGTGGTGGAAACCATGCAAGGCACCAACCAGCTCGCCGGGAGCAACTTGGGGTTCAGTGTCTTGCCCAAGGACACTTTGACCAAGGACACTTTGACATGAAGACAGGAGGAGCCAGGTATCGAACGGCCAACCCATGGATCAATGGCCAACCTGCTCTACCTCCTGAGCTACAGCCTCCCCATGGGCATAAAAGGGATTCTGTTAGAGTGGTTCTCTTGACATCACAACATACAATATCTTTTATGCCCATACATGAACCAGCCACACAGATATGGGCCATGTCTTGGCCATCTGGCCAGTGATATATATTGATGGGGGGGCGCTCTCCATTCCAACATGTTGCCATATTGTCGGAGTGGCAACACTTCCATAGAGGTTAAGGTTAGGGTTAGGGTAAGAGATAGGGTTAGTGTCTGTCGGAAAGGAGACATGTCGGAATGGAGAGATGCACTCATATTGATGACATCAGGGATCTTCATATATGGGCATAAAAGGGATTCTGGGGAATACCCATATATGGACTTTTTCATAGGTGATATCACCTGTGATGTCACAGTGTTGTGTCAAGGGAACAAACCCATAGACTGTAAACATATTGATGATGTCACTCTTGCCCAAATATGGAGGTGCGGCATAGCCTGACACTCAGCCTGAATTGCATTTTGTTTCACTCCATTATTCAGTCTGAACTTGCTTTCATCTAAGGCAATTTCTGGGATGGGCGTTGCCAAAGAGGCAATCTTCTGCGATTGCTTCACCGTTTGACCAACACAACAGTAGCAAAGCAGATGACGTAGTGTTGTTATGTGGCTGGCTAGTGGCTAGCCTGTTGCTTGCTAGTGCTACTTGCTAACCAAAGAAACAGGCAGAATAGGAGCGCTACTAACTAGTAATCAAACACAACATAACATGTCTGCTACTGATGTTTCATAGCGAGATCGATACGATCGCATATTACCGCGACGGGCGACGCAATGTTTATGTTTGGGAATGTGCGGTCTGGTCCAGCGGCGGCGCTGGGTTACATGGAATCACACATGCGTTCTTTGAAAACCCCACCCACGCTGATCACAAGCCCCGAGAAGCGACGCTGATTCGCCGTACGGATTTCCAAACGAGGAAAACCTCTTCAGTGAGAGCAACACCAGACTCCCTGAATCGCCAAAACTAAAACTTAAAGGGGTGTGGCTAGCGATTTAGCGAGTCTGGAACCAGGCTAGGGGCTGCAGCCTGCGCACATCGGTGTTGTCAGGAATGCACGGCAACCGTTTGTGTTGTGAGTGAGGTCAGACCAGAGCTCAGCTCAGCTTGTATAAGATTAGAAAATATTGAATTGAATTCCACTTATTCCACAGAGGCGAAGGTTCTTACTCAGTGCCGTAAGAGAAGGAGAGGTTAAATAAATTGTCCATTACGCAACAGAACCTAAATCTCTGTCCCCTATAACAGTCCATGTATACAGGTAGATGCAGATTTCATGATGAACCCACCACTCCAGGAAGGAGAGTGGTCTCGATCTGCCCAGAGTACGGCCTGCTGTTCTGATTCTAGCCATGACGACCTCTACTGCCAAATGCCCATAAATGGAGAGATCCCCTCGGACTCCTTCCAGCAAATCACCAGAATTGTACCCAGCCAGGAGCAAGGAGACACAGACGAACCAATACATCACAGTCATCAAAAGTTTACCAAGACTTCAACTCAACCAGGACAAGTGAAGACACATCTGCTGCTGACTCACATCTGTAGACAGTGTGACAAGAGTTTCAGTCATTTAAGTGCACCTGAAGAGTCACCAGCGTATACACACAGGAGAAAAACCTTTCATCTGTAAAGAGTGTGACAAGAGTTTCAGTCAGTTAAGTCACCTGAAGAGTCACCAGCGTACCCACACAGGAGAAAAACCTTTTCACTGTACAGAATGTGACAAGAGCTTTAGTCAGTTACCTTACCTGAAGAGTCACCAGCATATCCACACAGGAGAAAAACCTTTCATCTGTAAACAGTGTGACAAGAGTTTCAGTTGGTTAAGTGACCTGAAGAAACACCTGCGTATCCACACTGGAGAAAAACCTTTCATCTGTAAAGAGTGTGACAAGAGTTTCAGTCAATTAGGTTACCTGAAGAGTCACCAGCGTACCCACACTGGAGAAAAACCTTTCATCTGTAAAGAATGTGACAAGATCTTTAGTCAGTTACGTTACCTGAAGAGTCACCAGCATATCCACACAGGAGAAAAACCTTTCATCTGTAAACAGTGTGACAAGAGTTTCAGTTGGTTAAGTGACCTGAAAAAACACCTGCGTATCCACACTGGAGAAAAACCTTTCATCTGTAAAGAGTGTGACAAGAGTTTCAGTCAGTTAGGTTACCTGAAGAGTCACCAGCGTACCCACACTGGAGAAAAACCTTTCATCTGTAAAGAATGTGACAAAAGTTTCAGTTTCTTAGATGTACTGAAGCGTCACCAGCGTACCCACACCGGAGAGAAACCTTTTCACTGTACAGAATGTGACAAGTGTTTTAGTCAGTTATGGGTCTTTAAGAGTCACCAGCGTATCCACACAGGAGAGAAACCTTTCATCTGTAAACAGTGTGACAAGAGTTTCAGTCAGTTAGGTCACCTGAAGAGTCACCAGCGTACCCACACTGGAGAAAAACCTTTCATCTGTAAAGAATGTGACAAAAGTTTCAGTTTCTTAGATGTACTGAAGCGTCACCAGCGTACCCACACCGGAGAGAAACCTTTTCACTGTACAGAATGTGACAAGTGTTTTAGTCAGTTATGGGTCTTTAAGAGTCACCAGCGTATCCACACAGGAGAGAAACCTTTCATCTGTAAACATTGCGACAAGAGTTTCAGTCAGTTAGGTCACCTGAAGAGTCATCAGCGTATCCACACAGGAGAAAAACCTTTCATCTGTAAAGAATGTGACAAGAGTTTCAGTCATGTAGGCAACCTGAAGAGTCACCAGCGTACACACACTGGAGAAAAACCTTTTCACTGTAAACATTGTGACAAGAGTTTCAGTCAGTTAGGTCACCTGAAGAGACATCAGCGTATCCACACTGGAGAAAAACCTTTTCTCTGTAAACAGTGAAAACCACCATATGCACAACAGAGGAAAAAACCCAGCGTGGTCACACTGAAATATGGCTGTATGGCTGATACATTTTATGATTTCATTTCATTAAGCGTCCGGCGAAGCTTGGCCAATGGCAGGATTTGTGGCACATACACACGTACAAACAGACAAAGCCAGATGTAGGAGCGGTTGTACCACTCAAAAAACTAGACTGCACTCTGTCGAGGTGCCAACTTGAGACTGCTGAACTCCTAGCCAAATATGGCCTGGTGCTACGCTATACGCGACGCGCTGTGAGCTTTTTGATCGGCCATTTTCAGCACGGGGCGTATAATATTGATGACACCAGGGATTTCCATATATGGGTAAATGGTGCATTTATATAGCGATTTTTTGTATCCAAAGCGCATTACAATGTGCATTACATCCAACCATTCACACATACACCGTGGTGGTGGAAACCATGCAAGGCACCAACCAGCTCGCCGGGAGCAACTTGGGGTTCAGTGTCTTGCCCAAGGACACTTTGACCAAGGACACTTTGACATGAAGACAGGAGGAGCCAGGTATCGAACGGCCAACCCATGGATCAATGGCCAACCTGCTCTACCTCCTGAGCTACAGCCTCCCCATGGGCATAAAAGGGATTCTGTTAGAGTGGTTCTCTTGACATCACAACATACAATATCTTTTATGCCCATACATGAACCAGCCACACAGATATGGGCCATGTCTTGGCCATCTGGCCAGTGATATATATTGATGGGGGGGCGCTCTCCATTCCAACATGTTGCCATATTGTCGGAGTGGCAACACTTCCATAGAGGTTAAGGTTAGGGTTAGGGTAAGAGATAGGGTTAGTGTCTGTCGGAAAGGAGACATGTCGGAATGGAGAGATGCACTCATATTGATGACATCAGGGATCTTCATATATGGGCATAAAAGGGATTCTGGGGAATACCCATATATGGACTTTTTCATAGGTGATATCACCTGTGATGTCACAGTGTTGTGTCAAGGGAACAAACCCATAGACTGTAAACATATTGATGATGTCACTCTTGCCCAAATATGGAGGTGCGGCATAGCCTGACACTCAGCCTGAATTGCATTTTGTTTCACTCCATTATTCAGTCTGAACTTGCTTTCATCTAAGGCAATTTCTGGGATGGGCGTTGCCAAAGAGGCAATCTTCTGCGATTGCTTCACCGTTTGACCAACACAACAGTAGCAAAGCAGATGACGTAGTGTTGTTATGTGGCTGGCTAGTGGCTAGCCTGTTGCTTGCTAGTGCTACTTGCTAACCAAAGAAACAGGCAGAATAGGAGCGCTACTAACTAGTAATCAAACACAACATAACATGTCTGCTACTGATGTTTCATAGCGAGATCGATACGATCGCATATTACCGCGACGGGCGACGCAATGTTTATGTTTGGGAATGTGCGGTCTGGTCCAGCGGCGGCGCTGGGTTACATGGAATCACACATGCGTTCTTTGAAAACCCCACCCACGCTGATCACAAGCCCCGAGAAGCGACGCTGATTCGCCGTACGGATTTCCAAACGAGGAAAACCTCTTCAGTGAGAGCAACACCAGACTCCCTGAATCGCCAAAACTAAAACTTAAAGGGGTGTGGCTAGCGATTTAGCGAGTCTGGAACCAGGCTAGGGGCTGCAGTCTGCGCACATCGGTGTTGTCAGGAATGCACGGCAACCGTTTGTGTTGTGAGTGAGGTCAGACCAGAGCTCAGCTCAGCTTGTATAAGATTAGAAAATATTGAATTGAATTCCACTTATTCCACAGAGGCGAAGGTTCTTACTCAGTGCCGTAAGAGAAGGAGAGGTTAAATAAATTGTCCATTACGCAACAGAACCTAAATCTCTGTCCCCTATAACAGTCCATGTATACAGGTAGATGCAGATTTCATGATGAACCCACCACTCCAGGAAGGAGAGTGGTCTCGATCTGCCCAGAGTACGGCCTGCTGTTCTGATTCTAGCCATGACGACCTCTACTGCCAAATGCCCATAAATGGAGAGATCCCCTCGGACTCCTTCCAGCAAATCACCAGAATTGTACCCAGCCAGGAGCAAGGAGACACAGACGAACCAATACATCACAGTCATCAAAAGTTTACCAAGACTTCAACTCAACCAGGACAAGTGAAGACACATCTGCTGCTGACTCACATCTGTAGACAGTGTGACAAGAGTTTCAGTCATTTAAGTGCACCTGAAGAGTCACCAGCGTATACACACAGGAGAAAAACCTTTCATCTGTAAAGAGTGTGACAAGAGTTTCAGTCAGTTAAGTCACCTGAAGAGTCACCAGCGTACCCACACAGGAGAAAAACCTTTTCACTGTACAGAATGTGACAAGAGCTTTAGTCAGTTACCTTACCTGAAGAGTCACCAGCATATCCACACAGGAGAAAAACCTTTCATCTGTAAACAGTGTGACAAGAGTTTCAGTTGGTTAAGTGACCTGAAGAAACACCTGCGTATCCACACTGGAGAAAAACCTTTCATCTGTAAAGAGTGTGACAAGAGTTTCAGTCAATTAGGTTACCTGAAGAGTCACCAGCGTACCCACACTGGAGAAAAACCTTTCATCTGTAAAGAATGTGACAAAAGTTTCAGTTTCTTAGATGTACTGAAGCGTCACCAGCGTACCCACACCGGAGAGAAACCTTTTCACTGTACAGAATGTGACAAGTGTTTTAGTCAGTTATGGGTCTTTAAGAGTCACCAGCGTATCCACACAGGAGAGAAACCTTTCATCTGTAAACAGTGTGACAAGAGTTTCAGTCAGTTATGTCACCTGAAGCGTCACCAGCGTACACACACTGGAGAAAACCCTTTTCACTGTAAACATTGCGACAAGAGTTTCAGTCAGTTAGGTCACCTGAAAAGTCATCAGCGTATCCACACAGGAGAAAAACCTTTCATCTGTAAAGAATGTGACAAGAGTTTCAGTCAGTTAGGCAACCTGAAGAGTCACCAGCATACACACACTGGAGAAAAACCTTTCATCTGTAAACAGTGTGACAAGAGTTTCAGTCAGTTAGGTAACCTAAAGAGTCACCAGCGTACACACACTGGAGAAAAACCTTTTCACTGTAAACATTGTGACAAGAGTTTCAGTCAGTTAGGTCACCTGAAGAGACATCAGTGTATCCACACTGGAGAAAAACCTTTTCACTGTAAACAGTGAAAACCACCATATGCACAACGGAGGAAAAAACCCAACGTGGTCACACTGAAATATGGCTGTATGGCTGATACATTTTATGATTTCATTTCATTAAGCGTCCGGCGAAGCTTGGCCAATGGCAGGATTTGTGGCACATACACACGTACAAACAGACAAAGCCAGATGTAGGAGCGGTTGTACCACTCAAAAAACTAGACTGCACTCTGTCGAGGTGCCCACTTGAGACTGCTGAACTCCTAGCCAAATATGGCCTGGTGCTACGCTATACGCGACGCGCTGTGAGCTTTTTGATCGGCCATTTTCAGCACGGGGCGTATAATATTGATGACACCAGGGATTTCCATATATGGGTAAATGGTGCATTTATATAGCGATTTTTTGTATCCAAAGCGCATTACAATGTGCATTACATCCAACCATTCACACATACACCGTGGTGGTGGAAACCATGCAAGGCACCAACCAGCTCACCGGGAGCAACTTGGGGTTCAGTGTCTTGCCCAAGGACACTTTGACCAAGGACACTTTGACATGAAGACAGGAGGAGCCAGGTATCGAACGGCCAACCCATGGATCAATGGCCAACCTGCTCTACCTCCTGAGCTACAGCCTCCCCATGGGCATAAAAGGGATTCTGTTAGAGTGGTTCTCTTGACATCACAACATACAATATCTTTTATGCCCATACATGAACCAGCCACACAGATATGGGCCATGTCTTGGCCATCTGGCCAGTGATATATATTGATGGGGGGGCGCTCTCCATTCCAACATGTTGCCATATTGTCGGAGTGGCAACACTTCCATAGAGGTTAAGGTTAGGGTTAGGGTAAGAGATAGGGTTAGTGTCTGTCGGAAAGGAGACATGTCGGAATGGAGAGATGCACTCATATTGATGACATCAGGGATCTTCATATATGGGCATAAAAGGGATTCTGGGGAATACCCATATATGGACTTTTTCATAGGTGATATCACCTGTGATGTCACAGTGATGTGTCAAGGGAACAAACCCATAGACTGTAAACATATTGATGATGTCACTCTTGCCCAAATATGGAGGTGCGGCATAGCCTGACACTCAGCCTGAATTGCATTTTGTTTCACTCCATTATTCAGTCTGAACTTGCTTTCATCTAAGGCAATTTCTGGGATGGGCGTTGCCAAAGAGGCAATCTTCTGCGATTGCTTCACCGTTTGACCAACACAACAGTAGCAAAGCAGATGACGTAGTGTTGTTATGTGGCTGGCTAGTGGCTAGCCTGTTGCTTGCTAGTGCTACTTGCTAACCAAAGAAACAGGCAGAATAGGAGCGCTACTAACTAGTAATCAAACACAACATAACATGTCTGCTACTGATGTTTCATAGCGAGATCGATACGATCGCATATTACCGTGACGGGCGACGCAATGTTTATGTTTGGGAATGTGCGGTCTGGTCCAGCGGCGGCGCTGGGTTACATGGAATCACACATGCGTTCTTTGAAAACCCCACCCACGCTGATCACAAGCCCCGAGAAGCGACGCTGATTCGCCGTACGGATTTCCAAACGAGGAAAACCTCTTCAGTGAGAGCAACACCAGACTCCCTGAATCGCCAAAACTAAAACTTAAAGGGGTGTGGCTAGCGATTCAGCGAGTCTGGAACCAGGCTAGGGGCTGCAGCCTGCGCACATCGGTGTTGTCAGGAATGCACGGCAACCGTTTGTGTTGTGAGTGAGGTCAGACCAGAGCTCAGCTCAGCTTGTATAAGATTAGAAAATATTGAATTGAATTCCACTTCATTCCACAGAGGCGAAGGTTCTTATTCAGTGCCGTAAGAGAAGGAGAGGATAAATAGATTGTCCATTACCCAACAGAACCTAAATCTCTGTCCCCTATAACAGTCCATGTATAGATGCAGATTTCATGATGAACCACCACTCCAGGTGGTCTCGATCTGCCCAGAGTACGGCCTGCTGTTCTGATTCTAGCCATGACGACCTCTACTGCCAAATGCCCATAAATGGAGAGATCCCCTCGGACTCCTTCCAGCAAATCACCAGAATTGTACCCAGCCAGGAACAAGGAGACACAGACGAACCAACACATCACAGTCATCAAAAGTTTACCAAGACTTCAACTCAACCAGGACAAGTGAAGACACATCTGCTGCTGACTCACATCTGTAGACAGTGTGACAAGAGTTTCAGTCATTTAACTCACCTGAAGAGTCACCAGCGTATCCACACAGGAGAAAAACCTTTCATCTGTAAAGAGTGTGACAAGAGTTTCAGTCAGTTAGGTCACCTGAAGAGTCACCAGCGTACCCACACAGGAGAAAAACCTTTCATCTGTAAAGAGTGTGACAAGAGTTTCAGTTGGTTAAGTGACCTGAAGAAACACCTGCGTATCCACACTGGAGAGAAACCTTTCATCTGTAAACAGTGTGACAAGAGTTTCAGTCAGTTATGTCACCTGAAGCGTCACCAGCGTACACACACTGGAGAAAACCCTTTTCACTGTAAACATTGCGACAAGAGTTTCAGTCAGTTAGGTCACCTGAAAAGTCATCAGCGTATCCACACAGGAGAAAAACCTTTCATCTGTAAAGAATGTGACAAGAGTTTCAGTCAATGAAAGGTTTTTCATCTGTAAACAGTGTGACAAGAGTTTCAGTCAGTTAGGTAACCTAAAGAGTCACCAGCGTACACACACTGGAGAAAAACCTTTTCACTGTAAACATTGTGACAAGAGTTTCAGTCAGTTAGGTCACCTGAAGAGACATCAGTGTATCCACACTGGAGAAAAACATTTTCACTGTAAACAGTGAAAACCACCATATGCACAACGGAGGAAAAAACCCAACGTGGTCACACTGAAATATGGCTGTATGGCTGATACATTTTATGATTTCATTTCATTAAGCGTCCGGCGAAGCTTGGCCAATGGCAGGATTTGTGGCACATACACACGTACAAACAGACAAAGCCAGATGTAGGAGCGGTTGTACCACTCAAAAAACTAGACTGCACTCTGTCGAGGTGCCAACTTGAGACTGCTGAACTCCTAGCCAAATATGGCCTGGTGCTACGCTATACGCGACGCGCTGTGAGCTTTTTTGGTCGGCCATTTTCAGCACGGGCGTATGCAGCTAAACATACAATCAGGGTTTAGCCCTGCATGGGCCTCAGACACCTCAGAGATCACATGTGTAGTAGTCCACTGGTTCCTAAATATTGGGTCAGGCCCCGACCATAGAGTTATAATAAGAATAGAGAGGACACCAGATATCCCCGCCTGTCCACTTGCATTGAGTTGCTCACCCAGCGCATGAGGCGTTTTCACCCCTCCTTCCGGGGAGTAAAACCGTGACATAGTGGGTCTACTGTGACGCATGTTTCGTCCTAATTTGTGTTCATGGACGCGCTTCATGAACGAGCACTTCCGGTATGAACGCGCGTCAATACAAAGAAGCCTAGACGCGCGTTCATGTGAGTAGACCCAACTGCAGTACCTCAAAACGGCCACCATGTCCATTTGGTTTCAGGGCGCCCCCAGGGTTCTGGGGGCTTGGTCCCGACCTACATTCCTAATTATTATTATTTAGAAAAACATTAGAAATTAAACATTCCCCAAAAAGCTAAGATTTTCATGAATAATAAAAAGAAAATGTTTGAGAACCACTGTGGTAGTCAATGCCTCCACAAGACATCCCAGTGAGCGTTGTTGTGTGAACCCCCCAGCTTACACGGTAAGCTGGTAGATTTCTGAAATGGGGCGGGCTGGTCTACATCGATTTCTGGGAAATATGCGAACTGGAAGATGATCAATTGTACTTTGATATTTACGCACTACTTTTTTTTTTGGTCATAGCTTTTTAACACTCGACTGAAGTGGAGCCGTCCAAAACTAGCATATCGTCGTTGTCGGGTGGAAACCTTGTACGTCCAAAGCCGTTCGTTTTGTATTTATCATTTTAAAAATGATTTAAACTAGTGAAAACAGCCGATCTGCAAGCACACAACGCCTCGCACCGCGAGGCGTTGTGTGCTTGTAGATCTGCTGTTTTCACTACTTTTGTGCGACGGCCTCGTATGATGAAGCAGGGCTTTAATTTGCAAAAAAAACATACAAATTTGAAACTAGGAGATACAAGGTTTCTGTCCGTCAGTGACGATGATCTTATGGCTTATTGTCAATGATGTTGACACACAGGGTAAGGCGGATTGTTGTGCACTGAAACCTGAAATGGACCTAGAAGTGTTTTAGTTGTTGTTTTCTGTCGATGATAGCGCGATGACAGCGCGGCACTGTGAGCTTGTATATCTGCTATTTTTTGAGCGGTGGTCACACCGTCTCCATAGCGTGGCCGTGTGTGTAGGTATGTTTGTTTGTTAGTTAGTTTGTTTGTCTGTATGTAGCCTCAAGCCTGTGTAGTACCTTTTCTGCCCACACATGTTAAGGGAGGGGCGCTGTTGTCCAGGCCACACACACACACACACACACACACACACACACACACACACACACACACAGACGGGGGGGGGGGGGGGGGAGAACCACCGCTCAGTTCACACGGGTGTGATTTTTATATTTAAAGCATAAAATATTGCGTCATAACGTGTTCAGGATTAATAAACACCCAATTATACCGGTGACATTTTGAATAGCAGACCTCCTCCAGGCTCCAGTTTGGGCATTATGCATACAAATAATACAAAGCCAGTTCAGGGTAGAAATGTATTTCCACGGTGACCCAAAGTCACTGCATGGGTCCCTTAATAAAGCAACGCGTTGTGAGCTTGTAGATCTGCTGTTTTCACTGGTGTAGGTCCCGGGCAAACGTCTAATTTCTCTTTTGGGTCTCGAGCAAAAAGTTTGGGAAACACAGGTCTAAGTTATTTCTCACATGGCCCTATTCTAGCGCCACCTTCAGGCCGATTTTTAAAACACATTTTTGGACACTGCTCCTACAGTTTTTGCCCTAAAATCACGAATATCACTACACAGCATGTCTACACTCATGTCATCAACATGGATCAGGAAGATTTTGGAAAAACACATTTTTGCCCTATTTGTGGAGATAAGCCACCTACGGTCGCTTATCTCCCGATTAGGGAGTCTTACTGGTTTAATTTCGTTTTTATTTTATGTAAAGCAATTTTTGGTACCTGGAAAAGCACTATATAAATCAGCTATTATTATCATTATTAATAACAATATAGGCAAACTAATGCATCACTAATGTTGAAAATGTTTCGAAATGATACCAGCATCCTTAGAGTCCTGCACCATAACCAGTAGGGTTCATCCTCCAGGGAGCATAAAGAGTTCATCAAATGCCATGGGCATGGCCTTTAGATTCCCAGATATCTTGTATGAAAATATTCTTTTTGCTCAAAGGGAGGTTCTAGTGGAAAGGCCATTGCGTCACCAAAGTCAGTAGGGGCCTGGAGCCGTCATCTGGGGCACATGAAGGTGCACAGCTAATTCCATCCAGTCAGTAGTTAATCTGCTCCATGATAACTATCTGCAGCTAATATTTCAAACTACTAACTTGACCCATCAGTGTCAAATCTTTGCGCACACTGTCAGCTGGCCAAGGACCTCAATTCTCAAACAACGTCTAATGCCTTTTTTCTTTTCCTTTTTTTCTTCATTAAAGCTACAGCCCGGAACCTATTTTAATTATTAAAATGCTATTTAAACCGATGTACGGTAGAGTACAGTACGTTAATAAAAAACTATCGTAGTGTAGTGTATAGTAGTGTAGGAAGTAGAAATTGAACCTCCACCTTCTGGCTGAGAAGTACTGCCTGAAGCTTACAAGCGCAACATCTCTTCAAGCAGGCATTGCCTCTTGGAAGAGCGGTAGATGTTTGGTTTCCAATGCGGAGAGAGAGAGAGAGAGAGAGAGAGAGAGAGAGAGAGAGAGAGAGAGAGAGAGAGAGAGAGAGAGAGAGAATAAGACAGACCAAATGTCTGAACCCTCTTGTACTGAGCGGGATTACTATTGCAACAACACATCATCAGTAGGGTCAAACTAACCTGTCTCACGACAGGATGAAGTCTCTTGCAGCTGTTCTGGATCTCTGCTGGCAGAGCGCGCTGTCTCAAGGAAGCTTTTCACTGTCTCTTTACTGGGCTGGCGGTCCAGGTCAAGGCGGAGCAGAGAGTTGTTGACCTTAGGGCCAGGGACAGAGCCATCAAGCCGTCCGTCTTTGACCAGCATTGAGCAGTACGTTCTGACATATTTTGATTGTCAGGACATTGTTATAACGATCATTAGACTCAAGCAAGCAATAACCCACCTATCTCTCTGACTCCCTCCCTCCCCAATCAACGTTCAGAGTTTTAATGAATGTAGTATTATGTGCAGGATGACATTTGCTGCAAATTAGGTGACTTAATTTAATTGACTTAAGTTTAAGACAATATTTGATCTTAAAATAAAATAAAACTCCCTCATACATCTGCTAGTGTGCCAGTGATCACCATCAGGGTGGCTAAGGTTGCCTACCCCTGCTCTAGATGAAAGAGCATATTATGACAAAAACATGGCAGATATGTTACTTATAGGATTTTCTGTTGGTGGGGAAATGTCTAGTTGTTTGTTTTGGTGAAGTTTCAGCTGGCCAGGGGTTTTTAGACATAACCCCCCATGTTTCCCTCTCAGGAAACAGGGGGAGGTAATCCTGTAGCTCGATGGCATGGGACTTGAACCTGCAAACTGTCTGTAACAGAGGCACCATGCCAGAGACGTGCAGATAATGCTAGAGAGGCAGGGGCTGACATTTCTAAATGGGCCTTTTGGTGAAAATATTGAAAATAGCAGACCTCCAACCTCACCACGTGTCGCGCTGACTTCAGGTATGGTATGGAAAGAAGGAATTTTGCATTTCTTTCACAATAGTAAAAACTGCATTCATGGTCTGGAGAGGGTACGTTGTTACACGTGGTAAAATGAAAATGACAATGAAATTTGCATTTCAGACATAGAAAGTAACGGACTGCACTTCCGGTTTTATCACAATAATACAGTATCTCATCAAATTAAAGTGTTAGTTCACCTATTTGTGACATAAAGGTGTATGAAATACTTGCCGTTAAAATAGTGGTTACAAATGTATTAATTCATTACCAGAGTCCCGTGGTCAGAGTTCTGGTCAGTTTTAGATGAATATAAAGTAGTTCCGGTAATTTGGCAGGGGCTCATGGCCCAATCATTAAAAATAGATGAATCCACAAAACTAGTGACATTTGTATTGTTGACCTATTTCTACCAAATAGACCAACTTTCGTTCAACTTTGACCCCTCTGTCACATGGTACTATTTTTTGTGGCCAGTATCACTACGCCGCTGCGACATATTTCCCCAAAATAAGGTGCTTTGCAGTCAGCTGATCAGAACGAAACCTCGCTCGATGGTAGAAATAGGCCAACAATACAAATGACACTAGTTTTGTGGTTTACTCTATTTTCAATGATTGGGCCACACCAAATGGCCCCCACCCCATTGGAACTACTTAATATTCATTAGAAACTGACCAGAACTCTGACCACGGGACTCTGGTAATCAATTAATACATTTTTAACCACTGTATTAATGGCAAGTATTTCACACAGCTTTACGTCAAAAATAGGTGAACTAACACTTTAAGCTCCTTCGTGTTTTTCCAGTTTCGTGATCAGCTCTAAAGGCGGACTTCCTGGAGACATCAAAAGAAAAGATGAGCGTTACAATGTTTTAATTTACTTCTTTCTATGGTTTTAGTGATTTTAACCATTTTGATTTGCATGCATGCCCCCAGGTTAGGGGCATGCATGCAAGTGGCTAAATATGTATTTGTATACACAATAGGCCCATTCCCAAGATGCAGTGCAATCTTTCATGGGCAGATGTGACTTATGGGGGCTGGTGTAAATAGTAACAAAGACATTGCGGGCTTATTGGGTCTAAAAAGACATATTTAGCCACCGAACTTCAGTATTTATAAACCTTATTATTACATTAAACTATTAATTTAACTAGAATCTAGATATTTGAGAGTGAAAATGTGGTGGATCTTTATGTAAAAAAAAGAAAGAAAAAGAAAGAAAGAAAAAATAATATTTTGCAGATAGAAAGAGGATCATTTAAGCTCTCCGTACAGCTGCAATGTTGGAGAGTTAAATAGTTGTTTAATACAATCATGTAGCACTTTTCCGTTTGGATGTATGGGCTGTCAATGGTTGGTTGTTGCAATTATTCAACATATTTAAAAATAAATCTAGAGTTGCATGTAGCGCTCTGAATGGCATGTGTGTAGAAGTACCAACTCTCTCCTCCAGCATATCAAGCTCAGCTTCATCTCAGTCCTATAAAGCAGTGGTTCTCAACCTGTGGGTCGGGACCCCCATGGGTCCTTGAATTATTTCCCCGGATGATTAACTTAATGTGCAACATTGTTTTCTCACTCAACAGTAAACAAACCATTATGAAGTGTAGCCTATAGAGGTGCACATTTCTAAAGTGACAATTTTAAGACATTTTAATACCTCTAAAATGACAAATTAAACATTGGTCAAATTGTCAAATATTAGAGGCAGAAATTGTGAAAATAGTCGATCTACATGCTCACAACGCTTCGCGACGCAAGGTGTTGTGAGCATGTAAATCTGCTATTTTCACAATAGAACCATACAAAATGTACGGTAATTCCTCAACTCTTAGTGCTCGTCAGGGTTAAAATATGATTATTTTGGGGGTTGTGGCCTGAAAAGGTTGAGAACCACTGCTATAAATTCTGTTCTCCTACACTGCTGTGAGTGCTGGACCCTGAAGCTTGCTCTGCCACTGTGCTACACCAGCCTGTTACAGTATTTGCAATACTTAACATCAACCAGGATGAACATGTTCCCAACAAACAGAGATAACTAACGTCAAGGACAGAACAGCCCATACAAGGAGATACCGGTATGCACATGTGTCGTGTCTGATAACAGGTGCGATTTTCTTTCCAGACCACAGCTGATATATATATCGTTTTTAACAACAGGAGCACCGCATTTTTGGAAAACTCCAGTTGTGTGTGTTTGTGCTCCCACGTTCACGCATTGCTTTTTATTGTATCTGCTTTCCTAGAGCTGAAATATGTAGGCCCTATTATCATTTTTTCTTGGAAGCGTTTCTCAGCGCGTGCCTGTGCCCCGTTCTCAGCTGGGAAGAAAGGGTTTGGTGAACAGTGATAATAATAATAATACAACTTTATTTGTATAGCACCTTTCATGACATGAAATGCAGCTCAAAGTGCTTTACAGAGCAGAAAATGAAGCACAAGTGCTCAAAGGGGAAGACCACCCATTTTCAAATACAATGGTGTGATGTCATCAAGTTGTACTTTACAATACAAACCCCAAAATCAATCCTCCAGTTCTAGGCAACACAGAAGGGGGGGGGGGGGGGGGGGGACTTTTTTTCTATTTCCACACAACTCCTCTAAGTTATATTAATGACATAGTTCAATATTGAAAATGGGTGGTCTTCCCCTTTAACAGAAAAAAATACACATGAATACAATAAAGCAGAACAATAAAAAAATAAAAACATAAAACATTGAAAAACAATTTCAGAACAGTGTGGATGTCAATAGCATCAAAGGGATTTAAAAAATTCAGCTAAAGCAAGAATAAAGAAATAGGTCCAGTGGACACACAGCTGGGTCTTTGAATGTACAAACATGACTTTGAATTTATTCTTTTTTTAATTCATTGATTGAATTCAGAAATGAAAACAGCACATGGTACAGTCAGACATTAAGACTATAGGTCCTGTGGATTTGTTTCCATTGTGGTCGGTCCTATGTATTCAATTCATCAACTTGAAAATGACACAGTAATACAAATGTCACCAACAAATACAAAACGTTATGTACAAAGGAGAAAAAGGAAATGAATGAACACCTCCTTTCTAAGGGAAAATGCAGGGACGTGCTGGGCCCCTGATTCAGCCCGAGAAAAAGAGTTGGAGAGGCCCTCATTGCGTGCTATAGAGAGAGATCTCTCTCTATAGCGCTGCTGCTACTCAAAGATTTGCCATTTCAGATCATGACAAGTGACAAGCCAGTGGGCCAATTACTGTACATGAGTTATATTTCGTCGCTGTCGGGTGGAAACCTTGTATGTCCGAAACCGTTTGTTTTGTATTTATCATTTTAAAAATGATTTAAACTAGTGAAAACAGCCGATCTGGTTTTGTGCAACGGCCTTGTATGATGAAGCAGGGCTTTGCTTCGCGAAAAAATGTATACATTTGAAACTTGGAGATACGAGGTTTCTGCCCGACAGTGACGATTTACTTTGTTGGCCGCACAGCCCCCAAAATGGAACGGAGGGTGACATTTTATTTTAACATTTTTCCTAATGGCCGGCCTGGACCGGACGGGAATGAACCGGCCGTTCGGGAGTTGTCCCGCTTTTCCCAATGGCCAGCACGTCCCTGGGAAAATGCATTTATCTCCCCATGTGGTCTCCTGATAGGCTTTTTCTTACAGGCCAGTTTTGAAGGAAACCAGTGAATTACATCTTATTCTAAAAACGCCTCCTAAAACCTGACCTAAGGTTTCTGAAAACCTTAAAATTTGCATTAAAAAAATGTAAAATAAATGTTGTTGCTATATGTATAGCAAATACTAATGTGACACAGACGTCGCTCCCGGCCTTAGAGGTAAAACAACGTATAGGTAGCAGCAGGTCTAAATGGGTTAATGGATGGTGTCAGGAGATTCCACATTTTGGTGGCGGAGCTGTAGAATGAGAATTTCCCCATGTGCGTTCTATATTTGGGTGGAAGCAGATTGTTGTTGTCGAATTGTAAATGGTGCATTCATATAGCGCCTTTTTTATCTAAGCGCTTTACAGAGATTGTGCATTTCACACACACATTCATACACCGATGGCGGAGGAAACCATGCAAGGCACCAACCTGCTCACCGGGAGCAACTAGGGGTTCAGAGTCTATGCTCAAGGACTCTTCGACACTAACTCTGGGTCAAGGTTATTATAGTAAACGAAAACTAACTAAAAAACGAACACTAGAATGGAAAAACATTTTAGTTAACTGAAATAAAAATAAAAACTAAGCTTTTTAAAAAAAACTAAAACTAAATGAAACGGTATTGTGTTTACAAAACTAACTAAAAATATAGCTGCAAGCAGCGATAAAGTGTCCAAGGCATAAAAAGCAGGAAAGCAAAAAGGCATCAAGGGAAAGCAAAGAAGAATATCAAAGAAAAACTAGAAGCAGTGTTCTTCCGAACAGGACTCCGGCAGGTCAGGTAGGTTTTTTTTGGCCTAGCGGTGACTCTATAATAGGCCAAAGTGAAAAGGGTGCCACGTGTTCTTGGGCCTTTCACGGCAATCGGACGCTGCATGCGGGATTTGAAGCATTTTGTTCCAAAAATGTGTTTTGCAAAAATGTACCCGCTGGTGGCGCTATAACAGGCCAATGTGAGAAGGGTGGCATCTGTTCCTTGGCCTAGTGGGAATGTGTGTGCAAAATCTCACACACATAGCAGGCTGCGTTTGAGACATTTTGTTCAAAAAGGAGCAATCCTGCAAACCTTGGAATTCAATGTTAGCCAATTAGATAGAATATGATATCTGACAAATCCGTCATGATTACATCACTGTAGAGATACTGTGTACTGATTTGTGTGATTTTCGGATAAAATCTGAAGGAGTAATATCGAAGAATGTGTTTTACATACTGTAAGTTGGCCTTCTGGTGGCGCTATAAATGGCAGATGTGAAAAATGCAGGGCACAGGTTTTTCCTTGGCCTCTGGGAAGTGTGCATACAAAGTGTTAAACTAATCGGTGGTTATAGGTAAAAGCACAAATTGGCCTCTACACAACATGTATGCAAAAGACTGTAGGCCTATATGCAACAGACATAAAAAACTGAACGGACAGTTTGATTATTTACTGTACATAGTAAGCCTTGCTGAGCTATGAAGATCATATGAATCGGCACGGCTATGAAACTCATAGGGTAGGAGCCTATCTCCTGTTTCTGTAGCGTAAGGCAACTTGATGTACAAGTACACCCCCTGGACATGACGCTAGCATGTCACAGGTAGTTTCCCCCATTCCAACCCCTGATTCTGAGTTTCAAGCAGGGAGGCACTGGGTAACATTTTTTAGAATCTTTGGTATGACGCGACCGGGGTTTGAACCTGGATCTCCCAGTCTCAGGGCAGACACTCAAACCACTAGGCCACTGAGCTGGTACATGATATCGTTGCAATCCTTGGAAATCACAACATAGGTGTAGACATGACAGTTTGTATTATAATGCTTGTTTCAGGTTTCAGGATTTATGTCATGGTTTTATGCTTATACAAGCCCCAGGTGGGATTCGATCCAACGAGCTTCTGCATGTAAGGCATGTGCCCTGACCACTACACTAGGCAGCCACAGGATCTGTTAACCATGTTTGTTTAAAAAAAAAGTTCTATGTAGGCTGAGTGCCTTGATTTTATTGATTTCTTTTTTATATTTTGGAGGCTTGGGGTGAAATCAATCTGAGTAAATGTAATCTGAGTATTTCTGACATTTTCGAGTGATCATATTTTCTTTTACTCAAAACGGCCGGTAGAGAAGGGCTCATTTTAAACATGAACGTGATCTGGAGTTAGATCAGACGTGTCAACATTAAAGAGTTTGACATACGCACATGCCATGGGCATCCAGGATGTTAACATCAACTCTAGCCAACGTGGGGTTCGAACTCACAACCATCCGAATATCAGGCACAGGCACTGAACACTACACTACGGCAGTCACACATAATGGACCTGTCATTTAAAAAAAAAAGAAAAGAAAAAAGAAAAAGTTTCATGTAATGTACTTGACGCCTTCTTTCAAAATGATATAGCGCCCCCCTTTGGCCAATTGGGGTAAGATTGGTTTCAGTGATATTTGGACTAACCCTCTATAGTAGTTCATCATGAAATTTTACTTTGCATGTATGTTTTAGAGGCAGAAGAATAATTTGCATAAGACTTGCAATGTTGATTGAATTATTAAAAAAGCATGTTTCAATAAAAATAAAAAAAACGATCTGACAGATCTTTAGATATTGGTCCAAAGTTCATGTAAAAAAGGTTCTGTGCACGTGACGCGAAAGTTCCGGAATAAAAGCGGGTTTAAGTGTTTTACAAACTGCTGAAAATGTCGGAAAATCGAAGGGCGGAGCTTACTTAACAAAGACACAGATGTCTTCTGCTTGAGTCAAGGCACGCGTGTAAGCAAGTTGCATGTCTTCAAACGAAACAAGGCCTGACTTATGCCCCTTTAAAGTTTGAGTTTTCAAACGCTTCGTATAGCGCCCACCTTTGGCCAATTGGAGTAAGATTGCTTTCAGTGATATTTGGACTAACCCTCTACATATTTGCCAAATGCCATGAACGTGTCACTTTGCATGTATGATTTAGAGGCAGAAGAATAATTTGCATAAAACTGCAACATTGAGTGAATTATTAAAAAATAATGTTTCGCTTTAAAGAAAATCCGGCCGCTGTGCGATGACCGTGTTGGTCCAAAGTTCATGTAAAAAAAGTTTCGTGCACGTTACGCGAAAATCCCAGGAGGAGATAGATTTTGACTGTTTTTCATATAATTCAAAATTGTGGGAGAGGTAAAGGTCAGAGGTCAAAAGTCAGAGCGTAAAAGTTGTTCGGCATGAGGAGACGCATAAGTGTATACAGGTTTCATTGCTGTACCTGAAACAGGGCATGAGCTACACCAGTTCAAAGTTTGCACTTTCGAAGGCTTCCTACAGCGCCACCCTTTGGCCGATTGTTGCGAGCTTCGCGTTTTAGCCGTTTGGCATAGTCCTCTGCCATACTGCCGAGTTTCGTAAAAAGCGACTGCACGGTCTAGCCGCTAGAGCAAAAGTGGCGGAAGAATAATAATAATAATAGTAAATATAGCTGCAAGCAGCGATAAAGTGGCCAAGGCAGAAAAAGCAGGAAAGCAAAAAAGCATCAAGGGAAAGCAAAGAACAAATCAAAGAAAAACTGGAAGCAGTGTTCTTCCGAACAGGACTCCGGCAGGTCAGGTAGGTTTTTTTTGGCCTAGCGGTGACTCTATAATAGGCCAAAGTGAAAAGGGTGCCACGTGTTCTTGGGCCTTTCACGGCAATCGGACGCTGCATGCGGGATTTGAAGCATTTTGTTCCAAAAATGTGTTTTGCAAAAATTGACCCGCTGGTGGCGCTATAACAGGCCAATGTGAGAAGGGTGGCATCTGTTCCTTGGCCTAGTGGGAATGTGTGTGCAAAATCTCACACACATAGCAGGCTGCGTTTGAGACATTTTGTTCAAAAAGGAGCAATCCTGCAAACCTTGGAATTCAATGTTAGCCAATTAGATAGAATATGATATCTGACAAATCCGTCATGATTACATCACTGTAGAGATACTGTGTACTGATTTGTGTGATTTTCGGATAAAATCTGAAGGAGTAATATCGAAGAATGTGTTTTACATACTGTAAGTTGGCCTTCTGGTGGCGCTATAAATGGCAGATGTGAAAAATGCAGGGCACAGGTTTTTCCTTGGCCTCTGGGAAGTGTGCATACAAAGTTTTAAACTAATCGGTGGTTATAGGTAAAAGCACAAATTGGCCTCTACACAACATGTATGCAAAAGACTGTATGCCTATATAAAATCTTTGGTATGACACGACCGGGGTTTGAACCTGGATCTCCCAGTCTCCTGCTGTGACTTCTCTGTCGAGGTTGGGCCGCCAATCGCTGTCCCCGTTTCCCTGAAATGTCTTAGAAAAAGGACCAAACAAATCTCTCGCGCCTCTGACAAAACGGCCAATCTCGGCGGCGCGATCGTTGTTTCCCTGAACTTTGCTGGAAAACTGACCAGCTGCGGGATACCAGCAATCAAGCAAGCCCCTCCACCTCCAGAATCAACAGACACTCACTCGACAGCCATTCTTCCACGTTCCGCAGAAGCCAGCCAAGGAATAAATACAAAATAACGTTTGATTTTGATAGATTTTGACACTTTGTCAGCTTGTTCTTTTGTCATTCTATGGTCTAGTTGCTGTGGCTGTTAATGTGACCCTATTTGGAAACCATTTAGCTGTTCATTGCAACGAGGAAATGTTTGGCTATTTACCTTTCTCATTTTGTTTCTCATGGCCTGCTGTATGTGATGCGCCAGACCTGCCTCCCTTCCAAAATACACAGCCTGTGTGGGCATCATTTTAATATCCAATTTGATTGACTGATCATTGTTACATGCTTGCTTTGATTATTTATGGACCGCTGGTCCGCTGCTGCTGCATGCATCTTTGCAAAAAAAAAAAGAAAAGAAAGACACTGGTTTTGGTTACACCCCGCACATCACCCCTGGAATTAATAATCCCTGCTGCATAGCTAAACTCAAATTATTGTATTTGTGTAGTCTATTTGAGAAGCATGAGCACTTTATTTATAGCATTCTAATAAAACCGCAGGTGGGGTTTCCTTGCGCAAATTTGGGTCGGCTGTCTTCGCACGATTAAATAATGAATGAATGCGTGTTTCTGCCTTCAATTCAATTATAAATAAAATTAAACCAACCACTCATTCAGTTAATACTAATACCTAGTCCTAGAATACCTATATAATTAGCAGAAGTGATAGAGTGTCAGTTCATTGTGTCAATTCTGTAAATAAGATGAGTCTATTCAAATAAATGATTTGTGTTGCATGCCATTTTGCTCCATCAGTTTCATTCATTAATTGCACAGCAAATAAAGACCTGATTACTAACGGGACACGGTCATTGTCATGCTGGGATTTCCAAAGAATGAGAAGACCTTTTTTTATAGCTTAAACCAAACCATTGTTGAATCAAACGGTGGAGTCTTTCTTTTTCTCCGTGATCGTGCGCGATGCGCGGTGCGCCACACCAAAAAAACAGAGTTGCAAGATACCAACGCATTGCGTCATGGCCTGTCGACAGTTTATACATCTGTTATTTTGGACACATGGAGAGATTGGAGACGGCAGCGCATCAACCCGACATTTCATTGAATGACTCCAGAACGCAAGTAGGCTAGATTACGGTTAATAATATCTATAGAATAAGGCTACAAAACACTTAATAGACTAATTGATTTATTTCTGAGCTAGTAAAACACTTAATAGGTGTTTCCTGAATCTAAAGAACAATCAATGACAACAGCTTCTAACAGAAATAGTGTTTTTATTGGTATAATACAACGCACCAAATGCAAATGATCACGCCATGGTTTAACCATATCATAATAAATAGCCAAACATTTCATTATGAAATGTAACAGTATAGGCCTATTTAAACCAAACAAAATATAGTCTGACAGCAATAAAAAGCTATAGAGTAAAGCCGGGTGCAGGATAATGTTGATCGCCCATAGCTGCTTCAGTTCCCAGACCCTGGTCATTTCTCAAGCAATTGCTCTTATTCAAATTTGTATTCATTCTGTGAACTCTCTATTTATTTTTTGTATGACATGTGATAGTGTATCTCCCTTTCTATTCATGCTATCAATCAAAAATCACGCCTGTGGCTGTGGCGTTCTGGCGCGCCATGGACATACCCGTTGTCTTTATAAAGAAATATAGCCTATAACCCCGATTGTAATAACAGTGGTCAGTAGGCCTACATGCAGGCTATAGTTTTGTCTGTTAAATTATGTTTTATTTCAAGACTATATAAGCTACAGTAGGCTATATGGGTCCAGTGTATAGGCCTATATTATGCCTCCTCCTTGCGTCATTTCACCCGACCGCATAGCCTATCCATACATGATTATGTATTCATATTGTTTTAAAACAAGCGAACACATTTAAGAAATTACATATAAAAAGAATAAGAAGAGGCCTCGTGAAAATATCCAATCTACAAGCTCACAGCAAGTGAAGAGCGTTGTGAGCTTGTAGATCTGCTGTTTTCACTAGTTGAGTTCCCGGCAGGGAAAACTTCTAATCAATTTGTGTCGGATATAAATTGCGTCTGCTACAGTACCTAATTGGACAATATTTAGGTGGTTGTCAGAAAGAAACATTGTACGCACGCACGCACTGTAAGTCACCCAGATAAATCTCTCGTTCTTTTGATTGATTACTTTATTAGCAGTTTGCATATTAAAATCACAGGGACAGGGCAGTAACATTACTTCAGATAGTAACATGTCATGTTAATGTTAATGCATTATGGTTACGTTATGGTATAGGCTACAAAGGCTCTGTCTGGATTCGATCTTGTTGACTTGTTATCCAGTGTGTACGGTTTACTCTGATTGGCGGATCGTTTCATTTTCTGTTGCCGCAAACTCGACAAACACGCGATGGCCTAGTCTCAGGGCAGACACTCAAACCACTAGGCCACTGAGCTGGTACATGATGTCATTGCAATCCTTGGAAATCACAACATAGGTGTAGACATGACAGTTTGTATTATAATGCTTGTTTCAGGATTTATGATGCAAAATACATTATTTAGTAATGGCGGATATTAAAATACGCATCAAGGGGGGTTGGGGGACATTTTTAGGAAGGCTCCATATCAGACATTGTTCAAGGAACCAAACTGTGAAGTGTACCAAATATCATGGTTTTACGCTTCTATAAACCCCAGGCGGGATTCGATCCAACGACCTTCTGCATGAAAGGCATATGCCCTGACCACTACACTAGGCAGCCACAGAATCTGTTAGCCATGTTTGTTTAAAAAAAAAGTTCTATGTAGGCTGAGTGCCTTGATTTTATTGATTTCTTTTTTATATTTTGGAGGCTTGGGGTGAAATCAATCTGAGTAAATGTAATCTATTGTATGTATTTCTGACATTTTCGAGTGATCATATTTTCTTTTACTCAGAACAGAAAAAAAAACGGCTGTTAGAGAAGGGCTCATTTTAAACATGAACGTGAATTGGAGTTAGATCAGACGTGTCAACATTAAAGAGTTTGACATACGCACATGCCATGGGCATCCAGGATGTTAACATCAACTCAACCCGACGTGGGGTTTGAGCTCACAACCATCCGTATATCAGGCACAGGCACTGACCACTACACTACGGTAGTCACGCATAAAGGACCTGTCATTTAAAAAAAAAAGAAAAAGTTTCATGCATACAAAGTTTTGGTTATAGGTAAAAGCACAAATTGGCCTCTACACAACATGCATGCAAAAGACTGTAGGCCTATATGCAACAGACATAAAAAAAAACTGTGATACTATGCACCTGGACAGTTTGATGATGTACATAGTAAGCCTGGCTGAGCTATGAAGACCATATGAATCGGCCAGGCTATGAATCTCATAGGGCAGGAGCCTATCTCCTGTTTCTGTAGCGCAAGGTAACTTGTTGTACAAGTACACCCCCTGGTCATGCCACTAGTATGTCGCAGGGAGTTACCCCCAATCCTACCCTAGATGTTGAGTTTCAAGCAGGGAGGAACTGGGTCCCATTTTTTAGAATCTTTGGTATGACGCGACCCGGGTTTGAATCCAGATCTCCCAGTCTCAGGGCAGACACTCAAACCACTAGACCACTGAGCTGGTACATGGTATCATTGCAATCCTTGGAAATCACAACATAGGTGTAGACATGACAGTTTGTATTATAATGCTTGTTTCAGGTTTCAGGATTTATGTCATGGTTTTATGCTTATACAAGCCCCAGGTGGGATTCGATCCAACGAGCGTCTGCATGTAAGGCATGTGCCCTGACCACTACACTAGGCAGCCACAGGATCTGTTAACCATGTTTGTTTAAAAAAAAAGTTCTATGTAGGCTGAGTGCCTTGATTTTATTGATTTATTTTTTATATTTTGGGGTGAAATCAATCTGAGTAAATGTAATCTGAGTATTTCTGACATTTTCGAGTGATCATATTTTCTTTTACTCAAAACGGCCGGTAGAGAAGGGCTCATTTTAAACATGAACGTGATCTGGAGTTAGATCAGACGTGTCAACATTAAAGAGTTTGACATACGCGCATGCCATGGGCATCCAGGATGTTAACATCAACTCTACCCAACGTGGGGTTCGAACTCACAACCATCCGAATATCAGGCACAGGCACTGACCACTACACTACGGCAGTCACACATAATGGACCTGTCATTTAAAAAAAAGAAAAAAAAAAGTTTCATGTAATGTACTTGACGCCTTCTTTCAAAATGATATAGCGCCCCCCTTTGGCCAATTGGGGTAAGATTGGTTTCAGTGATATTTGGACTAACCCTCTACAGTAGTTCATCATGAAAATGTTACTTTGCATGTATGTTTTAGAGGCAGAAGAATAATTTGCATAAAACTTGCAATGTTGATGGAATTATTAAAAAAGCATGTTTCAATGTTTAAAATATCCGACCTGACAGATCTTTAGATATTGGTCCAAAGTTCATGTAAAAAAAGTTCTGTGCACGTGACACAAACGTTCCGGAATAAAAGCGGGTTTAAGTGTTTTACAAACTGCTCAAATTGGCGGAAAATCTAAGGGCGGAGCTTACTTAACAAAGACACAGATGTCTTCCGCTTGAGTCAAGGCACGCGTCTAAGCAAGTTGCATGTCTTCAAACGAAACGAGGCATGACTTATGCCCCTTTAAAGTTTGAGTTTTCAAACGCTTCGTATAGCGCCCCCCTTTGGCCAATTGGAGTAAGATTGCTTTCAGTGATATTTGGACTAACCCTCTACATATTTGCCAAATGCTATGAACGTGTCACTTTGCATGTATGATTTAGAGGCAGAAGAATAATTTGCATAAAACTGCAACATTGAGTGAATTATTAAAAAATAATGTTTCACTTTAAAGAAAATCCGGCCGCTGTGCGATGACCGTGTTGGTCCAAAGTTCATGTAAAAAAAGTTTTGCGCACGTTACGCAAAAATCCCAGGAGGAGATAGATTTTGACTGTTTTTCATATAATTCAAAATTGTGGGAGAGGTAAAGGTCAGAGGTCAAAAGTCAGAGCGTAAAAGTTGTTCGGCATGAGGAGACGCATACGTGTATACAGGTTTCATTGCTGTACCTGAAACAGGGCATGAGCTACACCAGTTAAAAGTTTGCACTTTCGAAGGCTTCCTACAGCGCCACCCTTTGGCCGATTGTTGCGAGCTTCGCGTTTTAGCCGTTTGGCATAGTCCTCTGCCATACTGCCATGAACGTGTCACTTTGCATGTATGATTTAGAGGCAAAAGAATAATTTGCATTAAAAACTGCATTATACGGTTAATTATTAAAAAATAATGTTTCGCTTTAAAGAAAATCCGGCCGCTGTGCGATGACCGTGTTGGTCCAAAGTTCATGTAAAAAATGTTTCGCGCACGTTACGCGAAAATCCCAGGAGGAGATAGATTTTGACTGTTTTTCATATAATTCAAAATTGTGGGAGAGGTAAAGGTCAGAGGTCAAAAGTCAGAGCGTAAAAGTTGTTCGGCATGAGGAGACGCATAAGTGTATACAGGTTTCATTGCTGTACCTGAAACAGGGCATGAGCTACACCAGTTCAAAGTTTGCACTTTCGAAGGCTTCCTACAGCGCCACCCTTTGGCCGATTGTTGCGAGCTTCGCGTTTTAGCCGTTTGGCATAGTCCTCTGCCATACTGCCGAGTTTCGTAAAAAGCGACTGCACGGTCTAGCCGCTAGAGCAAAAGTGGCGGAATAATAATAATAAATATAGCTGCAAGCAGCGATAAAGTGGCCAAGGTAGAAAAAGTAGGAAAGCAAAAAAGCATCAAGGGAAAGCAAAGAAGAAATCAAAGAAAAACTGGAAGCAGTGTTCTTCCGAACAGGTCTCCGGCAGGTCAGGTGTTTTTTTTTGGCCTAGTGGTGACTATAATAGGCCAAAGTCAAAAGGGTACCACGTGTTCTTTGGCCTTTCACGGCAATCGGACGCTGCATGCGGGATTTGAGGCATTTTGTTCCAAAAATGGGTTTTGCAAAAATTGACCCGCTGGTGGCGCTATAACAGGCCAATGTGAGAAGGGTGGCATCTGTTCCTTGGCCTAGTGGGAATGTGCGTGCAAAATCTCACACAAATAGCAGGCTGCGTTTGAGACATTTTGTTCAAAAAGGAGCAATCCTGCAAACCTTGGAATTCAATGTTAGCCAATTAGATAGAATATGATATTGGACAAATCCATCATGATTACATCACTGTAGAGATACTGTGTGCCCATTTGTGTGATTATCGGATAAAATCTGAAGGAGTAATATCGAAGAATGCGTTTTCGGCCTTCTGGTGGCGCTATAAATGACATACTCTGCCGATTTTACACTAATCGGCATAGTTATTGGTGAAAGCACAAATTGACCTCTACACAACATGTTGCAAAAGACTATATGCAACAGACATAAGATAGTTCCAAAAAACTCAAGGTTTTAACTCAATATCTTTATTTTCCAACTTTTTCATTAGTTGTCTTTGTTGAAGAGTTGGTCATCAGGTTGTAAACCTTCAAAACAGAGGGTTAACAACCTAGCCATTTTCAGGCATGTCTTTTAAATCACAATGTTTTCAAATAATTCAAGTAGTAAACGTCTTCAAATAAAGTTTTTAAACATTAAGTATTGTGAAGTCTGAACCCAAACCAGCACACGGAAACAGTTCTCAAGGTGAAAACGCAATAAGCGTTGTTTTATTCAATGGGGCGTTCCCCTAAAACATGAAATAAAGTTCTTCCCAAAACCGGGGCTTTTAACACGTCTTCAAATAACGTTTTTAAACATTAAGTATTGTGAAGTCTGAACCCAAACCAGCACACGGAAACAGTTCTCAAGGTGAAAACGCAATAAGCGTTGTTTTATTCAATGGGGCGTTCCCCTAAAACATGAAATAAAGTTCTTCCCAAAACCGGGGCTTTTAACTCAAAATATGCTTCTTTCCAGAACTTAACAAACAGGGGTTCGAAACACATGTGTCACAGTATGCCGTTGCTTCCATTAACACATGCCATTTCTCTTCCAAGATTCAGATGCAGCTCCTAATTTGCCTACAATGGGAACAGATAGAACCACCATTAGCAATGTGGCAAAATACAGAGCAAATGAACATAGTGGAGTTTTGCTTACTGCTCGCTGGAAGAGTCCCTTCGAGAGCCAGCTACACAGTGAAGCAGAGCTCGGTGGTTAAGAGCAAAAACATTTGGATTGCCTGACTCGGAGAAGCTGTGTTGCGGCCAGGTGCTGACAAATCAAACTGATCGCAACAAGCAGCCATCTTAGCTGCTGCATTCTGGGAAATTTTGTTTTTCTGAAAACCAAACAAAGCCATCAGTTAGATTCAGTTCACATGCAAAAAACAGGGCCTGGATAAAAAAAAGATATCAACTAATCAGCCGATCTACAAGGTTAAAACAAAATAAAGTCAACAGATCTGCTGATTTGGAGGTTGTGATTTGCCATCCAATTTGCGTGATTTTAGGCCAAAATCTGTAGGAGCAGTGTTGAAAAATGTTTTGCAAGAATCGGCCTCATGGTGGCGCTGGAGGGCCATATGAGAAATCAGGCAGCCAAGGAGTGTGTGCAAAGTTTGGCATGGATAGGGGCAATGGTAGCGGAGATATGAATAGGGCAAAAGTATGATGTCACACGGACAGAGTGACAGCCGGTGGAGGTTTCGATAGTAACTGCGACCTAACAGTCGCAATAATACTCACATCTCTTTAGTTAAATGCTTACATTAAAGAAAGAGATGAGGCCACACCCCAAACAATAGTGGACACAGGCAATCATCCACAACTAAACACTCCTGACAATATAAACTAATAAAAAAAAACTAACCAGCCGATCTACAAGCTTAAAACAAAATAAAGTCGACAAATCTGCTGATCTACAAGCTTGCCATTGAACTCAAAACACATCAATAATCAAATTAGCAGCTTATCTACAAGCAATAATTACATTCCCGAAATGAATCTTTTTACATTCCAATCCCAAAACCAGAAACAAACATTTCTGAGCCACATGTTCACTTACCAATTTATCTTCCAGCCAGGTGAGGTGAGCTGAGGTGAATGAATTAAACTGAATGAATGAATTAAAACTGTTAGAAATAGGAATAGTTGTTGAAATAATGAACAGTACAGATCTGCAGCAGCTCCAGTGATGTGCACCTCACTGAGCAAACTGCAGACTGACGGTTTTATACTGGGTGTGGTGATGATTGTCAATTGCTGCGCAGCTGTGTGACTGATTGTGACTTGGGGACCGGGACCAGGGGCGTCACAAGGGGTAGGAAAGTGGGACTGAGTTACTAGGGCCCAAGTTGGAGGGGCCCTAGTAACTTTAGCTATTGAAAAATAGCAGATATACAAGCTAACAGCGCGTCGGTGCCGCGCTGCGAGCTTGTAGATCTGCTATTTTTGAAAAGTCGTGAAAATGTGTGCAAATCTTTGAATACATGTGTTTTTTTAAGCGAACATTTGTAACTCAAATTTTGCTTCTGGGGTGTCCCTGGAACTAAATATTTTGAGATGGGGGTCCGTGGCTAAATACATATAATTTTGGGGGTCCTTCACATGAAAAAGTTTGAGCATCACTGACATGGAAACATATGTTTCTTGCACACATTTTCATTTTTTTTCAAAAATAGCAGATCTACAAGCTCGCAGCGTGGCACTCGGTGCCGCGCTGTGAGCTTGTATATCTGCTATTTTTCAATAGTTAACATTCATGGGGGGCCCGCTGTGAATCCTTGTACCCAGGGCCCAGAATTTGGTGTGACGCCCCTGACCGGGACCAAAACATTGCATGTGGAAATGAAGAAAACATTCCATTTAAAAATAAAATGAAACTAGGAATAAGTGTCACTGCGGCTGCTTTTTCCTACCCATAACCATAGGTCAGACAGGATTGTGTCAGTCTTTCTGCAGGCTCGCCATCTTTCAGATTCAGTTCTAGGCAATAAACCTGGCCTGGATCAAAGAAAAAGGCCAAATGAATAGAAAAACAAAAATTCAAATAATCTGCTGCACTACAGGCTTGAAACAAAATAATTCCATTAATCTGCCCAACTAGGCATTGGCATTAAACTCAAAATACATCAATTCAATAATCAACGTTGCAGCTAACATACAAGCATTACATTCCAAAAGAAATCGTTTAACATTTAGATCCCAAAACCAAAAACAACATAACATTTCAGAGCACATGGTTAGCTTACCAAGTCACATTGTTCCTCCATCACACACAGCCAGTGTATCGAGTGGATTGGGTAGGTATGGTCAGGTGAGGTAAATCTAAAAGCCAAATTATAGTATGGGTAAGTATAATGAATAAAACTGTTAGAAATTGGAATAGTTGTTGGAATAATGAACAGTGTACAGACCTGCAGCTGCTGCATAATGTAGCAGTGAGTAGCAGCAACCACCAGCACCATGCTGCTTCCAAACAATCTGAGAGGGGGGGAGTGGCTTCAACTCAACCACTATTTATACTCTTGCTTAAGAAGGTTGCCATGTTTGGTCGGGTTGCCATGTTTAGTTGCAATACCAGGGTTTTCACGGCAAAATGTTGTAAAATGTATTTTAAATGCATGAGGTAAGGCTTGAACAGGAGACTTCTGAAATGATAGACAAAGGCCTTACCATGTGAACTATGCACATCTCTGCACAGTGAGAAAATATTACTTTGAATGTTTGTTTTAGAGGCAGAAGAATAATTTGCATAAAACCGCAATATGAATTGAATTATTAAAAAAGCATGTTTCAATTTTTTAAAAATCCGATCTGACATATCTTTAGATATTGGTCCAAGGTTCATGTAAAAAAAGTTCAGTGCACGTGACACGAAAGTTCCGGAATAAAAGCGGGTTTAAGTGTTTTACAAACTGCTCAACATTGCGGAAAATCTAAGGGCGGAGCTTACTTAACAAAGACACAGATGTCTTCCGCTTGAGTCAAGGCACGCGTGTAAGCAAGTTGCATGTCTTCAAACGAAACGAGGCATGACTTATGCCCCTTTAAAGTTTGAGTTTTCAAACGCTTCGTATAGCGCCCCCCTTTGGCCAATTGGAGTAAGATTGCTTTCAGTGATATTTGGACTAACCCTCTACATATTTGCCAAATGCCATGAACGTGTCACTTTGCATGTATGATTTAGAGGCAGAAGAATAATTTGCATATAACTGCAACATTGAGTGAATTATTAAAAAATAATGTTTCGCTTTAAAGAAAATCCGCCTAAGTTCTCAGATCGTATTGGTCCAAAGTTCATGTAAAAAAAGTTTCGCGCACGTTACGCGAAAATCCCAGGAGGAGATACATTTTGACTGTTTTTCATATAATTCAAAATTGTGGGAGAAGTAAAGGTCAGAGGTCAAAAGTCAGAGCGTAAAAGTTGTTCGGCATGAGGAGACGCATAAGTGTATACAGGTTTCATTGCTGTGCCTGAAACAGGGCATGAGCTACACCAGTTCAAAATTTGCACTTTCGAAGGCTTCCTACAGCGCCACCCTTTGGCCGATTGTTGCGAGCTTCGCGTTTTAGCCGTTTGGCATAGTCCTCTGCCATACTGCCATGAACGTGTCACTTTGCATGTATGATTTAGAGGCAGAAGAATAATTTGCATGAAACTGCATTATACGGTTAATTATTAAAAAATAATGTTTCGCTTTAAAGAAAATCCGGCCGCTGTGCGATGACCGTGTTGGTCCAAAGTTCATGTAAAAAAAGTTTCGCGCACGTTACGCGAAAATCCCAGGAGGAGATAGATTTTGACTGTTTTTCATATAATTCAAAATTGTGGGAGAAGTAAAGGTCAGAGGTCAAAAGTCAGAGCGTAAAAGTTGTTCGGCATGAGGAGACGCATAAGTGTATACAGGTTTCATTGCTGTACCTGAAACAGGGCATGAGCTACACCAGTTCAAAGTTTGCACTTTCGAAGGCTTCCTACAGCGCCACCCTTTGGCCGATTGTTGCGAGCTTCGCGTTTTAGCCGTTTGGCATAGTCCTCTGCCATACTGCCGAGTTTCGTAAAAAGCGACTGCACGGTCTAGCCGCTAGAGCAAAAGTGGCGGAAGAATAATAATAAATATAGCTGCAAGCAGCGATAAAGTGTCCAAGGCATAAAAAGCAGGAAAGCAATAAGGCATCAAGGGAAAGCAAAGAAGAATATCAAAGAAAAACAGGACCGAACAGGACTCTGGCAGGTTTTTTTTTTGGCCTAGTGGTGACTCTATAATAGGCCAAAGTGAAAAGGGTGCCACGTGTTCTTGGGCCTTTCACGGCAATCGGACGCTGCATGCAGGATTTGAAGCATTTTGTTCCAAAAATGTGTTTTGCAAAAATTTACCCGCTGGTGGCGCTATAACAGGCCAATGTGAGAAGGGTGGCCTCTGTTCAGTGTAAATACTGAATAAAAGTACAAAGGTATTGGCATCAACTTGACATTTTTTGAAAATAGCAGATCTACAAGCTCACAATGCAATGCATGAGCATTTACTGGAGTAGCCTAGAAGTAAGACTATACAAGTGAAGTATAAAATACCTCAAAATTATACTAAGGATAGTATTTGAGTAAATGTAATCAGTTACTTTTACACCACTGGCATTGTAGACCCAGATGCTTGTGAAACATGATAAAGAAATAGTCATGCAATAGTATGAATTTCAGTTTATTTACACAAAGGATTTGCAATTGCAAAATATTATAGCAGCATTATTTTCTGTAAGTGGCTAGCAGAGTCAGACTTAACTAAAGTTAAATTGTTTTTATTGAAAAACGTTGAGGGGAAGGCGGCTGGGGGTCAAAACTTGGAACTTTAGGGGCTCACATGGGGCTGCTGTCCTGTGGGCAGAGCAGACTATGGATTCCAATTGGGGGGTGTTGGAACCCAGCCAGCCTAGGTGGGGGAGGGAGAGAGAAATGAGGTGAACTTCAGAATAATTACAGTTGAGCCACAAGGTAGAGAAGAGGTGTTCAATCTGCCCGTTCCACACAGTTCAGAATAATGAACCCACTTACACTGCCTTTCTTTGGCTCCAATGAAGCAATCTGGGAGCTGGTACTGATTGTCAGCTGATTGTCAGATGGGCTTCAGGTGTGAGGCTGAGCTTCCCCTGCATGGTTTGAAACAATGAATAAATGAATGCACTCAAACATCATTACTTTATAAAGAAACTCAAAGTCATTACTTCAAAATCAAAATAGGAATGAGTGTCACTGCGGCTGCTTTTTCCTACCCATAGGTCAGACAGGATTGTGTCAGTCTTTCTGCAGGCTCGCCATCTTTCAGATTCAGTTCTAGGGAATAAACCTGGCCTGGATCAAAGAAAAAGGCCAAATGAATAGAAAAACAACAAATTCAAATAATCTGCTGCACTACAGGCTTGAAACAAAATAATTCCATTAATCTGCCCAACTAGGCATTGGCATTAAACTCAAAATACATCAATTCAATAATCAACATTGCAGCTAACATACAAGCATTACATTCCAAAAGAAATTGTTTAACATTTAGATCCCAAAACCAAAAACAACATAACATTACAGAGCACATGGTCACTCACCAAGTCACAATGTTCCTCATTCACACAGCCAGTGTAGCGAGTGGATCAGGTAGGTATGGTATCTAAAAGTCAAATTATTGCATGGGTAAGTATAAATAATTAATGAATTAAACTGTCAGAAATTGGAATAGTTGAGAAATAAATAAAGAGTACATACCTGCTGCCTGTAACACCTCCAGTGTTGTGGACCACACTGAGCAAATTACTGCAGAAAGTCTGGCTTTATACTGGGTGTGGTTTGATTGCAAATTGCTGGGCAGCTGTGTTTGGGTCTATTCTGCATTAGAGGTGGGATTTATGGCTCTTTGAAGTGAGACAGTACCATCGATCTGGCTCACTAAAAAGAGCCGTTCAAAAGACTGGCTCATTTGGCTCCTTGTATATTTATATATTTTTAAGAAGAATTTGTTTAAACATGAATCCACAAGGTGGCACCACATTCCTCTGCTGACAGTTGAGATCACAATTTAGTATTTACCCTTTTCATAAAATGTGTGTGTAAATTAAGCTACCTTGACTTTTGTTATTCATAAAACACCTAAAAAAAACAAGCAGGCAACAATGAACTCGCTCCTCCACTTGTTCTCTCTCTCTCACTCACTCACTGTACTCAGTCAGTACTCAGTGGAGTAGCAAGGAGATGTTGAATTGGGGGGAGGGGGTCTCCCCCCAAATGAACGGCTCTCTACTGCGCAAACCGGATCCCATCGTTCACTTCAAAGAGCCGTTCAAAAGATTCGATTCGTTCGCGAACGTCCCAGCTCTATTCTGCATCTAGCCTAAGGCCCAGATCATGGGAAACCCCTACTCACGTCAGGGTGGGGGGTCCCCAGTTCAAATATGATTCTTTTTGGTTTCAGTGATATTTGGACTTACCCTCTACAGTATTTCATCATGAAAATGTGACTTTGCATCTATGTTTTAGAGGCAGAAGAATAATTTGCATAAAACTTGCAATGTTGATTGAATTATTAAAAAAGCATGTTTCAATTTAAAAAAAATCCGATCCGACAGATCTTTAGATATTGGTCCAAAGTTCATGTAAAAAAAGTTCCGTGCACGTGACGCGAAAGTTCCGGAATAAAAGCGGGTTTAAGTGTTTTACAAACTGCTCAAAATGGCGGAAAATCTAAGGGTGGAGCTTACTTAACAAAGACACAGATGTCTTCCGCTTGAGTCAAGGCACGCGTGTAAGCAAGTTGCATGTCTTCAAACGAAACGAGGCATGACTTATGCCCCTTTAAAGTTTGAGTTTTCAAACGCTTCGTATAGCGCCCCCCTTTGGCCAATTGGAGTAAGATTGCTTTCAGTGATATTTGTACTAACCCTCTACATATTTGCCAAATGCCATGAACGTGTCACTTTGCAAGTATGATTTAGAGGCAGAAGAATAATTTGCATGAAACTGCATTATACAGTGAATTATTAAAAAATAATGTTTCGCTTTAAAAGAAATCCGGCCGCTGTGCGATGACCACATTGGTCCAAAGTTCATGTAAAAAAAGTTTCGCGCACGTTACGCGAAAATCCCAGGAGGAGATAGATTTTGACTGTTTTTCATATAATTCAAAATTGTGGGAGAGGTAAAGGTCAGAGGTCAAAAGTCAGAGCGTAAAAGTTGTTCGGCATGAGGAGACGCATAATTGTATACAGGTTTCATTGCTGTACCTGAAACAGGGCATGAGCTACACCAGTTCAAAGTTGGCATTTTTCAAAGGCTTCCTACAGCGCCACCCTTTGGCAGATTGTTGCGAGCTTCGCGTTTTAGCCGTTTGGCATAGTCCTCTGCCATACTGCCGAGTTTCGTAAAAAGCGACTGCACGGTCTAGCCGCTAGAGAAAAAGTGGCGGAATAATAATAATAATAATAATAGTGATGAAGTCCAATAACAATGAGTGGCCAAGGCTTTTGCCACTTCGTGGCCTTGGCCACTAATAATAATAGTGCTGAAGTCCAATAACAATGAGTGGCCAAGGCTTTTGCCACTTCGTGGCCTTGGCCACTAATGATGAAGTCCAATATCAATGAGTGGCCATTTGCCACTTCGTGGCCTTGGCCACTAATAAACTAAAATCATAGAGAAAATCTCCTTAGTTTTCGTCTTTTGTGGAAATAAAAAATAAAAAACACCAGTTGGTGAGGTCAAAGAGAGAAGTTGTATGTCTCAACATTGATTTTCTTTATTAGACAATACATTTTCCGGAGCTTTCTTAATCTCACCCCTGACAAATACCCCATTACGTAAAAGACTAAACTAACACTAAAACTAATAAAAACTAAACTAAAACTAAGCATTTTCAAAAAATAAAAACGAAACGAAACTAGCAACCTCACTTTAAAAACGAATTAAAACTAAAGAAAACAAAACCTCAAAACTAATAAAAATAAAAACGAATGTAAAAATCCAAAACTATTATAACCTTGCTCTGCGTGAGCCCAGGATCTAACTGGGAATCCTCCGGGAACCCTCTGTGTTCTAATGACGGTGTTCTATTGACGGTTTCTCTACCCCTGAGCCACTGCCGAATTGTGACTGTGGGAGTTGCTCACTTAGTAGTCCAGGGACGTGCAGAGAATGTTACAGAGGCAGGGCTGAAATCTCTAAAAAGGGCCTTTGGTAAAAATATCGAAAATAGCAGACCTCCAAGCTCAAAACGCTTTGTGAGTTTGGAGGTCGGCTATTTTCGGTGATTGATACCAAACTGAACTAATCATAATCAAGTCAATACTGGAGATGTGGTGTACGGCATGGATTTCTACACAGAGAGGGCAATTCTTTCAACATATTATGCTGCATTCAAGTTCAGGAGAGTTTGGACAAGGCTCTTGAATGCCGCGTTCAGGTATAGCATGGAAAGAGGGCATTTGCATTTTTCTCACCATAGTAAAAGCTGCATTCATGGTCTGGAGAGGGCACTGAGGAGTGGCTTTGTCTGTCCCGTACATGTTTTTTTTTTTTTTTTGAGGATTCCCATAGATTCCCAAGGAGTGGCTTTGTCTGTCCCGTACATGTCCCGTGCATGCAGAATTGAGGATTGGTCAGGCTTCACATGCCAATTTGGCCCTCCAGACAAAATAATGAATTCATTCAGAATTCATAAAAATATAGAACTAAAGCACATAGAAAGTATAGATCTAGAACACAAAATGTGTAGATCTAGAACACAGATTTCATAGCTCTAGAACACATAGAATAAAAAAATCACACTTGTGTGAACTGAGCGGTGGAGGTGCGTATGTGTGTGTGTGTGTGTGTGTGTGTGTGTGTGTGTGTGTGTGTGTGTGTGTGTGTGTGTGCGTGTGCGTGTGCGTGCGAGCGTGCGTGTGTGTGTGTGTGTGTGTGTGAGAATGTGAGTGTGAGTGTGCCTGGCCTGAGGCTGAACAACAGCGCCCCTCCCTTAACATGTGTGGTCAGAAAAAGTATTGCAGGCTACATACAGACAGACAGACAGACACGCACGCACGCACGCATACACACACGGCCACGTATAGGAGACGGTGTGACCACCGCTCAAAAATTCACCGCTTCACTTCGAACCGAGGTTTGATTTTTTTACAGACGGATAAAAGGGCAGGGGCTCAAGGCATTTCTATGTGTGCACGTGCCTGAAGTAGTCAGTGGTCTGGTCACTGTCTTGGCTTCTCGATGTCCAGTCTCTCCGTGTCCTCCATGAAAACCTCTCTGTAGTCTGGAGGAGGAGTCAGCGGGGGGGCCACCGCGCCGCCCTTCCTCTCGGTGGAGTCGGACCTCCGGCTGATCTTGGACAGCTGCAGCGACAGGGAGCGGGTGGAGGAGTGGGAGCGGGTGGAGGTGTACGAGTGCACGTCGTCCGCCAGGGCGCTCTCCAGGACGTGGCACAGGGACAGGCGCAGCTTCTTCTGGAACTCCTCGCACATGAAGACGTAGAGGACCTACCAAGGGGAACATAAGAAGAAGAAGAAGAAAGAATTTACCTACATCATCCCACAAGGGAAATTCAGTTTTCAGCTTAACCCAGCTGAACCCAGTGCTGCCCACAAGGAGCACGAGGGAAGGGGAGCAGTGATAGCTGGAGCTGGGAATCGTACCTGCGACCTCGGGGACCTCCGGAGTCCTAGGTATGGACACTAACCACTCAGCTGTCACTGAAAATCTGCAAAGTAAATCGCTACCATTAAATTCCTTCACCGATGTGTTTCTAAAGGTGTGTAATAATATGTACTAAAAGGTTGAAATTCAACTCCCGGGGGAAACCTCGTAAAAAAAAAAATATTTGTGTTTAATAAATCTGCTTTAGGTAGCATGTGAGGCGTCAAACTAGGGGTTTTTCATGATGCTGAATCCATTGCAAGCATTTGTTTTGCACGAAAAAACATTCCATGGGCGACAAATGGCCCCCACAAAACGGTGAAAAGTGATGATTCATCACTAAACCATTGTTTTGTGGGTCCGATTTTAGCACAAGGAATGTTTTTTGTGCTTGCATTGGATTCATCATCATGAAAAACCCCTAGTTTGACCCCTCACATGCTACTTAAAGCAGATTTATTTTTTGTATTTTTTTCCAGCATAGTAAAGTTAATGGGACACAAACACGAAACAGTTTCCCCCGGGAGTTGAATTTTAGTACATATTATTACACACCTTTAGAAACACATCGGTGAAGACATTTCTTGGCAACGATTTACTTCACAGATTGGTCAAATTAAATATCTTATAAAATCCCCTTACTAACCGGGTTCAGGCAGCTGTTCAGGTACGCCAGGTTCACCGACAGCGGCACGGCGATGTGCAGCAGCCGGACCATCCCGGCGGTCGGCCTCTTGCGGACGTCCATCTCCACGAACTGGAGGACGTGGAAGGGTAGCCAGCACAGGAAGAAGGCCAGGACGACGCTCACGATGATGCGGAGCGACCGCCGCTTCCTCCCTCGCTGCATTTGGCTGGCGCGAACCCCGATGGCCACGTAGGACGCCGTTATGAGGAGGAAGGGCGCGGCGAAGCCGGCGGCGAGGCGGAAAGCGGTCAGGCTCCAGTGCCAGCCCACCTTCGAGGGAGCGTAGGTGCAATACGTCGCGGCCGGGTACGGCACCGCCTCCCGCGCGACGGCGTACGGCACGCCGCAGGCCAGCGCGGCCAGCCAGAGGACGGCGCACGCCGCCTGAGCCTTGCGAGGCGTGCGGCGGTTCTGCACCCACACCGCGGCGCAGACGGACAGGCAGCGGTCCACGCTGATGGCGGCCAGCAGGAAGACGCTGGCGAACATGGTGACCACGGCCACCAGGCCGCACAGCTTGCACAGGAAGTCGCCGAACGGCCAGGCGCGGTCGTGCGCGAGGGAGACGATGGTGAAGAGCAGGAAGACGGTGAAGAGGAGGTCGGCGAGGGCCAGGTTGAAGAACCAGACGGCGTTGACGGTCCTCTTCATGCGGCAGCCGGTGACGTAGAGCACCAGGCCGTTGCCGGCGCTGCCCAGTACGAACACCTAGCCAGGGAATATTATCATGTCAAATCTGGGAATAAATTCCTCAACATGAAATGTCTTCACCAATGTGTTTGTAAAGGTGTCTAGTAACACATCTCTTTGTTGTGTGGAAACCTTGTTTTGTACCGTAATTGCCGGACTATAAGCCGCGGCTTTTTTCCCATGTTTTGAACCCTGCAGCTTATACAACGGTGCGGCTTATATAGAGATTTTTACAGCTAACGGCCACCAGGGGCGCTCTAGCAGGAAGCAGGAAGGACACCTGAGGCTTATAGTCCAGCAATATATTTAGCTGGTGCGGCTTATATTCAGGTGTGGCTTATAGTCCAGCAATTACGGTATTTATCATTTAAAAAAATAACTAAACTAGTGAAAATAGCAGATCTACAAGCACACAACGCCTGGCACTGTGAGGCGTTGTGTGCTTGTAGATCGGCTGTGTGCTTGTAAATCGCCTGTTTTCACTACTTTTGTGCGACAGCCTTGTATGATGAAGCAGGGCTTTACTTGGTGAAAAAACGTGCAAATTTGATACTTGGAGATAAGATGTTTCAGCCCAACAGTGACGACATGTAACAACGTTTGAAATTCAAAATCCCAACAGGTTTTCCTACAGCTGCTGAACGTTTGGGTCCCATTCACTTACTTTACACCATAATATACAAAACAAATCTGCTTTAAGTAGCATGTTATGGGTCAAACTATGGGGTTTTCATGATTCTGAATGCATTGCAAGCATTTGTTAGGCACGAAAAGCATTAATTGGGTCAAAAACCGCCCCCACAAAACTATGAAGTGATGACTCATCACTACACTATAGTTTTGTGGGGCTGTTCTTAGCCCAAGGAATGTTTGTTTTTTGTGTGCAAAACAAATGCTTGCAATGGATTCAGAATCATTTGACCCCTCACAAGCTACTTAAAGCTGATCCATTTTTTCCCCCTGTATTGTAAAGTCAATGGGACCCAAACTTTCAGCAACTGTCAAAAATTCCCCTAGGGATTTTGAATTTCAAACTGTGTTAGATGTTTTACTAGACACCTTTACAAACACATTGGTGAAGACATTTCTAGGTAAGGAATGTATTCCCAGATTGTAAAATGGTAAATGGTGCATTTTTATATATATATATATATATTTACAGAGATTGTGCATTACATTCACCCATTCATGCACACATTCATACACCGGTGGCGGAGGAAACCATGCAAGGCACCAACCTACTCACCGGGAGCAATTAGGGGTTCAGAGTCTTGCCCAAGGACCCTTTGACATTAACTCAGGGGGAGCCCGGATTCGAACTGGGAATCCTTCGGGAACCCTTCGTGCTCTAATAACGGTTTCTCTACCCCTGAGCTATGCCACCCCACATTGTCTTAATATCCTCTGACTAACCAGGCAGTAGATGACCAGAGACAGGGTGCGCATGATCTGGACGACATCCTGACCCGCCGCGGGGGGGCGGGGGTTGGGCGGAGGGCCGGGTGCAGCGCTGAAGTTGTTGTCGGTGCCGTTTGAATCTAGCCAGGAAACAGATTACACGACAGGAAACTGATTACATGTGGTTTGTGCAACATCATGGCTTTGCACCATGCGGTTTAGACCACAGATTCAATTTTTTCCCTCTAATTTCTAAAGTGTCAGCAATATTTGCCACATGTTGTGTAACATGAAGAACTGTTTCACAAGTATTTCGTCCTTGAGCTTGGGGTACAAAGAGGTGTTGCAGTGAAAAGTTGCTCTGCTGAATGTGATAACTACTGTATATCTAATATTAACAAACTGAAATAGCAGGGTATGATAAGTTAAAGCGACACTGTAACTGTTTTTAATTATTAAAATGGATGTTATAATGGATATGGATATAATAATAATATAATGGATGAATATAACTTATACGATTGAGGTGGTTGCAAGGGTGTCGCACCAAATTCGGGGCCCTGGGTACAAGGATTCACTTCAATTATTTTGTGCTTTAACTATTGAAAAATAGCAGATATACAAGCTCACAGCGCGGCACTTGTAGATATGCTATTTTTGAAAAATCGTGAAAACTTGAATATTTCAAATCCTTCTCTTGTTTTTTTGGAGAAAAAAAAAAAAAAAACTCTGTTTCTATGTCAGTGGTGCTCAAACTTTGTCACGTGAAGGACCCCCAAAATGATATGTATTTGGCCACGGACCCCCATCTCAATTTAGTTCCAGGGTCCCCCCCCCAGAAGCAAAATTCGAGTTACAAATGTTCGCTTAAAAAATACATATATTCAAAGATTTGCACACATTTTCATGACTTTTCAAACATACCAGATCTACAAGCTCGCTGTGCGGCACTCGGTGCCGCACTGTGAGCTTGTATATCTGCTATTTTTCAATAGCTAAAGTATATAAGATAATTAAGGCCCCTCCACCTTGGGCCCTAGTAACTCAGTCCCACTTTCCCCCCCGTGTGACGCCCCTGGGAGGTTGTATTTTGTCTCCCTGCTCTTCTATTGAGACATTTAGATCGTGTCAAAGGTCATGTCTCTCCTACACACAGGATCATTTTGATCATAATCCTGACCTAAACATTTACAACTGTGTTGATTTTGACAGCAGATTTGGCTTTAGTTTTAGTCATTAGCCTTTTGAATAAAAGGACTGAATGTCATACAGTTTTAGTCGACTAAATCTACAGTTAATTTAGTCTGCGGAAAATGTATTTTGGCGAGTCTTTCTTGATGCCATCGTAATGACTGATTTCATACTTTGCATGCTGAAAATAGCCAAGCTTGTATATCTGCCCGTTTCAGAGTGCAACACCCTTTTTTTTGGATCTCTTCAGCACTAGTCCCTCTCTAACATTTCAGTCTATTTTTGGGGGGTTGACAACATTGTCAATGTATTTAGTCTTAGTTTTAGTCACCGTAGCTTAGTTTTTATTACGTTTTTGTCAGTGAAAAAAGGTAGTCGACGAAAGATTTTCATCATGGTTGTAGTCGACGAAATCAACACTAGTTTAGTACTGTAGTTTACAAGTCCCCCAATAACAGCATATTAATGTGATTATGAACAGCTAACCTACAATATGAATTGATTGATTGTTATGAACAGCTTACCGAAGATGTCCATCTTTGTGCAGCAGTGATGTCGTGGGTTTCTCAGTCTGGCTCAAAAGCGAAGTGAGGAAATCGTCTGCAGTATCTGTAATCACTCTGACAGATCAACTACACGCTCCTACACTACTACACACAATGTTCAGATGTTGCACAACTGAACATTGAGACAGGAACAGGAGGCAGAGATGGGCACAAAATACAAAAAAAAATATTTGAAATACAAATACAGTATCCTGGTCAATATTAGACCAAGTACTGACCAAGTATTTAGATTTTTCTTTTTTCAAAATACTTTTTTGTATTTTGTGCCCATCTAAATAAATGTGTCTTACTGTAAGAATCGTGAAAAACTGTAATAGCGCTTAGGCTTACCTAAAGGCCTCTCCATACTTCAACCGAAATGTTCGGTGAGTTGTGTTTTCCGACGTGCAAATTTCCAAACTCTCGTTCGGTCCAATGCTTTTCAGAAGTCCTGAGGGATATCATTTTATGGTAGAAAAGGACCTTTTGACCGAAAACGGCGGTTTCGGTCGTAGTATGGAGAGGCCTTTAGGCTGTCTGCCTACTCTCAAAGTCCACCAAATCTGAGGTAATCGATCATGGTACATTTAGAGTATATTCCTGTTTTCTTATGACTTTTGTAACTTTTAACCACACAAACCCTTTGAGTAAATCAAAGAAGTCACAGAGCTCGTAGCCCTGATGCTAAAAAAATGATATCATTATATTTGCTCTGCAAATATATACATCAAAGTTTCACCTGTCTTCTTCTGGGTTTATGAAGCCATGACACTTTGCATCCCTGGGTGTTCAATGTTATGCTGGGACTGTTTCGCAGTAGTATTGTCTTGTTAGTGTTTTAGACCTAAAAAACTAACAAACCAAAAAAACAAGGCATGTATTGTTGCAAAAGGCAAAAACAGTGGGACTACTAACTTACACACCTTCAAAACCGCTCTAAAAGAGCACTTAAGGACATTTTAATACTTCTAAAATGACAAATTAAACATTGGCCAAATTGTCAAATATTAGAGGCAGAAGAAACTGTGTAGTATCAGTGATGTCAGCATGCAGATGGTCAGACAGACATTTGCTAAATTAATAGAAAGATTGACATCTTGATCCGTTTCCTTCCCCTCTATGGAAGGGTGCTGATGACAAAAAGATTAAAAAGAGAGAAATGACTAAGATACAGAAGTGGTCAACTATATCTGTGCGGTTCATTCCAATTTGAATGACTGTAACAGTACTTATTTCATTATTTTATAATGTTTCACAATGTCTTTTACGGACATGTGTTAAAAAGTGACCTCTAGTGGTGATTTGAGTCACTCACAAACTTGTTGCTCTGTGTATTTGAGAGTATTCTTTATTTTTCTGTATTTCTCTAATATCAGGATTATTATTGCAATATACTGGATACGGATATACTGGATACTGGATATATATGTATACGGGAGTTAACATTTTATTTTCTATACAATGGTACGGTCACATGATGTATACTGTATTACATGTATGATCATTTTTGTCCTTGTTGGGTTCACGTAAGAAGCACGTTTTGCACATGCGTCAATACGGACATTCTTTCATTCATCATATCTTCGGTTGTTGACTGGTGATGCGGAGCTGGTGAGCGATAGTTTTGTTTATATAAAAAGTGTATATTCTTATGTGTACAACCACAAATATGTACATTTATTTTCATGATACAGTTGTTGTTATGTCTGTGACATTAAGATTGTATTTTGTTTCTGTTTTGTCCTGTACAGTCGATTACCTACTACTACATCTGTTACTGCTACAACTGACTGGGTGGCTAACGGTTACTGTACAAAGTATAGGTTTAGGTAGCATACTGTGTGTGAGTGTGAATAAACCCTATTTAAGATACAGTAACGTTGTTTGTCAGTGAGTATCAAAGGCAACGTTGAGTAAAGACACTGTTATCACCAGCAATGATACCCCGTGCGGTGGGAGTTTATTAAACTATATGTAGATAGTTTAGTAAAAACCGTACAGTAATCGACACAGAGCCAGCCCCAACGGTGACGGAGAAGCTGCTGAGGCCGGACAGTGTCAAGTTCAACACCAACAACAAGCCAGCGTCGAGACGGAGCCCGGCGGAGCATCCCGCGGATCGACGGCGGGAGAGAATCATCTCTAAACCAACGTCAACAGTGCACACACATTGTGGGGTGGATTGAGTGACTTTGTGACTGTTTAACATAACGGCATAGGATAAGCCGTCCTCCGTGAATGGACTCTGACTTTGTTCGCTAACGTAGCTGCATGCTAACGCTAAATGCTAAGCTAACGCTAACTAGCAACTGCAGATGCTAACAACAGGAAGAGGAAGGTAAGCGGCGACCGGAAGTTCGTCATCGTAACCGTGGCAACAAGCACTATAAAGACTGTTTATTCTGCATCTAGCTTGGGGCCGGTTTCTAACGTTAATTCACATAACGGCCCGTTCGGTGCTTATCTAATCTGCATCTAGGTTGGGGCCGTTTCTAACGTTAATTCACATAACGGCCCGTTCTGTGCTTATCTAATCTGCATCTAGGTTGGGGCGAAACCCAATTTTCATTGTATTTGCCAGCTTTTAGTGCTGAAAGTCACTATGACTGACATTGAAGTGTATAAAAAGAAGCGCTCTGTTGCCCAAGGAGCTTTCACTAGAAGAGCAAATGCTATTTCTTTCAATATTGATCATTTAGTTGAGCATGAGCTCATCTCTGAACTGAAGGCACTCAAGGTTGATTATGAGGGGATTTGTAATATAACTTTTGATTATATTAATGCCATGGAAGAGGAGGATGCAAGTGCATACTCCTCAGATATAGCCGACGTTAATCAAAGGTTAACAGAGTTCCGCACAAAGTACATTGACACTGAAATGAGACTCAAAAAGACTTTGTGGTCCCGCTGTGCATCAGAACGTTTCAACGGTTTAAAGGAGGACCTCAAGGCTATTTTTGACAAGGCCGATTCTCTTCAGAAAGAAGAAATGACTCATGATCGATATAAAACATTGCGTACTGCATTGGAAAGCAGACTTGAGGCTATGGAGGAGTTTGTTCGGGATTGGTCCCGCTACGTTCCAGAAAGAGAGGTGGACGAGATGCGGACTGTCTATAAAGAGAACAAGGAGAGGAAAAAACTGTCTATAATTGTGTGGACAGACCAGATGCTTAAAAGTAATGTCTGGGTGGATAGTGAGGATGACGACAAGGCCGGTGGCGACGGTGGAGGTATGGGCACCGCTAATCCTAGTGTTCCTGCTGACGGTGATGGAGGCGGCGGCTCGACGCGTGATGGTGCACAAAGTGTGAGCGTCGTCCCGAGCGCTAACTCGCCGACTGTGAACGTGGTCACTAACCAAAATGGTGGAACAAGTGGTGGCGTGCCGGACGGGAACGTCAACCAACCTGACGGAGTGCAAAATGTAGGCGCCCCGTTAAGGTCTTCCCAAGTGCCATCACAAAACCAACCACTACGGTTTGATCCCAACGCCTTCAGCACACCACAGCAACCGCGGCGGCGAGCGCTTGTGGCGCCACCAGATAGCAGCGGTTCACGGCACACGAATGCAGCGCAAATGAATGTGTCAAGTGCATCTACCGCCTCAATTGGGCCTCGAATTGCTCTCGCTCCCATGAGCCTACCTCCATTCAAGGGAGACAGAAGGGCCTACTGGCGATGGAAGGCTAATTGGATGACCCTCCACGCATTAGCAGATGCCACAGGCTCCCCGGAGTGTAAGTTATTTTACCTACTAGCTAGCATTGATGAGAAGGTGAAATTTCAACTCAGACTGTCTTATTGCCGTGAGGCGGACGAGGTCTTCAGGGCCTTAGAGGACTGTTATGGGGACATGTCGCAGATAGCGGACGACATCGTACTGGAGCTACAGGAATTACCACCTGTGCGCAGCGGCCAACCAAGAGAGGCACTACAGCTCATCCAAGCAGTGGAAAGGGCGCTGTTAGACCTCATTGACTTGGGGTTCGAGGACGCTATGAAGAATCAGCTGGTGATCCGTTCACTTGAAAGTAAACTGCCTGACAGCATGAAAGAGAGGTGGCTTTTGTACCGGTGTGACGCTGCCAACAACGTCAACCCACGCAACCGGTTTGACAAACTATGGCAGTTCTTGAGAGATCAGAAAACAGTTCTGGTTCAAATGGAGCAGTTGCAATGCAGAAAGCCCAGCGCCGCCAGGGCAGGTGACCCGAACCCCCGCGATAAGCCAAAGGAAAGACCGGGGGACAAAACGCAGGAGAAGCGTTCATCGACTAGGGCCACAGCGAGCGACGCCAAAGGTGAATCACAGCGGGGTCCCTGCGACGTGTGCGGCGAAGAGGGACATACCGGTCGTTTATACCGCTGTAAGGCATTCAAGAAAGCCAACGCATCAGAGCGGAGGACCCACGCAAAAAAGGCGAAAGCTTGCCTGAAATGCCTGGATCTCCATGAGAGTGATGTGCCGTGCAAGAAGAACTTTTTATGCCGCAATGAGGAGTGTAAAAAGAGTGACGGCCCATCAGACCACCATTTCTTCCTGTGCCTTAAGTCACCAGCTAAAAAGGACTCTACTAAAGGCGAGACCAAGGGTGAGAAACGGAGAGAAGCCCGTGGTCCGACTGAGCAGCAGGAGTCTGTGTTCACCAGTATTGGCCTGACGCAAGAACAACTGGAGGCTGTTCGTAAGGCTTGCACAAACAGAGTGTCTACAGTGTGTGCTGGTAAGGGTCAGTCGGACATAGGTGGACCAAAGGAGCACCCGGTCCTTATGATGCTGGTGGACGTCACAACTAAAAGGGGGGACTGGCTCGGAGCGCTCATTGATTTAGCCTCGAATTCCAACTACATTACGCACCAGGCAGCAGAGAGGCTTGGACTGGTCGGTGATCCAGTGACACTAGTCATGGACGGTGTGGGTGGGATGAAGTCGAGGGTAGAGACAATGATTTACTCCGTGAGCATAAAAGTAGCTACAAAGAAGGGCACGTTGCGGCTCCATGAGTTGATCTGCTATGGCCTCGACGAGATCGCCCGAATGGACCATGCAGTTGACTCAGAGCGACTGGAGAGGTTTTTCCCGGGTGTTGTCAAACCGGGGGAACTGATACGCCCAGATAAGATTGAACTACTCATCAGCATGAAAGAAGGACGACTTGCTCCCCAGTGGATGATGAGGTGTGGTGACCTTGTGCTTTGGGACGGCCCGTTGGGCAAGATCGTCAGCGGCGTGCACCCAGAACTGTTCGAGGGCATTGAGGTGACTGCACGTCAATCATCAACACACTTTGCATGCTCCATGAGGGCGGAGTCCGTGAAAGTAGAGGTTCTCCATAATCGCCGGGAGCAAAGGAGCAGCGTGGAAGTCGGAACCACAGCTGCGTGCAATGCAGATGTTGTCAAGTGGCTCCAGTGGGACAGCATTGGAGCGGCTTGTGATCCACAGTGCGGGGGATGCCGTTGTGGAAAGTGTGCCCCTGGAGGGAAGGAAATGACTCTTGCTGACGAGAAGGAGCTCGAAATCATCAGAGGAGGACTGACTTTCAAGGTGAGCGACAACCACAGCGACAGATCCCACTGGGACGCCAGGTATCCCTGGAAAGAGGACCCTGCCACCCTGCCCAACAACCGTAAAGCTGTCGAGGCAACGTTCCTGAAATCAGAGAGGCGTCTCGAAAAGGATCTGGTGTGGAAGGAGGCCTACCGGAGGCAGGTGCACGACATGGTCGCCAGGGGAGCAGCAGTTAAGCTTTCCAGGGATGTCATGGACAGTTGGAACGGAGCCGTATGGTGGGTGAACCATTTGACAGCACCCAACCCGCACTCCGTCTCTACTCCGGTGAGACTTGTCTGGGATAGTAGCCAGGAGTTCAGAGGTGTTAGCCTCAACGGCATTCTCCTGAAAGGCCCAGACGTCTTGAATCCCATCCGGGCGGTTCTACTCCGTTTCCGGGAGGGTGAGCACGCAGCGATTGGTGACGTGTCCAAGATGTACAACTCGGTGTGGCTGGAGGACCAGGAGGTGCACCTCCACCGCTTCCTGTGGAGGGACTCTCCAACCGATGACATTGAGGACTACGCTGTAGTGCGTGTCAACATGGGAGATAAGCCTGCCGGCTGTATCGCCCAGGTGGCGATGCGTGAGACCGCCCATCTGCCACAGTTCGTCGACATGGTGGACGAAAGGAAGGTCATCGTGGACTGCTCCTACGTTGACGACATTCTGATTTCCCACAACGACCCTCAGAGGCTGAGCGAGATCCTGTTGGGAGTTGAGGCAATCCTCGCTACCGGCGCGTTTTACCTTAAGCCCTGGGTGCGGTCGGGCCAAAGTGGGAGGGGAGACGTGGCTCCAACTAAACCAGAAACCATCGTGTTGCCCAACCAGCTACGGGAAGAGGACAACAAGGCTCTGGGAGTTGGCTACGACGTAGGGGAAGACCAACTCTTCCTCATGGTTGGCGTTAACTTCTCCACCAGGAAGAAGAAGATGCGCACCGAGCTTGACCTCACTGTGGAGGAGATAGAGGACAAGACACCGAATCCCCTTACCCGGCGTGAGTTGCTGAGCCAGGTAGCTGGGCTTTATGACCCCCTCGGTCTGGCGACGCCCCTTAAACAAAAGGGTGTCATCCTTGTCAGGCGGGCCTTCCAAGAGGCCGGGACTTTGACTAAGGATACGTGGGACAAGCCGTTGTCCAGTGAGCTACGCGGGAAGGCAATTGAGCTCTTCAAAGAGTATGCCCAGCTGAATACCGTCATGTTCCCTAGGAGTATTACACCCTCTGGTTGGGTAGGGAAGCCCTGGGGGATCACGTTTTCCGACGGGAGCTGTGACTCGTATGGAGCGGTACTCTATCTGCGCTGGGAGACTTCAGGAGGAGTGGAGACCCGACTGGTGGAGTCGAAGGCCAAATTGACCCCCCTCGACCAGAAGGGCGACGCCGTTAAAGCGGAGATCTGCGGGGCTGTCTTTGCCACACGACTGAAGGCGTACATGTTAAAACATGGACGGTTGGAGGTGGAAAGATGGTACCACTTTGTTGACAGCCAAACTGTGTTAGGAGCCATACAGCGGGAGAGTTATGGCTTCCAAACCTTTTTCGCAAACCGTGTTGGCGAGATCCAGAAGGCCGGCCCGGTCACGGACTGGTGGTGGGTTCCTGGCCAGCACAATGTGGCCGATCTAGTCACAAGGGGATGTTCTCCCAACCAGCTCGATGGTGACTCCCTTTGGCAGAGAGGTCCAGAGTTCTTGACCAGACCAGTGAGCGAGTGGCCCATGAAGTCTGCAGCTGAGGTGGCTTCCGGTGCCAGGGAGGTCGTGAGTAAGCTACAGAGAAAGGCCTTCTCCGCCGCCGTGACGAGAGCCCAGGCGAAGAAGTCACCTACTCCAGGCGGTCCTAGTGGTGTCAACGACGTGGTTGGGAACGGCGCAACTACAGGGTCTTCTTCGTTGGAATCTGACGTCTGCAGTACGGAAAGACTTTGGGGTCCAGCCCTCGTGGACCAAGTTGATCTTTCGAGGTACAGTACCTTGACCAAGCTGTGTGGGGTCGTGGGATACGTCCGCAGGGCTGTGCTGTCCTGGTTGTTCGGTAAGAGTCGAACCGGCAAGCGGGTACAGTGGGAGGTGGTGCTCACTGTCAAGGAGCGCGAAGCAGCTTTCCGGGACTTATGCATCGCAGCACAATCAGATGTGTCCTTCCCCACGACAACCCTCAACCGACTTGTTGTAAGCAAGGACGAGGAGTCAGGCCTCTTGCTGTGTCACGGCCGTATCCAGTCCGTGGATGAAGAGAGACCTGGTGTTCCGTTGATCCCATACAATGAGCGGATCAGCATCCTGCTCGCCGAAGAAGCCCACCACGCAAACCACGAAGGCGTTGCCGGTACCCTCCTTCGGATGAGACAAAGGGCCTGGGTGGTGCAAGGCCCTAGAGTCGCCCGTAAGGTGGTTGACTCGTGTCTGCACTGCAGAAAGCGCAGAGCCAAGTTAGGCACTCAAGTCATGGGCACTCTCCCTTCTATTCGAACCACTCCAGCAGCTCCGTTCGAGTACACAACACTGGATCTGTTCGGCCCATACAGTGTCAGAGATTCGGTGAAGCGGCGCACTAAGAAGAAGGTCTGGGGCATAGTCTTTAGTTGTATGGCCTCAAGAGCAATCCATGCAGACTTGGTGGAAGACCTATCGACCGAAGGCTTTCTCAAAACGTACCAGCGTTTCACCGCCTTGAGGGGCCATCCCAGGAGGCTCTGGTCTGACCAGGGGACCAATTTTGTAGGGGCCAAACCGGCATTGGAAGACCTCTACAGTTTCCTGGCGGGGATCAGCAAGGAGGAGGTCCAGAGGAGAGCGGCTGTGGTTGGGACTGACTGGGCTTGGGGGTTTAGTCCGGCAGACTCGCCGCACCGAAACGGGGCAGCGGAGGCGGCTGTCCGCGTGTTGAAGAGGGCGTTGAGCAACGTCGGAGAGGAGGGGAACTTGACTACGTTGGAGTTCCAGACCCTCCTCTACTTGGCTGCTAACCTTGCCAACGAGCGACCGATCGGTGCCAGAGCACAAGTCCAGGAGGAGACCGTGGACGTTGTCACACCCAACTCACTACTACTGGGGCGAACAGGGCCCAGGGGAGACACCCAGGGGTTCGAATTCCCTGCTTACCCGTTCAGTCGCCTGCGAGCAGTCCAAGTTGAGGTGGACAAGTTTTGGAAACGTTGGAGCCAGTTGGCAGGTCCCCACCTATTCATCAGACAGAAGTGGCATGTTCCAGCAAGGAATGTCGCGGTCGGGGACGTCGTTTGGGTGGCGGACCAGAATGCCCTCCGGGGACGATTCCGGTTGGGTCGCGTCATGGAGGCATTCCCGGATAGCCAAGGCATCGTCCGGGACGTCAAGGTGCGTACCTGTCAGAGTCTTCCCATTAGCCTGTCCCAGGCGAAGAAGGACAAGGAGCCATGTCCGTCTACCGTCCTCCACAGGGACGTTAGAAGACTGGTGGTGTTACTGCCAGTAGAGGAACAGAGTGGGACTTTACCGGCTCCTCAAAGTACCTGAGAGACACTTAACACTGGACTGTATTCTGATCAACACTCTTCAGGGTTCATTTATAGGGTGTTTCTTTGTATACTTATTGACCTGTGAGTTTGTATTTTCTATGCATCACTGTATTCCTATGTTATTGTGGCCTACTTTGTTCAAGGAACCGTAGCCCAAGTGGGAGGTGTGCGGTTCATTCCAATTTGAATGACTGTAACAGTACTTATTTCATTATTTTATAATGTTTCACAATGTCTTTTACGGACATGTGTTAAAAAGTGACCTCTAGTGGTGATTTGAGTCACTCACAAACTTGTTGCTCTGTGTATTTGAGAGTATTCTTTATTTTTCTGTATTTCTCTAATATCAGGATTATTATTGCAATATACTGGATACGGATATACTGGATACTGGATATATATGTATACGGGAGTTAACATTTTATTTTCTATACAATGGTACGGTCACATGATGTATACTGTATTACATGTATGATCATTTTTGTCCTTGTTGGGTTCACGTAAGAAGCACGTTTTGCACATGCGTCAATACGGACATTCTTTCATTCATCATATCTTCGGTTGTTGACTGGTGATGCGGAGCTGGTGAGCGATAGTTTTGTTTATATAAAAAGTGTATATTCTTATGTGTACAACCACAAATATGTACATTTATTTTCATGATACAGTTGTTGTTATGTCTGTGACATTAAGATTGTATTTTGTTTCTGTTTTGTCCTGTACAGTCGATTACCTACTACTACATCTGTTACTGCTACAACTGACTGGGTGGCTAACGGTTACTGTACAAAGTATAGGTTTAGGTAGCATACTGTGTGTGAGTGTGAATAAACCCTATTTAAGATACAGTAACGTTGTTTGTCAGTGAGTATCAAAGGCAACGTTGAGTAAAGACACTGTTATCACCAGCAATGATACCCCGTGCGGTGGGAGTTTATTAAACTATATGTAGATAGTTTAGTAAAAACCGTACAATATCTCACACCAGGCCTGGCATTTCATCATTTCACGGGCAAGGCCACTTGTCGTTGTCTGACATCGCACTTAGAACTACAGACTCACTCCCTAGCTTCCGCCATGGACTGAGGCTCACCTCTTCAGACTCCACCTACACCCATAGCACTACTGTAACACTCCCCTTCCCTCAATGACCATACTTATACATGAAGCTCGATAGCATTTTTAGAAATGTTTTTTTACTGATTAGGTGTTTGGGTCATTGCTTTCTCAACAACAGATTTTTTACATCTTTTTTTAAATTAGCCTATAATAAATGTATGTGTATCTTATCTGATGTGTGTACTACACGAACTATAGTTTAAAGTACAGTTCACAATTTTTTAAATTAACTAGTTCAGTTCATAATTCATAAAATGTTGAACTAAAAGTTCATGGTTCCAAAAATGAACAAGTTTAGTTTGAACTTCCTACGTGTGTCTTGTCATAAAGCTAATAAGCTTTTATTGTGGAGGCAAAGTTAAAAGTCAGTGGTGTAAGTACATTTACTTAAAGGGATATTTCACTTTCCAAAAAAAAACTTTTGGTCATTTTATCATCTAATCAGGCTTTTATGAACACCCTGAACAGATTTTAATTTGCTTGATTCAATATTTAGATGATTTTATATTTGATGTAAATGTTACCAGGCCCTCCTCCTGCAGGACATCTCCCCATACACACCCATTGAAACTTCAAACTCCATTTTAACCACCATAGATTCATTAAAAACACATGTTTTTTTTCTGGTGACTCATACTACCCTCCTAATACGTGAGCAGGCTGTGTTTTTTGATAACTTTTTTCATTTCTTTTTAATAATTCTTTATTGTATTACATTTTTTCCATTTTCCCAAAGAATTATTAAAAATAATGGGTGTTTTTAATGAATATATCATGGTTAAAATGGAGTTTGAAGTTACAATGGTTGTGTATGGGGAGATTTACATCAAATATCTAAATATTGAATCAAGCAAATTAAAAACTGTTCAGGGTGTTCATAAAAGCCTGATTAGACAATAAAATGACCAAAAGCTTTTTTGAAAGTGGAATATTCCTTTAACACAGTTCCACCACCCATACTAAAAGTGGAACTGTGTTAAAGGGATATTCCACTTCAGATACTAATTAGTATTAGTATTTATATTAGTAATTGTACTATATTATAACTATATATTAACTATATTATAATTGTAAATACTTTACAATTTTGAGGTGTTTGTACTTTACTTGAGTATTTCCAATTTCCAATACTTTTACTCCACTAAATTATTTTAGTTATTACTGTAGTTACTTTGCAGGTATAAATTACAATATTATAAAACATGGATGAGCCACCTTAGCCCTATTTTATACCTTGGCTGTTTGAAAATAGACGATCTACAAGCTCACATTGCAACGCATTGTGAGCTCGTAGATCTGCTATTTTCAAACATTTTGTACTTTTACATTTGCTACTTTAAGAACATTTTGATGCCAACTCTTTCATACTTTTATTCAAGTACATTTAGAATTCCGGACTTTTAATACTTGTAAGAGTATTTCAGGATGGGTGGTGACCCAGCTGAAGTTAGGCACACCCACAGTGTTGGGTGTATGGTAAAAGGGGAAGGGATGATTATATGATGTCATTAAAGGTGGCTGCAATTTGTAACTAGCCCCTGTAAAAAGTCTAAGCTTATAACCGGAAATGAACCCAACCCCCACATATTTACAGTTACCCCCAAATGTGGGGGTAACTGTACATATTTTTGTATTTTTTTTTTAAATTACTACTCGATGTTTTGCATATTATTGTATATTTTCTGTCTTTAAATGTCTCGATGAATTGAATGCACAGGATCTCAATGGAAATAATCCCTGAGCTTGTTTGTGTTACCCTCCCGTATAAAGAATAGGCTAATAATAAAAATATGTACAGTAAACAGGGGCGTGGGTCATTTCAGGTGAAGCTGTTTACAGGTGTGTAATCTCTGTAGACTCCACAGGCTAAAGTGCACTCAACTTTATGAGCACATTTTATAGCTTTTGCTGCATGAGAAAGTACTGTAGGCAACTGTCTGTATATCTGAAGTTTAATCATCAAATCCTCCAAAGACCCACTTCAGAAAAATCTGTTGAGGTAAGAAGTCGTGATTTCTCTCTCTCTCTTTCTGTCTCTCTCTCTTATGGCATAACGTCGTTGTCGGGTGGAAACCTTGTATGTCCAGAACCGTTGGCTTTGTATTTATCATCTATAAAATGTACTAGTGAAAACAGCAGATCTACAAGCACACATTGAGGCGTTGTGTGATCGGCTGTTTTCACTAGTTTTGTGCAACAGTCTTGTATGATGAAGCAGGGCTTTGCTTTAACAAAAGACGTACACATTTGAAACTTGGACATACAAGGTTTCTGCCCGACAGTGATGATATTTTAGTGATTATGTTGCGAGGAAAATGTTGAAATAAAAGCCATTTTGGTTAGAACTGACTGAAAATAACTTTGTACTTCAAGTTTAATAAATATATTTTCAAGTGTCCAAATAAATTCCAAATATTATCAAATGATCTCGCGGCAGCCCTGGACTGCCGTCGCAGCACCCCAGGGTGCCCCGTCACCCACTTTGAAAACCCCTGAGCTAGAGGGCTTAGCTTACTTCATCTAAAGGGCTAGCATCTAAAGAATTCCGTTGGATCCTCTCTGATGGTTTTGCAGGCTAAGCAACCAGCTTCTGAGCTCTCGATTAGAGTAATACTCACTACTGATGGACGGTCGCAATAATTATTATGTACCGGTATATATTTTCCCACACAGAATCAAAGGTTTTATGGTGGTGATTTATTCTTGTATCCTGAATGTGGAAGTCGTCCGCTGGAAGGGGGGAGGTTATCATTTAAACATGTCGACAATCTCACTTTCCAGACCAGACCAAGCCGGTGCCACCACAACGTTGCCTCTTCATGGAGAACATCAGCTTCAGCAGCAGCAACGATCCGTACAACAGCAAGAGAGACACTTACGTGGCTATCCTGCTGCTCGGCCTCTGCGTCGGTCTACCATGGCTGATCGGCGTGTTGATATCCTTCTGTTGCAAAGGCTCGGAGCCCCGAAAACTCACCGTGTTCAACGTGTCGCTGGTTTTCACAGCCCTCCTCCAGTCCTTGTCCACGCCGGTGATGGTGATGTGGCTGATGGGCGTACCGTGCGATGACGGGTACTATTGGTTGGAACACTGTGACATATTCTTTTCCCTGTGGCACGGTTCAAGGCACTGTGGGGTGTTTCTACATCTCCTGGTGGTGCTGGAGTTCACCGTGGCCAATCTGCGGTACGGTTCCAAACTGCAGTCTGTCTACGTTTCTCTGCCAATCGTCCTCACCTGGGTTGTCGGCTGCATGGTCTTCTCGCGTAGGGGCGACGACTGGATCATCGGGTTGGGCGCTGCGGCATCTGCCATGGCTGTGGTGACGTGTGCAACAGCAGCACTATCGTGGTGCACACGCCGCCCACCAATAAAGAATCGTGACGTTCAGGTAATTGCATCGGCAGTGTTTGCGTTCGCCACATACCTTCCTAGTTTTGTGATGGCGTGCATGGTGCGGGACGGAATACCAGACATGGTCGCTCATCATCGTTATAGCATTATGGTCTATTTGTGCAACATACGGCTGGTGGCGGATGCACACCTGTGTTGGCTGGTCACCCGGGAGTCAACCGCGCCGCCGCTGCAGGCAGATGCACTGGTGGTCCTGGAGAACATGGCGGAAGGTCAGATGATTCGCGCCACAGATCAGACCATTGGCGTTCCTGGACTCTCACTGGGAGAGGATGTGTGTGTTCCCACGGCTCCTCCCAGTGTGCAACAACATGGGGCAGCAGGTGACCCGCCCCCAAATTATGTTGACGCCTTGCAGAGCAAGAGGTTGTGAGATCCACTATGTTTTACAATTTTGAAAAATATGTATCTATATTGTATAACCAATCTAACTTAATGCAATGCCTACGATTCCAAGTAATCTGAACTGTAATAAAGTGCTTGTCAGGTTAGTTCTCCAGTTCCGATTATTTTCGAGGGCCGCAACCTGCTGGAAAGTGTCATAAAAGGCATTTATTATTCAATTTAAAATACTTGTTATATACTTTTTATTTCATGTGTGTTTGGTGAGCCCTACTAGACCTTTATTTTTATTTTTATGGATTAATAATTTAGCCACATATTGAATGAGGTTCAGTGTGTGTGTGTGTGTGTGTGTGTGTGGTGTGTGTGTGTGTGTGTGTGTGTGTGTGTGTGTGTGTGTGTGTGTGTGTGTGTGTGTGAGAGAGAGAGAGAATCCTTTGACTAGACAAAGACTCAATTCACTATTAAAGGAGTAGTTCACCCCCAAAATGACTTTTTTTCTATTGATTACTCATGCCATGGAGAGTAGAGTTCAATAATATTTTTTGGTTTTTGTCGCATTCCTAAGACAAAAATGTGATAACAATAAATTTACCCCCATTCATTCCGGATGGTGACCCGTTTCGAAACGGGTCACCATCCGGAATCAATGGGGGTAAATGTACTCAAATCAATTTTTTGTCTTAGGAATGTGACAAAAACCAAAAAATATTATTGAGCTCTACTCTCCATGGCATGAGTAATCAATAGAAAAAAAGTCATTTTGGGGTGAACTACTCCTTTAACGTCAAATCACAAAACAAGGCCATACAACTTCAGATTTTCGATTTCTAACCCAATCTACATAATTGTATGGGCTCAACTTGATGCTTCCTTTATGTTATTGCTCATAAACTGTTCTGTAAGTGATAACAAACAATAAAGGATAGAAATTCAGTTAAGACTTTGATTATTATTATTATTACTATTATTTGGACCAACACCTCATGTGAATGACAGTGCTCCCTTTTCCAGTAAGGAAATCTGGATAAAAGTGGATTTTAAGTTCAACCACTTAACCCATTTAGGCCTTATAGACCTAAGTCCAATTTGAAAATTACCCACTGTTTTCTCTGGAAAACGTATTACTCAGCCTCTGTAGCAGCTAGAAATAAAATTCCAAAAGTATTTGATAGAAAAAGAAATCTGAAAGATTTCAAATATTTTTTCAAAGATTACTGTACTACATACTGTACCGATGTTTCTGGTTCACATTGGCACATTTCCTGGGGCAATCTGTCCAGATCATGCATGTCACACATTCTTCTTCTCCTTTTTTAGCTTTTTACTCTAAAAAAGCGTCTGCAACGTAGTGCTATTTTATTTTTAATTTGTTGCTGAGTGAGGTCAGCAGACGAAGTGACATGAGTGAGATGAAAAAACCTGAGTGAAATGTGCCAATGTCAACCAGAAACATCGGTACATACTGTAATACACAAAAATGTGTTCCTGGCCTGAGGGGGTAATACACTTTAATGTGTACCCGTCCAGAATGGATAAAATCTATATTTTATTATTGACCGTGGTCCCCAAGGGCCACCCAGTCCTTGACTCGATCCTTTCCCCCCTCTATACCACATAACTTTAGCAAAAATATCTACAAGCTATCTATCTATGTTTGCCCCAGGATAGGTAATCTAGGGTTCAGGTGGTTAATACATGTGAAAAGAGATCCTAAACAACAAAAATAAATGATTATCTTTTGGCCCAATGATTATCATTCATTGGGCCAAAAACAGACGCAAAAAAAACGATGGTTTAGTGATGAGTCATCACTTTTCACAAGGTGTATGGGGTAATTCTTTGGCCCAAGGAATGTGTTTCGTGCAAAACAAATGCTTGCAATGGATTCAGAATAATTAAAAACACCTAGTTAGACCCCTCACATCCCACTTAAAGCATATCTTTGGGAGTGATTTGTTCCCTTATAGTACAGTGCATAGTAAGTGAATGAGACCCATAATTACCCTAGCTGTCAAACATTTTGCTAGGGATGTTGAATTTCAATCTTTGTTAGATATGTTACTAGACACCTTTACGAACACATTGGTGAAGAAATTGTTTGGTAAGGAATAGGGCTGGGATGCGATTAACATTTTTAATCTAATTAATTACAGGCTCTGTGATTAATTAATCACAATTAATCACATTTTAATCGCACATCGATATTTGACCTGAGAAGCATTTTTTTTTCAAGTAAAACACATTTTGTTGTACGAGTGAATCAACGAGTGAGTTTTTTAAACCTAAATTTCGCATCCACTGCACAGCGAAGCGCTCTGATCGGCTACTTCTCCCTTTGCGTTTGTTGTCTCTTCTTGGTTGGTGCATCGCTATGATCAGTATGCCCGAAACTGAAGGTTCTGTGGTGCAAAAACTAAGTGTGATTAAAATGTGTTAATTTTTTTAATCGCGTTAATTTTCTGTAATTAATTAATCGCAATTAATCAGTTAAAGTCCCAGCCTTAGTAAGGAATTTATTCCAAGATATGACGGGTATTCTGCTAATTTTCCCTGACTAATAGGGTTATATCTATATAATATATCAGTATATTCTGTGACCATGTTGTATTATTGAATACCTCTATTTTATAACTAAGAAAAATCGTAATAAACAGATATACTGTATATTTAAAGTACAAATTCTATAAAACACAGTTCTGACCTAGCAGGGGGCTTTGAACATGATTGTTGCATGTGAGCCGCATATTAAGGGTGTTGATTGATTAGGTCAAATAAGGACCTGAGTGTCTTATTTCCCTTGATCATTCATAGAAATCACATGACTAATCAAAAGAACAGTGCTAGCCTAGACCTTGTGCTTCCTCTCTTAGTACAATACCCTACTCACATGATGAATCAATCAGAGGTAAAACCAACCCATATAAGCCAGGTGTCTGGAGATTGCAGGCTTCAGTGTCACTAGATCCTGGTGTTGTTGCAGTACAAGTCATTATTGCGAGCCTGACTGACTGAAGGTATGTAACAAATATTTTATTCCTGATGTGTTATAGTTTGCGAGAAATGTTTCAGTCCCACTGGTCTCTTGACTCTTGATAAAAGCCTCTAGATCTGCTAGTTTCAAGCATTTTGTACTTTTACTTTTGGTGCTTTGAGGATGTTTTGACGCCAATATTTTCATACTTTTACTCAACTACATTTTGAATTCCAGACTATTACTCGTAACAGAGTATATCTATATTGCAGTATTGAGAATTTTACTTAAAGGACAACTTTGCTTTGTTTTTTTACAACAAGGGTTCATATTTTAGATAGTCATTAGAGACAAGACGATAGGAGTGTTAAAATGTTTTCATTTGCTTCTTTCTATTGTTTTAGCTATTAGTATTTTTGATTTCAGTGGGTTCTGTCAAATGCAGATCTTTTAAAGATGAATATAAAGGGGGTGCTGGACTCCTCTGTCCTTCCCTGAATGCAGATAGGTGATTGGGCTTATTCACTGTTAAGCGAGTAAGATAGCTAAGATAATAAATAGGCAGGCATAAAAAAACAACCAACTGCTAGGTTTTCCTTGAATAATCTGCAATCAGAGTCATCTGCTCTTAGGCAAGCTTATATAGAATGATTAGGGGAAGACATGACGTGGCTAAATGTGTATTTCTAGACACAATAATTTCTTTGTTACTATTTACACCAGCCCCAATAAGTCACATCTGCCCATGAACGATTGCGGTGCATCTTAGGAATGGGCATCTTGTGTCTAACAATGCATGCCCCATTGCCCCCAGCCAACCTGGGGGCATGCATGCAAATCAAAATCGTTAGAATCGCTAAAACGATAGAAAGAAGTAAATGAAAACATTTCAACACTCATCTTTTCTTTTCTCTAATGACAATGTCAGGGTTGGGCAACTTTGATGGTAGAGGGGGCCACTGTATTTCCACATGCACTCCAGGGGGCCACATTGCATATCGTTGCTGTTGACAGAAACCTCTTAACTCCATATTTGAACTAGGCCTACTCACCTAAGTGATGTCCCGCTCCATCATTCTACTGTCACAAATAAGTAACTAAAAATAGCCAGTCTACAAGCGCTAAACGTGTCACAATGCGGCATATTCTTTTGTTATACTGTACTTACAATTATGTAAACTTAATGAACTTTATTACAAATAAGTTGGACATCAAATGATTTTAATACTATAGCCATCAAAAACTACTCATATGGACTGAAGTAATTAAAGGAGGTCCTGTTTTGCATGTTTGGAATTAATATAATATATCAGTATTCCGATATTAACCTGCGGGCCGCATTAAGTGAATGTGGGGGCCGTATGTGGCCTCCTGGCCGCCAGTTGCCCATGTATGATCTAAAATATGAACCCTTGTTGTAAAAAATCAAATTTGTCCTTTAAGTAAAAGATTTGAGTACTTTCTCCACCACTAACATGTCAACCATCTCACTTTCCAGACCAGACCCACGAAATTGCCTCTTCATGGAGAACACAGACATCGTTTCTTTGTGCCTCCTGCTGAGCGGCCTCTGCATCGGTCTACCATGGCTGATCGGCGTGTTGATATCCTTCTGTTGCAAGCCCCGCTACGCCACCGTGTTCAACGTGGCGCTGGTCTTCACAGCCCTCCTCCAGTGCTTGTCCACACCAGTGCTGGTGATACGGCTGACGGGCGGCACGTGGAGCTGGTTGGAGCACTGTGGCAAGTTCGTGTTCCTGTGGCACGCTTCAAGACACCTCGGGATGTTCCTACATCTCCTGGTGGTGCTGGAGTTCACCGCGGGGAATCCGCGCTACGGTTCCAAACTGCAGTCCGTCTACGTTTCTCTGCCAATCGTCCTGACCTTGGTCGTCGTCTGCATGCTTTTCTCGGATAGCACGGCCTACGCCTACATAATTCCTCGGGTCCACGGAGGCTACAGCTCCAGCATCGGGTTGGCCGCTGTGGCTTCTGGTTTGGCCGTGGTGATGTGTGCGACAGCAGGAATATCGTGGTGCACGCGCCGCTCACCGATACAGAAGCGCGAGGTTCTGCTGATTGTAATGGCAGTGTTCACGTTCTGCACATACGCCCCTATTTTTGTGATGCTGTGCATGATGCAGAGTGGAATATCAGTCTCTGGTTATCTTCATTTTTATGTCCCTTTGGTCTGTTTGAGCAACCTGCGGCTGGTGACGGATGCCAGGCCCGGATTGACAGTAGGGAACGGGGGGACGAATCCCCCTGGCCTGAGGCTAGGGAAAAAAATAATTTTCCCTAGCCTCAGGCCAGCTACAGCCAGTGCAGCGCCATGCTTGATTGTGCTTTACTAGTTGTGCAAAAACTCTGTTAATTAAATTCACACAGTGGCTGAGTGTCTATGTGGTGCAGACTGCAGAGCCGAGCGCTGCGCCTGCATTAACTGGCCTGGCTCAGTAGTAACATGACACCAGTGCAGCTGCAGCACACATTCCAGAGAGACACACCCCCCTGACACACAAACACACACACACAGCAACACGTGTGTAGAGCCTGGAGGCTGGAGCAACGGGACAGACAGTGGAGTGGAGGAGAGAGAGAGAGAAAGGCGTCACAGGGGTTGACACTAAGGTCTCAGAGGCACTTGCCCATCGGGCATCATGTTTTACTTGCCCGAAGGTAATGCCCACTTGCCCGAAAAGTTAATCGTCCATTATAAAATGATAGGTACGATTTTAATTACCGCTCAATTTAACACTTATTTCTTAACTTTCTGGGGCTGTGCGATAAAATGTCAGGTGTTTAGAATAGACAGATATCTCGTGTTGTGTTTAGAGACATTTGTGTCCCCTCTCAAATGAGCACTTGCCCTGTCGGGCAACCTGAAAGCCAACTTCATCTGCCCTGATGTTTTATTTACCTGCCGGGGGCAGGTGGGCAAGCCTTAGTGTCAATGCCTGCGTCAGGTCAGATGGATGGATGGCTAGCTATTAGCTAGCTTGTAAACGTTATAATATGGAGAAACAGACAAAGAAAATTAAGAGAAAAGGTGGGGCTGCAAGGGAGAGAGAAAGAAAAAAAAAGGCCCTTGAGGAGGAAGGGTCGAAATGTCATAAACTGACCGACATGTTCAAAGCCCCCAACATTTTGTACTTTTACTTTTGATACTTTAGGTACACTCTGACTCTAGTACATTTTGAATTACAGACCTTTACTTGTAAGTAACAGAGTATGTATATTGCAGTGATGTGGTCTTTGTAGTTGTGTCACTACTTAGTCCAAACAATCATAAAAGCTAGTTAATAGGCCTAGATAAAATATATAATGTCATGTGCTGCTGCTACTTTAATGACAATTGTTACATGATGGTTAATAGGCTAGATGCTGCTGGGCTAGGCCTACTCTGCCAGCCAGCCAGCCTGTAGACATTGTACTATGGAATACGTTTTTGGCCATGTTTCCTAAAGGTGGATATACCAGTGCTGGGGCTTCAGCAGGACAGCCCAGTGCTAGCTCAGAGGAACTGGCAGGTACAGAAAAAAAATACAGTAGGACAAGTCATTGAATTGTATAAGCTTGAGTATTGTGTGAGATTTAGGCTGTACATGTTGTACTATTGATTTAACCTTTGTTTTTACTGGTAATGAGAATGTATTGCTAATCTTACTGCACAACACATTTGGTTGGTCTGGCCACAGGTGGGTTGCAGCCTTGCAGGCAGCCTGAAAAGCTTTGAGACTGCCACTTCAGGTATGATAGTCTGGATGTTATCATTCTAAAAACACCCCAAATAAGTCCTTTTACAGTGGTGTTTACGTCAGAGGTCCTTGGTATTCAATTCATGGACATTGAGAACAGAAAAGTACTGGAATGTAGGTCTGTGTGGGGCATGGTGGTTGTTTAATAGAGTGTTGTTGTGTGACTGTCATTTTAATAGTGTTGTTGTGTGACTGTCATTTTAATAGTGTTATTGTGTGACTCAGTTTAAGAGTGCTGTCGTGTGAATGTCAATCTATATGGAATATAGCTCGCGCACACCGTCACGCCCTCGAGCAAATGTGGCCTGGTGAGCAAATGTGGCCTGGGTGGGTGTATATGATTCCCTCTCAGATTTTGGGTCCCACTCCGGCCCTGACGGATGCACTTCTGTTTTGGCTGGTCACCCGGAAGTCAACCACTCGACTGGTGGTCCTAGAACAGGGGATTTCAAAGTGGGTGACGGGGCACCCTGGGATGCCGTGACAGAAGTTCAGGGGTGCTGCGAGATCATTTGATGATATCTGGAATTTATTTGGACGCTTGAAAAATATTTAGTATCATTTTAAACTTGAAGTACAAAGTTATTTTCAGTCAGTTCTAACCAAAATGGCTGTTATCTCAACGTTTTCCTCGCAACATAATCACTAAAATATCGTCACTGTCGGGCAGAAACCTCGTATATCCAAGTTTCAAATGTGTACGTCTTTTGGTAAAGCAAAGCCCTGCTTCATCATACAAGACTGTTGCATAAAACTAGTGAAAACAGCCGAACTACAAGTGTGCTTGTATATCGCGAGGCGTTGTGTGCTTGTAGATCGGCTGTTTTCACTAGTTTAGTACATTTTATAGATGATAAATACAAAACGAACGGTTTGGGACATACCGGTACAAGGTTTCCACCCGACAACGACGATATGCTATAAATATAAGGTGCTGGGAGTGAAAATTATAATGTAGGGGTGCCTCGAATTAAAAACATATTCATGGGGTGCCCTGAGACAAAAAATGTTTGGGAACCCCTGCTGGAGAACTTGGCGGAAGGTCAGAGGATTCACGCCACAGGTCAAACCACTGGCGTTCCTGGACTCTCACTGGGAGGGGATGTGTGTGTTCCCAAGGCTCCTCCCAGTGTGCAACTAATTATTTGGACGCCTCGCAGTGCATGTGTCAAACTAAATGTAATAAATGCACAACCAGATGATTTCTTCCTTTATTTGGAATTATAAACAAGTTTGTATAAGAAAATAATTTATGGAACGACCAAAACATTTGGGGGGGCTCTCCTCCCTTCCAAACCTGCAATCATACTATTGGGCTGCACATTTTAATGCCATCTCCCTGTGGCTAAAGGATTGGAATTGTAGGCTTGCGGCATGGTTCAGATCGTAGCCTATCTTATGGTGCGCTGGTACAGGGGCTGCACCGCGACTCAGCGTGTCACGTATGCCTTGATGTGTTACAAATGTTTGTATATATGTTTTGAATACATGACTGCTGTGTCGTAAGACAAATTTCAGTGTGAACTGACAATAAAGTGCTATATCATATATCATATCATATCAAGGAACTACGAGCAAAGCTCTCTGCCTTAGTTTGTGCATCTTTACAAGGGGTGTAATGATATAGTAACTGCATCGAAAAATCTATTTAAAAAAAATATTGTATCGCTTTGTTTTGTATCGTATCTTATCGTTTTAGAATGCAGATAATCGGTATCGAATCGTTTTGCAATGTAAATAATTGATTATATGGAAACTAAGTAATTGTGCCTTGTATACCTATTTAGCAATTTTAAGAAGAAAAATGAAAAAGAGGGGTCTACTTTCCCATTCCATATAGGTACTCTTGGTCTATCGATAAATGTGTGTAATCTCTGTGTTCATAAGTTGCGGGTGTGTCCATATGTGTTGAAATACAATGTTGAGAATCACTGTGTTAAAAAAAAACTTTAAAAAACTGCACTATCGATATGTTTCACACACATTTAATTTCTTTGCTAAATATACATAATAATAACAATAATATAGATTTTAAATCATTGAAAAGTATCATATCACCATGAATGAACCAATATTGTCCATGTATCGTATCATCAACCATGTATCGTGATGTGTATCGCATCACATTTAAAATCTACCGTTACACCCCTAATCGTTACCATCACCAGTTAAAATGATTTCAAATATAATTGTAACTCAAATCATTACGAATTGTGAAACAGCTTAAAAAAGGTTTGGGTATTCAGAATCTATTCACTCACCCATAACAACTAACCAGCTCCTCCAGCCATCCTTAGTAGACAAAGATGTCAAATATGGTATGATAAGGGTATACAGAGTATTTGGGATCTATATTGACAACACTTTTGCCTTGAACAAGTATACCCAAAATTCTGACTTACTAGGTTTTTCTCGCCAGAAATTATAGATTACATACGCAAAGGTTTTTCTAATTAACCACATATCCCAATCTTGCCAGGGTTAATTATTATTTGTCAATGTATCAAACAAGGGAAGAGTGTGAATGATTTGCCATCAAAATATGGATATCTGCAGTCCCTCTACTTAGGGACGTGCTGGGCCCCTGATTCAGCCTGGGACAAAGAGTTGTAGAGGCCCTCATTGCGCGCTATAGAGAGAGATCTCTCTATAGCACTGCTGCTACTCAAAGATTGCTGCCATTTCAGATCATGACAAGTGACAAGCCAGTGGGCCAATTACATGAGTTATATTTCGTCATTGTCGGGTGGAAACCTTGTAAGTCCAAAACCATTTTAAAAATGATTTAAACTAGTGAAAACAGCCGTGAACATTTTATTTGATTTTTTTTCCTAATGGCCGGCCTGGACCGGCCGGGAATGAACCGGCCGTTCGGGAGTTGTCCCGCTTTTCCCAATGGCCAGCACGTCCCTGCCTCTACTAGAAGACATTGTAATTTTGTGAAGATGAAACTAAGGGCTCCACAATCAGATGAGGAATTGGATAAGGCCTAGCCTAGTACAAATGTAATGAAAAGCAACAACTCGCTGAGTTCTGAACAGATTTATATTATATAAATTATTATATAAGTTACATAAATTCGAATTTCACTCCAGCCAGCTTTCTGTGTTGCAGATTCAGGGCTAAACTCCGCCCTTTGCTCACAACAATGTATAACCCTTAGTACAGTAAGTACAGTAATTTAATTTGATTGGCTTATTGTGCATTCCCACAATTACATCATAAAAAAAATATCAAAATAAAATAAACGTTTCATTTCTCCCTTTTTTATGTCAGTGGCCGTTTAAGTAAATAATGTGAATACTTTCCCCACTACTGGGTACAAGTTAAGCCATAAGGTGACAGAGTCATGGCTTTTTTTCTGACATTGTCTCAGGTTCAGATTGCTTTATTATGTCTATTCTGTTATTTACAAAAGGAAAGCCTTCCATTGAATGCATCATCATTTATTTATAAGATTGCAGACATGTATTCCTGTATATGTGTAGCCATAAATTATAACCCTTGTAGAGAACCTTTATTTTGAAGAAAACGTATTCAAAATAAAGGTGCTCTCAGGGGTTAGTCTATAATTTATGGCTAGTATCTGTGTATTGTTGCAGTGAGTCTGCACTCTGCACAGTCCAGGGCAGGACACGGTCAACTGATTAGCACCTGGTGGCTGGAAGGGTCACAACTCACAAGGTATTTTTGTATAAATGTTTTCTTGTTACTGTTTAATTGTGGATGCTCTATTGGGTATTATTGTTGTTATGATTGGGTTTAGGATGCATGGTATAGTTTACATGGAAATGTAGGCAATATATGGGAAATGGGCAATTATTTGAAATGTGCAATTTATTCTATTTTCATAATACGCTTGCAAATGTACATTTTATATTCTTTTTATTATTATTATTATTGTATCATTTCTGTGTTATTTTTCATGTTTTATTATTTTGTATTTATACCTTTTCTGTAGTTTTCAGTCTCCAATAAAGTCATCTACAACTCATCAGTCAGACTTTCATGGCCAGCTGGGGTTGTCACAATAAAAGGACTACCTATAGGGTCAGTCCTTTTCTTTTCTTATTTCACACATCACACACTAGGTATTACTGTATTAATGTTCCTGTATTGTGTTTGTATGTGTAGTTTTTATGAGTTGTTTGTAACATGGAAATTATTAACCTTACTTCAGTATAAAATGACATTCCCGAAAGGGTAGAGTGGAATGAAACAATGTATTTATTCCTATACAATAAAAAGCATGTTATTTGGACTCCCACATCAGTTCTAGGCAAGCAGGGGTGTCACAAGGGGGGGAAAAGTGGGACTGAGTTACTAGGGCCCAAGGGGGAGGGGCCTTAATTATTTTATACTATTTAAAAATAGCAGACCTACAAGCTCACAGCGCGCCACCGAGTGCCGCACTGCGAGCTTGTAGGTCTGCTAAAATGTGTGTAAATCTTTGAATATGTGTATTTTTTAAGCGAACATTTGTAACTCACATTTTTCTTCTGGGGGGCGCAGAGCGGCACTCGGTGCCGCGCTGCCAGCTTGTATATCTGCTATTTTTCAATAGTTAAAGCACAAATAGTTAAACCCCTCCACCCCCTATATGAAGAACATTCATGGGGGGCCCGCAGTGAATCCTTTTACCCAAGGCCCAGAATTTGGTGCGACACCCCTGTAGGCAAAGCCCTGCCCCCAGCTGCTCAGAAGCCCTGGTGGGGGGCCCCCCGGGGTTTGTCTGTGTAGACAAACCCCTCCCCCGCCCCTGGATCCCCCCGCTTGTAGATCAGCTGTTTTCACTACTTTTGAGCGATGGCCATATGATGAAGCAGTGCGTTACTTTGCGAAAAAAATTACAAATTTGAAACTTGGAGATACAAGGTTTCTGCCCGACAATGACGATATATTCTAAGTAGTTATAGAAGTCTTCCATATATGGCATCTACTATAAACAGATTATGCTGCCACAAGGTTTTGATTGATTGATTGAAGACTTTATTAGCAGTTTGCATAGGAAAGATAAGGTATACAGTTTCATGACTGTATAGTTCACTGGTACGAGGTCAACTAAAAGGGGATCCTTGTAAGCTCTTCCGCTTTTTTACACAGGAAACCTTTAAGGTAGGAGTAAGAATCCGTCAGTCGTTAAGATTAACAGCTGCTGCTGTCAAGTTAAATGTGTTACATTGCTGTGGAAAGTGTCTGATCTACATTGAATGGGATTGACAAATACACAATAATACATAATTATATTGACAGTCTAAAATATTGCTACCACACGTGATTTGTGTCAATAAAAAAATCAATAATGTAATCCTCGGACTAAATCCATTCTGAAACACCCCAAGAGGGGCGTAACCCTCACTGGGATGGGAAGTGTGTGCGCACATAATGTAAAAACCTTGCATAGCCACTCACAATGTTATAACAGTTCATAATGTAAATAACTACTGAAATTGTTGAGTATCAGTATCATGGTCAGTCTCATTTTAGTATCATGTCAATATCACCGTTAGTATCATGGTCAGTATATCATGTCAGTATCATGGTCAGTAACATGATTAGTATCATGGTGGTTAGTATCTTGGTCAGTATCATCCAGCAAGAGCCGCTGATACAAACGACCTACGGCCTGGTCGCGACTTAGGCCACGACTTGGAGGTCGTAGGTCCCGGTTCTGGAGGTTTTGCGCGATCTCGGTCGTAATTCAGCGACCTGGGAAGTCCGCGATCGAAACTCTACGCTTGCTAAGGGAAGGGACGCGAGTTTAGAAACTCTACGCTTGCTAAGGGAAGGAGCGCCGCGATCGAAACTCTACGCTTGCTAAGGGAAGGGACGCGAGTTTAGAAACTCTACGCTTGCTAAGGGAAGGAGCGCTCGTTTTCAACAGCGTCGGCAGGTTAGCTACTCAGTGTCGGCAGGTTAGGGTTAGGGTTAGGGTTAGGGTTAGGGTTAGGGTTAGAGTTGGGGTTAGGGTTAAGGTTAGGGTTAGAGTTAGAGTTGGGGTTAGGGTTAAGGATAGGTTTTGGTGCACCTCGCGCGGTCCAAGTGACTACAATGGAGCGCTTCCTACCTCCGGTTCAGCCAATCACAAGCTTCAAAAGGTTGAATAGCGCTGCTGCTCTAGAATATTCTGCAAAAAGACGGCCCGGGGACGACCGAGGTGGCGCAACCACGGCCGGGGGTCGCGAAACTAGACCGGCCGCGACCTAACAAGTATGTACCGCGAACTACGACCTCCAGAACCGGGACCTACGACCTCCAGGTCGTGGCCTAGGTCGCGACCAGGCCGTAGGTCGTTCGTATCAGCGGCTGTCTCTCGTATCATGTCAGTAACAGTATCATGTCAGTATCAACATCAGTGTTTTGTACTGAGTAGGCCAGTGGAGGGAGACTTTTAGACTTTTACTAGTAAGTAGTATTTCTATATTTCAGTATTGATATTTCTACTTCAGTTAAAATTATCCACCACAAGGGGTATCAATTGGGTATGGCAGAGGTATGCAGATGCCATACCCTGGGTCCAGAGGGGGAAATAAAAGTTACTTTTAAATATAATATAAATATATATAAATCCATGAATGTCTCTTTGTTTATCTGTGCTGGTCATTATGTTGTTAAATTAGAGTAAAATAACTACAAATGCAAAGTTTAACAAAATGGTCACTTTAAGGTATTATAATTATATTCTCCACACTTGTATTCTCCCCATCTTGACAAAATGGTATATTCCCAGGTTCCGTAGGTCAGCTGCACAGGTGCAATGCATTATTGTTAATTGTGGCACGTTTACTAACATGCCAAGTTTAGCTGCACTTGAACAACTGTTCCAGGCTGCCATATCCAGACCAAGAAACCGTAGAAATGGGGGGGAAAAATAAAATGTACTTCATTTACTTAAAATAAATGTATCATGCCTGTTGCTAAGGTATGGCAACATGACTGGTGTCTTGCATATGCACGAAGGCGTCAGTCATGTTGCCATACCTTAGCTTTTTCTGAACTGACGCCACTGTCCACCACTAAAACATGTCAACGTTCTTTCTTTCCAGACCAGACCAAGCGGTACCACAACGTTGCCTCTTCATGGAGAATTACGACATTGTTTCTTTGTGTCTCCTGCTGAGCGGCCTCTGCATCGGTCTACCATGGCTGTCAATATCCTTCTGTTGCAAGCGCCGAAAACTCACAGTGTTCGTCGTGTCGCTGGTTTTCACAGCCCTCCTCCAGTGCTTGTCCACGACAGTGATAGTGATAGTACTGCTGAAGTCAGAAGCGTGCTGGTTGGACCTCTGCCACAACTTGGTGTTACTGTGGCACGTTTCAAGGCACTGTGGGATGTTCCTACATCTCCTGGTGGTGCTGGAGTTCACCGTGGCTAATCCACGGTGCGGTTCCAAACTGAAGTCTGTTTCTCTGCCAATCGTCCTCACCTTGGGTCTCGCCTGCATGCTTTTCTCAGAAAACTATATCCAAACCTCCGGACTCTTCGGAGACTACGACTCCACCGTCGGGTTGGGCGTTGCGGCCTCTGCGTTGGCTGTGGTGACGTACGCAACAGCAGCACGATCGTGGTGCACACGCCGCTCACCAATAGAGAAACGCGAGGTTATGGCAATTGTAATGGCAGTGTTCTCCTTCGGCATGTACGTCCCTAGTTTTGTGATGCAGTGCATGATGCAGAATGGAATATCTCTGATTAATATCTCTGGAGTCTCTGGTTATCTTTATCATTTCCCTACGGTCTGTTTGTGCAACCTGCGGCTGGTGGCGGATGCACATCTGTGTTGGCTGGTCACCCGGGAGTCAGCCAAGCCGCCACTGCAGGCAGATGCACTGGTGGTCCTGGAGAACATGGAGGAAGGTGAAAGGATTCACGACGCAGATCAAACCATTGGCGTTCCCGAACTCTCGCTGGGAGGGGATGTGTGTGTTGTTCCCACGGCTCCTCCCAGTGAGCAACAACAGGGGGAACAGGTGACCCTCCAAATGATGTTGACGCCTCACAGTGCGAGAGGTCGTGAGCTTTTAGATCGGCTATGTTTTACCATTGGTTTTACAATTAAAAATGTATCTGTGGAACCGATAATGTAATGCACAACCAGATGATTTCTTCCTTTATTTGGAATAAAGTGTGTATAAGAAAATCATTTATGGAACGACAAATCTTAATGCCATCTCCCTATGGCTATTCGATTGGGTAGCCAGATAAGACGACCTCTTTTCAAGTCGACCTTAATCGCAGAAAAGTCACTCAGGAAGTGTCGACCCCCAGTCTAGGAAATCACGACCTAAAAATTTGGAAGTGTCAACCCCCAGTATGGGAATCCCCGACCTCAAGAAAATCAAGAAAATTGGAAATCTCATCCCCCATTATATGAAATCCCGACCGGTTATAATATTTTCTCTTTCAACAGAGAACGCCTAAACTTCTCTCTCCCCTTCTCTCTCCCCTCTCTGTCTGCGCTGGGGGGGGGGCCTTCTCTCTCCCCTATCTGTCCGCGCTGGGGGGGCAGAACGCATTCCCACCTAAACGATCAGATGCTTATCAACGTAATCATGCAGCTATGAGCTTTTACCTGTGGTCAAAGTGCGTGGAAACTAACCTTGGATTGCCTAAATGTATTTCCTTTCAAGCAGCACCATGCATTTGGGTGTCTCTCTCTTTCTGCACAAGTAGCCTCCCTCGAGCAGCTGCGATCACTTCTCTAACGACCTATTTGTCGACGTGCAGGGGTGTTGCGCAATGAATGTGTGATGTTGTTGCCTACTGGCAGCAGAGAAGATCTATAGATCATATCTATCTATCTATCTATCTATCTATCTATCTATATATATATATATATATATATATATATATATATATATATATATTTATATATATATATATATATATTTTTTAATATCATAGATGCCTATGTCTTGTATAAGGCATAAGGCAGTCTGTCTTTGAGTTCCAGTAACATTGTTTAACTATGAATTTCTCAAATTATCCTTTCATTATGTTCTGGCCTGCCAGATCATGGCTAAGAAAGAAATTGGCCCGAGGCCAAATCTAATTGCAGACCCCTCAGTGGTTCTCAAACCTTTTCATGTCAAGGACCCCCAGATTGATATGTATGAAATAATCAAAAGTATTCAAAAATATGGTTAAAAATATAACAAAGTTTGTTCATTTTGGGGAGCCATGAACTTTAGTTCAAAATGTGGAATTATGAACTATGAATATAGTGATTGATGGCAAGATTATGTTGATTTGAGCAGCTGTAGTGACTACTGTGTATTTCAGTACAAACAATTCTGATAGTATCAAAAATGTAACCACATGAACGCAAAAACCATAATAACACAACACAAGAGGTCAAATGTAGGAATAGAACACTTTATTTGACGAAAGAGACAGTGTAAAACAACAGCTCACAACACAGTTACTATAACATAACCGCATAGGGGGAAAAATATTGCCCAAAGTAGCTATCTGAGCTCTAATAATAGAAGAAAAAACGATTGTCCACAATTTTGGTAATGCAAAAAAGTAATAAAAAGCTTGGGGTAAAAATGGAAAGAGCTAGTCAAAAATAATAAAAACAAAATAGGCAAAAAGTTGTCAGTCGTCCCGGGGCGGGCTAGGAGCCACAAAGGCCGTAAATGAGTCACAGCAATGAAAGATGAACAGAAGAAGAAGAAGATGGATAGCTCAGTTCAGATTGAGCTAAATATGCTTTGCAGAGAGCATAAGGGCAGAAAGAACAATGAAGAGTGACAATATATAAAGAGGAAATAAGTAGCTTAAATGCTTAGTGCAGCAACTACATCAGTTGCTTATGCTTATAAATCAGCTATTTTCAAATAAGGCTTTTGGCTGTAAATGAGTCACAGCAATGAAAGTCCAAAAGTCCAATGTAGAAGGTTGTTGAGAACCCGGACATGTCCATGCCCGGGGTCAGAGGAATGGCCGCTCGCCAGGTGGAGAGTTTAGGACATGATGAAATGAGGTTTAAATTATAATGTAGTAATATATCTGATTAAATAGGTAGGGATGTGTGTTTCTTAAAAATACACATCTGAGAAACCCAATGATAATAATGTTCACTGTTGTAACTGAGTTATCAGAGTATTGCATGCAGTTACACTGTAAGGTTGGAAACAACGAATTGACATTGTGCACGAACAGACAACGAAATATTAAGTGATACTGTGGACATCTTGTAACTTCCTGTATGTACTGTCTGTCTCCTCTGAAGAATGTTCCACACAGCCCGTGAAGCGAGTGATTGCTAGAGAAGCGCTTAACCACAAGCCACCTGAGGTTATAGCGGGGGCATAAAGACAGGCATACTGTAGTGTATGAACTCTGACAAAAGAGTTGTGTCACTCAATGTTGCATCATGATGGAAAAAGTGTCTTTGTCTTCGTCCTGCCGATCTCGCAGGACGGCTAACTGTCACGTACACTCTGAACGGATGGGTGGGGGGGGGGGGGGGGGGGCTGTGCCGCCCCCCCATGCATCTCTGGGGTATAAAAAAGGAAAGCGCCTAAAATACAGGCTCTCTCTCTTTTTGGATCGGACAGACAAGGAATCTATATTTTTGCTGTGCTTGTTCTATTTTTTACTTTCTGTATTTTCTCTCTAATAAAACAATAAAAGCCCTTTTTACTTGGGAACCAAATACTGTGTTGCGCTGCTGCTCCATCCTCGGTCAAAGGTCATCTGCCATTTCTATCTCTTTGTAGGATTATTCCTGAGTTTGGGTGAGTCAAGATATACTGTATTATCTAGATTTTCATAGCCAAACGGTTTAGTCTGTTGTCATTTTAGTGGTCTCGCATCGTCCTGTCCCTCTGGGAGCTCAGGACTGCTGCTGGTCAGCAGGCGGCGGAGGGGGCTTTGCTCTCAGGAGAGCAAGGTTTACCCGGCCTGGTGATCACCGGTGGGAGCTCTAAATCCAAACAGGGGGATCGGGAATGTGAGACCAGCGTGGCTGAAACAAAGCCTGCACTCTGATTATCACAGGTGGTAATCTTTAGTTCAGTGATACTGAGAAAGGAGACCGCGGGGGAAAGCGTGTCAGGATACGCTCCCTCGCAGGTGCATAAAAACATTCTTCATTCATTGAGTGTCAAAAACAGCTCTGCTCTCATCCATGTGTAAAGTCACTCTGCTCGGAGTAGATTATAAGACGTTGATGCAGTGGTGTTTTTACTTGGTCTATTCTATGACGATAAAGTAGCCATTTAAAATACATCAGACGAATTCAGCCGAAGCACAGATATGAGTGAACTGTGGTGTGTGTGACCCCATAGTTGTAATTTTGTAGGAAATCCCCTCAGCCGACTGTAGTAGCGCACAGTCGTGGTCTGCGGGTGGGGTAAGCCACCAGTGAACCCCTGAAGTCACCGCTCAGCAGCCGAACAGTATTGTAAACCCGACCGCATGAGGTGCTGGTGTGCTGTGAGCTGGGGCGTGTGCCTGTCGGGGGGGTCATTTGGCTGGCTTATTCTCAACATCTATATTGACAACTATTTTGCCAGCTTTGAACAAATATCCCCAAGATTCAGACTTACTGGTATCCATGTTTTTGGAGCGGTGTGCTAGCACAGCTCCCTTTGTGTGGCTTTGTGTGTCCAAATTGTGTTGGTCAGCACGGCGGCATCTGCGCATGCGCGGACTTTTACCGTGTCCAAATTGTGTTGGTCAGCACGGCGGCATCTGCGCATGCGCGGACTTTTACCACACACACACACACACACACACACACACACACACACACACACACACACACACACACACACACACACACACACACACACACACCCGTGATAGCCGCTAGAGTGGAGGCTCACGAAGCATGCAGCCACCGTAGCGAGCCACGGGCAATCAAGAATTGACACATGTCAATATATAAATTGTTGAAAAAAAAGTCAGGGACTATTCTATTCTCTTCCCCCTGCCACGGGAGGTTAATGTTGTCAATCTGTGGGTCAAGACCCGCAGAGAGGTCCCCAAAATATGTATATTCAATATTCAATTATATATATATATATATATATATATATATATATATATATATATATATATATATTTACCTGGAACTGCTCAAATTCACCGCTCCACTTCGAACTGAGGTTTGATTTTTTCCTTTTCATATGCAAAGGTTTTGCCTATTTCCCACATATTCCAACACTATCTTGCCTGAATTCTTTCCATTCTATTATTGTGAATCAATGTATCAAACAAGGGAAGAGTGTCAATGATTTATAATCAAATTATGGATAGCTGCAATCCCTCTTCACAACATTTTAGAAGACAATGGGAAGATGAACTATAGGGGTTCCCCCATTGATTCCGGATGGGGACCCAAATGCGTTCGGGTCCCCATCCGGAATCAATGGGGGTAAATTTACTATAATCACAGCTTAAGAAGGTGACAAATACAAAAATATATCTCCATGGCATGAGTAATCAATAGAAAATATAACATTTTGGGAGTGAACTACTCCTTTAAGGTGAGACATTGGGGCTGTTAAGTATGACATCATTTTGAATTTCTGCCCCCAGTTTCCGTGAATCTTTTTACTATTTTTACTATTTACACATTTTTCTTCTCTTTGTTGTGAAAGGAAAGTGTTAGAATTATACTTTAGTCATTATTTTTGTCTCGGATCTGTTGAAATAGCGAGGGACAGAAAATGCTCTGGGGGCAGAGTTCTCCTCTGCCTACAAAATGATGTCACGGCTTAAAAGTCCCTAAAACAGATAACTGATAGCTATCACAATGAAACTTCTCCAGTTGATTACTCACATTAAAACTAAGAATCTTTGTATTACTATAATAATATTCTATTATTATAAGTTTTCTGAAATCACGTTTAAATATGCAAAACAAATTACAGAGGGGATTTTAGAAATCTCCGTATCACCCCATAATTCAGGAAATATTGTCAACAGGCATAAAAAAATCAATTTTTGCCATGTTTTTAGGAATAAAATGTGATGTAAATCAGGCTATGAATGATACATCAACAAACCCTTCTGTAAAAACTCGGCACCTTCACGCATTAAAATAAAGATCTATGTGTATTTTGATTGTTTATTCTGCATTAGTTTGAAAGAAGTCATTTTATTTTATTTTTTATTTTTTTTTTTTTTTTCATTTTTCACCTGTCATTACTCACCTTAAGTGTGGAAATAAAACATTTTAATAAATGAATAAAAAATAATCCAGTCAGATTATTTTGGTGTGCCTCGGCCTGCTGGACAATGTCATAAAAAGAAAAACATTTGTGATTATAAGAAATTATTCAAAGCCTTGAACAAAGTGGTCAGATGGTTGGGCCGCGATTGCTTGAAGGTTTTCAAGAGGGTCCTGATCTACAAAATGTTGAGAACCACAGATCTATATCTGCCCTGCTGGGATGTATTTTAAACAGCTTTAAAAGTGAGACCTTGGACAGTGGACACTGCTGAACTTTTGTTCGTCTTTAAACTGTTGACTTTTCATGATTTCCTTTTAATCTTCTGTTAATTACCTGATGTGTTTTATTCTTCTCACATGAGACTTTTGTTTCAGGTCTACGTTTTTGACATTGCCCTGTTCAACTTGTTGCACATGATCAGTGATTACAACCAGTATTGCACCATCTCTGGCTACAAAAATGATTGATTATTTTCGTTTGGCAAACCGCTTGCTTCTGCCATTGTACAATTGCAAAACCAAGACTTTGCCTACCATTTCAACCATAACCGTGGGGGACAGGTCTTAGCGAATGTTAAAGAATTAAAAAAAAGAAAAGAAAAAAAAGTAACAACATCAAGTACTTCGATTTTGGGCAATGACAAGCAATTTGGAAATGCGGTTTCACAACGTGTCGCTGCGCAACGACTGTGAGCTATATCTGCTATTTTTAGAGTGCAACACCCGAGGGAAACCAAACATAAAAAAATGACTTGTCTTTTAGTTCTACTACATACAGTATTCTCTCCACTAGTCCCACCCTAACAATTTGGAAATGCGGTTTCACAACGTGTCGCTGCGCAACGACTGTGAGCTATATCTGCTATTTTCAGAGTGCAACACCCGAGGGAAACCAAACATAAAAAAAATGACTTGTCTTTTAGTTCTACTACATACAGTATCCTCTCCACTAGTCCCACCCTAACATTTTAGTCTAGTTTTTATTTGTTGTTGGAGAATCCTTTTTATTTGTTAAGAAATTTTGGAGATTCCTAAAATTCTTCTAAACTAGTCCTGTGTCCGGGGGGTGTGCACACTCACAGCATATGAGGGATTGAATGTACTGTAGGAGTCTCAGAAGTAGGGATGGGACGTATATTATGTACATTATATGTACATTTTACCAATTATAGAGGGTTTAAGTGGTACCTGATATGCAGCTCGGCAAATAAAAGATGAATTGATCCCAGTGCATGACTGAGGATGATATCACGATAAATGTAATCCCCACGATACGATTATCGTGAGTGTTTTTTATCACGATAAACGACAATATCGCGTATCGTCCCATCCCTACTCAGAAGTAATGTTGGAGAACTCAGACTGGTGCCCGTTGGGCAGAACAGTCACCATTGACGTGCAGTTGTGCAATACCCGTTGTATCAGTGATGTCAGCACTATGACGTCAGCATGCAGACAGACAGCCATGGTGGCAACACTGTTTATTATCAGTGATGTCAGCATGCTCATCTCCAAATTTGGGCATTGTTTCAGCATGCAGCTGTTACCATGGTGGCGACACGGTTTAGTATCAGTGATGTCAGCATGCAGACAGATGGCGGACGCCGGACGGACAGACATTCACTAAATTAATAGTTAGATGTTCTCTATATGTGAACTGCTTCAGAAAGACCTTCAATAAGTAGTGCAAATAGCAGATCTAAGCTCACAACAAGCTCATAACTCTGTACATACTGTATTAACCACATACAGTAAGCCCTATTTTATACTTGGGCTATTCAAAAATAGTGAAAGTGAAATTGTAGGTCGACTATTTTTTAAGAAGAGTTTGACACATTTAGAAGAAATTGATTACATTTACTTTGGAACTGTACACATTTGTTGATGCCAATACTTCTAATATTTTATTCAAATATTGAACACGTCTTTTACTTAGAAAACAATATTTTCATATTGTGGTATTTCTACTTTTATTGTTCAACTTTCCTTCACTCCACCAACAATGTCCAATTTAGACAATATAGCATGAGACTCTTAATCCAGACTTACAGTAAGCAAGGAACACACATGGTAATACAAATGAGGTTACTCATTACCCAAAGTCGCTTTACGACAAGATGCCAAAGCAAAATAAACAACTTTTTTAGAAAATAAAACAATGAAAGCTTAAAAAGAAGAAGAAGGAAAAAAAACATTAAGCTAAGACTAAAAGGCAGAAAGGGAGATTTGATTGAGGGTGGGAAAACAAGTCTGGAATGGTGTGAAGCTTTGAAAATGTTAAGGGTGGGAGAGTGAAACTATCAACATATTCTCACCTTCAAAGCGTCAGACAACTGACGCCCTAAAATATTCCAGTAAACACATGTCGGCGCATGCGTACTAAGACTCTCCGTTCTTGTCTGACTGTAGACGCTGTAAGCGTTTCAAAGCGTCGCACGGGTGAAGCAGAAAGCGAGTTGGGAATGCGTCGGGAGGGTGAAGCAGAGGGGGTGAGAATGGGCTGAAACTATCTTCTATGTAAACTATGGGATAAGAAATTAAATTGAACCTCAGCTCGATTCTCTTTGCACCGAGACCAACTCTCCATTCTCCTTTGCCTCGAGGGATTTTATAAACAGGTTACCCGGAATGCATGCATATATGCATTTGCCACACCTCACCATTGTTCTCAACCAATAACGATCTCAACTGAGTGTTTGTCTTTTATTGACAGCTACAGTGTCCAGTCCTGTCAGAGTGACAGTATAAAGACAGAGCGGTTCCCACTTGTCAACTACTGGACCATACTTGCACCTATACCTGCACAGAGCTTTGCTTCGGACAGCTGTCTCTGCACCCACTGAAACACAGGTAAGACTCCTTAAATTATAGCTGATTCTAGATTTGTGTTTTAGGTTAATCGATTTTTAGATATAGACACCAATTGCATGTTTTAAGATTTGAAGTTTTATATTGTAATCTGCAAGTGTTTTTAATGGCACCTGTCTTTTTTAAACATGATATGTGATCATGCTGAAAGCTGAAAAACCTGAGTTTCTATGGAGTCAAAACTAAACTAAAATAAACATGGGTGTGTGGGGGTACATACTAAAATGACAGTAAACTAAATCCCTCGTTCTTAGTTTGAGTCTTTGCCAATGTGTCCCATGCATGAACTGAAAATACATTGTTTCATGCGGGTTTGTCAATTCGGGAGAGAGAGAGAGAGAGAGAGAGAGAGAGAGAGAGAGAGAGAGAGAGAGAGAGAGAGAGAGAGAGAGTATGCATTTATCATTTGAAAGAGTTTAAATTGTGTCTGCACATCCCTTTCACTAGCTTATCCTGTATCATGCATCCTGTATGAGTTCTCTCTCCTGATTGGATTAAATTTGTGTCCCGACCTGAAAATGAATTTAGTGTTTAAAGAGATGGAGAGACAGGGAGAGCAGTCCAGACAAAGGGCTATAGCAGGTTTTCTGGTGCCACTAGAGAAATCGACCATTCATTTTCCCTATTAAAAACACATCTGGTGCCAACCCAGAGTTTCCAGAGTTTGTATTGATACCAACGCTGTGCCAACCCTGAGTTTCCCGAGTTTGGGCCGTTTTTGATTTTTTTTTTTTCAAAAAATTTTTTTGGACCTCCAGAAATATATTAGATTAGAGTTTATTAGTCATTGTAACAATATTAGGCATGATCGCGATCGCGAAATTGCATGTTTAACCCCCATACCAACCCATTCTTTCAAACATGGCAGCCATGTTTGTTTACATCTGAAGAAAACATAATGGCCCATAAATCATGAATGCCTGAACGGATTTCCAAGCGGATTTTTTTGTTTGAAAGCTGTGAACAGCATCTACACACGTGGTGCATCATCTAGGCATGGGTGTGCACTTTTTACACAATTGCACAATTACATGGAAGTGCTATGGTAACCATGGCAACGCGAGACATTGAAGAGAAAAAATCATTGCAACATAAGTGTTAACACAAATATTTATGTTGATTTTAAGCCTAGAATCAGCCATGCAGGATCGGTTATATCTACGTGATGACACAGCACAGAAATGTTTCTTTGATTTCTTTTCCCACTTTCCTTGCTTTTCCTGCTTTTTTCCCACTGCTTCTTGCCTTTCCTACTTTTTCATGGCTTGGCCACTTTATCGCTGCTTGCAGCTATATTTATTATTATTACTATTATTTGGACCAACACCTATATGTGAATGCTCCCTTTCCAATACATGGACATCTGGATGAAAGTGGATTTTAAGTTCAACCACTTAAACCCTATATTGTATTGGTCCCCCAGGGCTATGGCCTTGGCCCATTCCTGTTGCCCCTCTATGACACACATCTTTAGAAAAAAAATATCCAATCTACAAGCTATCTACCTATTTTATCGAATGTTTGCCCAAGGATAGGTACACTAGGATTCAGATGGTTAATGTTGTGTGAAAAGAGATCCTAAACAATGAACAGAAATGATCTCTCTGTGCCTCAGCTATTAATAGGCAGGGCCACAGTGTATCCGAGGAACAACATGAGAAGATCAAATCCTGTGCCCAGACCAGTGGATCCCAAACTCTGAAAAGGTTGAGAACCACTGGCCTATAATAGTGCAGCCTGAATGTGTCCCGAAGCAGAGGGGGGGCGGACTCGGGACCATATCTACCAGTATGTTCCCCACTTACCTCCACAAAAAAGGTTCTATGTTCCCGGCTTACCTAAAAAAGGTTCTGTGTTTTTATATGTTCATACTTTACATTATTTTCAGATCATAAGAAGTACAAATTCTATAAGCCACAGGTCTGACCTAGCAGGGGACTTTGAACCTGTCAGCTGAAAGTTTCACAAGGGCCACATTGATTGATGGTCTTATTTCCCTAGAAAATGTATAGAAGTCACGCGACTAATCAAAAGAACAATGCTAGACCTCGTGCTTCCTAGCCTGGCATTAGCCAGACTCATAACGTGGATTCACTTGCACGTTCCTCCACGGTATCAGGTATCAGTCAATAAATCCATGAACAAAAAAATTCCACACACACACTCTGCTCTAGCTCAGTAGCCTATTTTGTATTTAAATTGACAGACATTTCAGTCCCACTGGACCTTCATCTCTCTTGACTCTTGATAAAAGCTTCTAGATCTGCTATTTTCAAACATTTTGTACTTTTACTTTTGGTGCTTTAAAGTGTGTTTTGATGCCAATACATTCATACTTTTAATCAACAAAATGTTGAATCCCAGACTTTTACTTGTAACAGAGTGTTTCTATAGTGCAGTATACTTTTACTCACATTCTACAGAAGACGTGAGTAATTCTCCTCCACTAAAACATGTCAACATTCTCTCTTTCCAGACCAGACCAAGCGGTACCACAACGTTGCCTCTTCATGGAGAATACCGATACCGCTTCTTAGCTCCTGCTGAGCGGCCTCTGCGTCGGTCTACCATGGCTGATCTGCGTGTTGATATCCTTCTGCTGCAAGGAACCCGAAAGTACCCGAAAACTCACCGTGTTCAACGTGTCGCTGGTTTTCACAGCCCTCCTCCAGTGCTTGTCCACGCCAGTGAAGGTGATACTGCTGATTAGTGGCAGGTGCTGGTTCGAGCACTGTCACAAATTTGTGTTCCTGTGGTACGCTTCAAGGCACTGTGGGATGTTCCTACATCTCCTGGTGGTGCTGGAGTTCACCTTGGCCAATCCACGGTACAGTTCCAAACTGAAGTCCCTCTACGTTTCTCTGCCAGTCGTCCTCACCTTGGTTGTCTTCTCAACTTCTCCTTACGGAGTCTATGGAGACTACGACTCCATCATCGGGTTGGGCATCGGGTTGGGCGCTGCGGCCTCTGCTTTGACTGTGGTGACGTGTGCAACAGCAGCACGATCGTGGTGCACACGCCGCTCACCAATAGAGAAACGCAAGGTTCTTGTAATTGCAATGGCAGTGTTCGCGTTCGCCACGTACGCGCCTAGTTTTGTGATGCTGTGCATGATGCATTATTATGATGGTGTTGATCTTTATGACACCATGGTCTGTTTGAGCAACCTGCGGCTGGTGGCGGATGCACATCTGTTTTGTCTGGTCACCCGGGAGTCAGCCAAGCCGCCGCTGCAGGCAGATGCACTGGTGGTCCTGGAGAACATGGAGGAAGGTCAGAGGATTCACGACACAGATCAAACCATTGGCGGTCCCAGACTCTCACTGGGAGGGGATGTGTGTGTTCCCACGGCTCCTCCCAGTGTGCAACAACATTGGGCAACAGGTGACCCCCAAATTATGTTGAGGCCTCACAGTGCAAGAGGTTGTGAGCTTGTAGATCAGCTATGTTTTAGAATTTTGAAAAATATTTATCTGTGGAACCAAGTCAAACTAAATGTAATGCCTACAATTCCAAGTGCTACACAAAGACTTAATTCACTATTATTGTCAAATCACAAAACAACAAAATACACACTAAATAATGCTGGGTTAAAAATAACCCAATTTGGGTTGTATCAACCGCTGGGTAACTATTGCACCAACCCAGCAGTAGTAAATCTGACCCAGCAAGATGGGTAGGTCCATTTTAACCAGCAGCTGAGTTAAATACTGGGTCAAATTAACTGCACATCTGAGTAAATTCAACCACTATTATTTAGTATATCCTCCACCCAAATGCTGGGTCAAATTATGAACAATTCTGTGTTGTTTCAATCATTTATTTGTGTTGGACACAATTCTCGGTTTATTCAAGCAGAATACATTTGTTATTACTTTTCGGTTAAACTACAGTTTAACTACAAACCATGCCGGATTCTTTGAAGTAATTCATTATACAATATGGAAATCGGAGGTTCGGAACACATTTTGAACACATTTAGCATTTAATCACAATTTAATTTGAGTTAATTTCTAGTTTGAAGAAATGTTATAGCCGGGGACGCAGTCACCAAAATGGGAGGGGACCTGCCGTACTTTTTATTTCTGTTTTATCTATTAGTTTTGTCATTAAGGTCCACAGAATGAGAGGCCTGTTCTGCTGGAAACATTGCAAAAAAAAGAATGTGGCCATTTGTATATTCACTGTCCCATTGACTCCACTAGAAATATATATATATAAAAAAAAAAAAGAACTAGGGGTTCTTTGTGATTCAGAATCCATTGCAAGCATTTGTTTTGAATGTTGAAAAACATTCCATGGGCTAGATTTCGGCCCCCCAAAACTATGAAAAGTGATGAGTCATCCCTTTTTTCCCACTTTTCACAGTTTTGGGCTGCCGAAAGTTAACCCAAGGAATGTTTTTCATACAAAACAAATGCTTGCAATGGATTCAGAATCATGAAGAACCCCTAGTTTGACCCCTCACATGCTACTTAAAGCAGATTTTATTTTGTATTTTTTTAATATTTCTGGTGGAGTCAATGGGACAGTGAATATACAAATGGCCATAACCTTTTTTTCGCGATGTCTCCGGAGAGCAGGCCTCTCATTCTGTGGACCTTAATGACCAAACTAGATAAAACAGAAATAAAAAGTACGGCAGAAAATCACAGGTCCTACCCTATTCCTTGAGCTGTGTGGGTCCCCGGCTATTAACAGTTTGTTGGACTCCTGTCCTGGAATTTCATAGATCACACTCTGTAGGAATTCCCACACGTCTTCACACTTCTTTGGGTATTTATTTGATGTCAAAAATAAAGAAGGCCTTGAAGCAGACATCGATGGCCTGAAGCAGTGTGTCATGTTCCAAAGCCAGTCCATTAATAATGACAAAGACCTGAGATGTATGGTGAATGTCGTTGCACAGAGTCAGGATGAAGGGTTCTGGTTTGGATGCCTTCCCTCATTGAGGTACTCCACCATGTTGGTTCCAGGATGAAACAAACACACAAGTGAGGGCGATTAAGGACCAAATGCCTACCAAGTATAGTAGAATTAAAAAATAAAAATACAATGTAAAGACCAAACCCATTTGGTTCCATTTGTGTACAGAGTTGTGGTGGTCTGTGGCATGCAGGGGTTCTCAAAGTGGGGTCCGGGGAACCCCAGGGCCCTATGCCAGTGATTCTCAAACATCTTCATGCCAATTGACCCCCAAATGAATGTGTATTTGGCCGCAGACCCCAGATTATGTACCAAGGAACCCATACAAGATTTAAGGTGTTAAAAATAATTTCAAAGAATGCCAAAATCTCTTTAAAATAGCTGACCCCACTCTGAGAACCCCTGCATTAGACCACGGACCACCATAACTCTGTATACAAATGGAACCAAATGGACCACTGACATTATGCACTTCCATTGAATCCTGCAACAAAAGCTAGTAAGCCAACACGTGAAACTGTTAGCTATAGGGTTATGGCTTATGGGGCGGCATAGCTCAGGGGTAGAGAAACCGTTATTAGAGCACAAAGGGTTCCCGAAAGGTTCCCAGAAGGTTCCCGAAGAGTCCTTGGGCAAGACTCTGAACCCCTAATTGCTCCCGGTGAGTAGGTTGGTGCCTTGCATGGTTTCCTCCGAATGGGTGAATGGGTGAATGTAATGCACAATCTATGTAAAGCGCTTTGGATAAAAGCGCTATATAAATGCACCATTTACCATTTTATAGGGTTAACTAGCTGCTAACCAGCTATCTATACTATAATTTTGCGAATGTCTGAGTGAGTGAGTGAGTGAGTGTCTGTCTGTCTGAAACAGCGTTTCTCCTCAGTGGCTGGAGCAATTGATCTGAAATCGCATCACCATTAGCATATGAACACACCTAACATAACTGTGAAGCCCGTTTGTCACTTTCACAAATCGTATACTGTATATTAGCATTTTTATGGTGTATCTACTATCTATTCTGCATCTAGCATGAGGCAACATGTTTAACCAGCTCTGTGTGTGTGTGTGTGTGTGTGCAGGCAGGCGGGTGTGTGCGCAGGCGGGTGGGCGGGCGGGCTGGGGGGGGGGGGGGGGAGAGAGACACAGTATCTCTGTAGCCATTAAACGAAACGGGTATTTCTTACATTGATGCTCCTACATATTATCATGCAAGCACCAGTTAACGTTACTTTCCATCCCTCATATACTGTATGCACAGTGCACATCCCATAACCCACACACTGCACATCATTTTGGAGCTCATATCTTTGAACGGGTAAGGGCTAGTTTAAGTTAAAGCAGCACAGTCAATCTGAATTAGATACTGTATATAGTGTAAGTAAGCACAAACCTTTATTGTTTTGATCAGCCAGAAAAGAGATCTGGAGTGCTTCCTAGCAGTGCTGTTGCAGGAGACAAGTCAACAAGAGAAAAGAACTGAGTCCTAGTTCAGGGTCTTCAACAGGGGGTCCGGGACCCCTAGGGGGTCCTCAGAGTTAATACAGGGGGTCCTCCAAATCTTCCAATCCTTTTAATATTAACAACTTGAACCCTAGTGTCCATATTCTGAGAACTGTAGCCACAAAGGTGTTGTGAGCTTGTAGATCGGCTATTTTCGGGAAAGAGGTTTAGGGGGAAAAGAGAAGACTAAGTACAGAGTAAAAGGTCAGATTTATTAGGTAATGACGGTAGTTAAAGCTATACTGTGTAAGTTGCTAAACTAGTGGTCAGTAGCGGTGTCGCTTTTTTTGGCCGTTTTTCACCCGGAGTCGTCGCGGACCACCGCCGCAGACCACCGGAGCTGCGCCGCAAACCACTGCGACCGATACAAATCCGTGGAGAGGTAGAACGCATGGTAGAACGTAATTTTCTGGCCAGGATTTGGGGATTAAGAGGTTAAGAATCCTTCACCATGGTAAACACTGTACCTGTATTGCTGAGCGAGGCTACTTCCTGAAGACACGGCATATAAGCTGTGATTGGCCGGTAGTGTATCATGTGTGTATGATCCGCGATGTGATTGGCCAACGTATACACAACGTATACAGATGATGCAGATGACGCAATTTTTCCGCGAAACTGGACCCCGGCCAGTATCATAGAAAACATATAAAGAGAAGGCTTTAGAAGCTAAAAATAACGGAGTGGGTGTTCTAAAACCTTAGCGATTTAACAGTTAGGACAATTTTAAGATTTGTTTTATAAAGAAAGTTACATGGTATAACTTTAAATGTCTGAAAACACAAATTGACACAAATTCAAAATACACTGATGATTGTGATGTCAAACGATGAAACTATATGGAATCTATGAACAGGTTGTGGGGGTCCCTGCTTCATCTCTCTCTCAGCTAAGGGGTCCTTGAAAACGTTGAAGACTCCTGCTCTAAGGCCTGTGGCTGGAATGTTGTGCGATGGCCTATCATTGCTGTCTTCGGTATATTCCCTGATAGGGATGGTGTGAGGCCCCCTGCTCATAAACAGAAAGACGTTTTACGTATCCTATTTACATGGGAAGACGTAGCACCTCCATCCCACAATCAGAGGATTATAGATGTCATGCAGAATATCAAAGTGGAGAAAATTGGAAGTACTCTTAATGGAGATTCCACAAAACCTGCATGGAACCCAGTCATACATTTTGTAACTTGCCTGGCCTTCAACTATAATTATACCAGTACCTAGGGTTAGTCCTTTTCTTGTTATTCCACACACTGTACTATTACTGTATTAATGTTAGTTGCGACTGTAGGTCGCATTTACTATCAAACCCTGCACAAAGTGTAAGTCCGTCAGTCCGTCAGTCCGTCAGTCTGTCTGTCACACCTCACACGTCACATTCTTGCCCTGCTCATATCTCCGCCACCGTTGCCCCGATCCATGCCAAATTTTGCACACACGTTCCTTACCTGCCAAACTACAACCTCAAAGGACCCCCGGAGCTCCAGGGACCCCCAGGTCCCTGGGGGACCCCCAGATGTAAAAAATTACCAAATGTGCTAAACTGACCAAATGACCACCCCAACGGGGCTGCTCACGGGGAATTCCCGGGGACCACCCACTCCTGGTGCTCCAGAATGGATGCAAAAGTGGTGGCGCCCCCAGTGGAGGACCCCCTACACTGCAGCTCACATAAAATGCCGTAACTCCGGCTAGGAGCGACCGGGACAGCCGGGGCCGGTACCTATTCGTCCGCCTTGCCGGCGCGGAGACCCCACCCCTCATTTCTCACATGGCCCTCTTCTAGCGCCACCATGAGGCCGATTCTTGCAAAACACATTTTTGGACACTGCTCCTACAATTTTTGCCCTAAAATCACGCAAATCGGTACACAGTATGTCTACACTCATCCCATCAACATGAATCTCTCCCATATAGCGCCACCTCCAGGCCGATTTTTAAAAACACATTTTTGGACACTGCTCCTACAGATTTTGCCCTAAAATCACGAAAATCACTACACAGTATGTCTACACTCATGTCATCAACATGGATCAGGAAGATTTTGGCAAAACACATTTTTGCCCTATTTGTGGAGATAAGTGACCTACGGTCGCTTATCTCCCGATTAGGGAGTCTTACTGGTGTATTTTTGTATGTGTGGTTTTGCGACTTGTTTGTGATGAAGTGTGGGGGGAAAAAAATCCAGTTCAGATTATTTTGGGGTGCTGCGGCCTGCTGCATAATGTCATGAAAAAAAAAAAAAAAAAAAAAAACATTTGTGATTATAAGAAATTAAATCTTCTGTTAATTACCTGATGTGGTCTGATAATGGTTTAGTGATTTCTAACGACAGTGTTACTCCCTCACTAGCGTTCACTGTCAACAAAGATATTCTGTATCTTTATTTTGTCTTCATCTGCATATTTTCCTGAAAGTCATCACCCTTTCCTTCATTATCTTCCTCTTCATCAACATCTCATAACCATCTTCTATGCTTGGAGCTGTTGCCACTTTTACTTACATATTTATTGCGACCGTTAGGTTGCAGTTACTACCAAAACCTCCACCGGCTGTCTGTCAGTCAGTCAGTCAGTCTGTCTGTCCGTCATGTCACACTTTTCCCCAACTCATATCTCCGCCACCGTTACCCCAATCCATGCACACACACTCCTTGCCTGCCAATCCACAACCTCCACCCCACCAGGGACCCCCAGAGCTCCAGGGACCCCCAGGGACCCCCTTCCACCGCCGCCAAAAAGTGCAAAAATGACCAAATGACCACCCAAACGGGGCTGTTCACGGGGAATTCCTGGGGACCATCGACCATCGACTCCTGGTGCCACTGCAGCACACATAAAATTCCGTAACTCGGGCTAGGAGCGACCGGGAGAGCCGGGGCCGGTACCCACGCATCCGCCTCGGCGGTGCCAAGAGAGACGTCAACATGTATCTGTCCCATATAGGCCACCATCAGGCACATTTTTGGACACTGCTCCTACAGATTTTGCCCTAAAATCACGCAAATCGGTACACAGTATGTCTACACTCATGTCATCAACATGGATCTGTCCCATATAGCGCCACCATCAGGCCGATTCTTTCAAAATCATTTTTGGACACTGCTCCTACAGATTTTGCCCTAAAATCACGCAAATCGGTACACAGTATGTCTACACTCATGTCATCAACATGGATCTGTCCCATATAGCGCCACCATCTGGCCGATTTTTTTAAACAAATTTTTGGACACTGCTCCTACACATTTTGCCCTAAAATCACAACCTGACGGTCGCTTATCTCCCGATTAGGGAGTCTTACTGGTTTAGTGTGTGAATGCGTGCGTGTGTGTGCCGCGCACGCGCGCGTTGTGTGTGTGGTGGTCTATGTCATTTATTCCTGTTCTGTTGCTGTCATGGTTGCCAGTTCCCACCTAATGTCATGTGGGAGTTCAGACAGCTCCAGACCATGCTGAGTGACTGCTAGCTTGCATAACATCTTCAGGCTGGGATTTAAGTCCAGGATGTACAGGTCACCAGTGAAGTTGTTTCCTGTGTTTCCTCCATGGATGATAATAAAATCTCCCACCATGCAACAGCACATCCCATACATCCCACAGGGGTCTTTCCCCTTGGGCTCAACCTGCTTCCAGGAAAAGGCCTCTGGACTGAATTTCCACAGATCATTTAAGAACTGGTTCCTGTTCCCGTATCCACCAAATATGTACAGCTCTCCATTGTAGGCAAAGGCTGAATGATCTCTGCGTCCTTCTGGGAGGAGGTGTCCAGAAGTCATGCTCAGCCAGCAGTTGGTCTCTGTGTCAAACACTCTGATGCTGTTGTAGTAGCTTCCTGACTCGCCCCCAAATACAAACATCTTTGTTCCAATGATGCTGGCAGAGTGACCTTCTGAAGCAGGGGGTTGAGGTCCTCTGGTGTTAATTAAAGACCAGACCATTATGCGGGTGTCCAACGTGTACATGTCATTAGTATAGCTAATCAGCTGACCTCCATACACATACATGATCATCCCCAGGGCACAGGCTGAGTGGAACGTCCTTTCTTCTGGAATAGTCCCAGAAATATTGGGTCTGAACCAGCTGTGGGTGTTGACATCAAAGGCATAAAGCACATTGCTGTAAGGATAACCTCCCCAGATGTAGACCATTTCTTCTACCAGCACAGCTGTGTGGCCAAGGCGTCCGGAGGGAACCTCAATGGGACTTTGTCCTCTTCCATTTGTCACTGGGGGCAACTTCCTCCAACGCAAAGACACTGTGTTGAAGACGTGGACTTCAATCTGATCATTGTTGTATCCTCCAAATAAGTACAGCTTGTGTCCGACTACCACAGCAGCGTGGTAGGATTTCCTAGATCCTCCTTTCAGATGTATCGTCCAGTGAAACATTTCACACAGCAGCACCAACGTGAATCAGTGCAACAGATTACAGTACAGAATAAATTATTAAAGGACAGTTTAACTAGTGGGAACAAGTTGTTGAATGACACTTTGCTAATTGGACGATTACTTTTAAAGGACAGTTACACTGGTTGTGATGACAATGTTGTGATGTCATTGTGTGATGACGTAATTATATAGATGGATCCATCCATCCATCCATCCATCCATGATCAATTCCAGTTTTCTATTATTATGCTTGCCCTTGGTAATACCATTTGTAATCACAACATACAATTTCACTGTTTCATAAAGTTGTAGATACCACTAAACCTGCTGTTGCAGCAATGTGTCCAGTTTACTGTCATATCTGTGTGACATAAACCCTGCTAGAAAAACCAGCAGAGACCAGCACAATTTTCATGCTGGTCTGTGCTGGTCTATGCTGGTTTATGCTGGTTCATGCTGGTCTGTGCTGGTGCTGCTGCTGGTCTATGCTGGTCTGTGCTGGTTCATGCTGGTGGACCAGCATGGGACCAGCACAGACCAGCACCAGCACAGACCAGCAGTAAAACACAACATGTGCTGGTTTGTGCTGGTCTTGTGCTGGTTTTTCTAGCAGGGAAGTGCTGCATGTCTGACAATGTGTCAGCGTCATTTCAAGGTCTCCACACACTGGGAGCGTTTATTTTGTGTCATTCATTAGCTAAATTTAACCACATGAACCATGAAGTCCCTATTCTGGCCATTCAGCTAAAATAGATGAGCTACGAACGCGCGTGTCACAATGTGGCACATTGTGAGCTTGCAGAAAGGCTGTTTTCACCAAGATATTTGATTTAGAGTATAAACAGGAGCATGCCTAGTACAGCGCTCTGGTGGATGCCAGTCAACTAAGAGTAGAGGGTTTAAGTGGCTAAACTGCTGTCATGACTAAATCCACCCACAATGTGAATATTATGCAGAGTTGAAGTGACTTACTGAGACCCATTCTACAAATGTCTTCTGAATCCTAACACTTTTCTGAAAAACCTGTTGCTAAATGCGTGGTAGGCTACTAACCCTAACCCCCAAAACGCATTTTCAAATCCTTCATACAGTAAATGCATTTATATAGCGCTCTTCATAGATTGTGCATTACATTCACCCATTCATACACCGATGGTGGACAAAACCATGCAAGGCACCAACCTGCTCACCGGGAGCAACTAGGGGTTCAGAGTCTTGCTCAACTCTGGGGGAAACTGGATTCTGGGAAACCATTGGGAACACTTTGTGCTGTATTTGTGCTCTAATGACGGTTTCTCTACCCCTGAGCTATGCCACCCTTCATCAGGCATGTGTACCTTTACTTCCAGGAGAGGAATATAACCAGTCTTCCCTGTCATTTGCAGACCTGGAAGATGTGATTTCATCACGTTCAAAGTATTGTAATAACCTATGCTAGTGCCAGTGGTTCCCAAAATGTTTAGCTTGAGACCCAAAAGAGAAATGTGGAGGGAATATTAAAAAAAGCAACATTTAATCTCAATCCATAACAATGCCCCATAATAGGTCCTGAGAATTTTTTTGGGAAACCTATAATGTGGTTTCAGCTCTTCTATATTCTTCAGCTTATTCTATTAAACACAAACACAATTGTATCTCCCAAACTGTTACTTTAAAAGCGTTTTGTTGCATAATGTGACATGTGTGAACAGTATGCACTGCTAGACCATTTTTATTTTATAGATTAATAATGTATGCTGTGTGTGTGTGTGTGTGTGTGTGTGTGTGTGTGTGTGTGTGTGAGAGAGAGAGAGAGAGAGAGAGAGAGAGAGAGAAAGAGAGAGAGAGAGAGAGAGAGAGAGAGAGAGAGAGAGAGAGAGAGAGAGAGAGAGAGAGAATCCTTTGGCTACACAAAGACTCAATTCACTATCATCATCAAATCACGAAAACAAGGCCATAAAACGTCATATATTCGGTTTCTAACTCAATCTACATAATTGTATGGGCTCAACTAGATGCTTTCCTTTATGTTATTGCTGCTCATAGACTGTTCTGTGTCGCTAAAATTCAGTAAAGACTTTGACTATTAGTATTATTACTATTTCTACCTTTCCAATAAATGGAAATCTGGATGAAAGTGGATTTTAAGTTCAACCACTTAAACCCTATATTTTATTGGTCCCCTAGGGCTATGTCCTTGGGGGACCTTGCCCCTCTATGGCACACATCTTTGGAAAAAAAAATAGCCGATCTACAAGCTTTTGCAAATGTTTGCCCAAGGATAGTTACACTAGGGTTCAGATGGTTAATACATGTGAAAAGATATCCTAAAGAACAATGAACAGAAATGATTATCTCTCTGTGCCTCAGCTATTAATAGGTAGGGCCACAGTGTATCCGAGGAACAGCATGAGAAGATCTCATGCGACTGGCGACTAATTTCAATGATCCAACTAACAGCCAAAACACATCTACAACAGCACACAAAGTAGGCTACATTACTGAGTTATGCGATGCATCACTGCATCCAGTGCCAGTACTAGATATGTTCTGTAGGAAACTGTAGCCAGCATATTACATTTATTACTTTTTGAAGCGGTGAAAGCCGCTTCCAAGGATGGCTTTGTGTGTCCCGTACATGTCCATATATGGTCATTCCAGTTCAGAATGAACAGGCTTTGTCTGTCCCGTACATGTCCCGTGCATGCAGAATTGAGGATTGGCCAAGCTTCACATGACAATTTGGCCCTTTAGATAAAATCATTCATTCATTCAGAATTCATAAAAATATAGAACTAAAGAACATAGAAAGTATAGATCTAGGACACATATTTCATAGCTCTAGAACAAACACATAGAATAGAATAGAAATTCACCGCTTCACTTCGAACCGAGGTTTGATTTTTCCCCAAAGTATTGTGTTTATTCCATTGATTTATGCCCTAAGCGTGGTGTTGTTGTTTTGAGTGGAGGAAGCCAAGTCAAGTCGTCAAAGGGCCTGGCCAATAGAACTCTGACTGTTTCCTCTCTGAACGGTGGGCATTTCAAAACAAGGGTCTTTTTTTAATGGATACAATGTGATCATTCAATCAACAAAACACTTTTATTTTTAAATCGTAGTCTACTACTGGAAACCAGGCTACTTCAATATTTTCTCAATGGCCTTTGCATATCCGATGCCCGTTGTTTCTTCTTCTTCTTCTTCTTGCTTCATTAATGGGCCCCCTGTGTGTCTAGGCCCCGGTGCAGCGCACTGGCTGCACATACCATATTTACGCCTGTATCTATAAGCCACAGGTCTGACCTAGCAGGGGACTTTGAACACGTCAGCTGAAAGTCGCAAGAGGGCCACATTGATTGATGGTCTTATTTCCCTAGAAAATTGATAGAAGTCATGTGACTAATGAAAAGAACAGTGCCAGACCTCGTGCTTGCACTCTTAAGACAATACCCAAGTTCCACGATGAATCAGTCGGAGGTAAAACCAACCCATAAGCCAGGTGTCTGGAGATTACGCAGGCTTCGGTTTCACTAGATCCTGGTGTTGTTGCTGTGCACATCATTATTGCGAGCCTGACTGACTGACTGACGGTATGTAACAAATATTTTATTCCTGATGTGTTATAGTTTGTGAGAAAAGAAACAAACGATTTCCATGACACTCTGCTCTAGCTCAGCAGCATATATATATATATATATTTCTTTTATAGATCTGCTATTTTCAAACATTATTTACATTTATTTTTGGTCCTATAAAGTGTGTTTTGATGCCAATACTTTCGTACTTTCGTAGACTTTTACTTTGCAGTATTGATACTTTTACTCACATTTTACAAAAGATGTGAGTACTTTCTCCACCACTAAAACATGTCAACAATCTCTCTTTCCAGACCAGACCAAGCGGATACCCCAACGTTGCCTCTTCATGGAGAATACCGCTTCTTTGTGGCTCCTGCTGCTCGGCCTCTGCGTCGGTCTACTGTGGCTGATCAGCGTGTTGATATCCTTCTGCTGCAAGGAACCGGAGCCCCGAAAGCTCACCGTGTTCAACGTGTCGCTGGTTTTCACAGTCCTCCTCCAGTCCTTGTCCACGCCAGTGAAGGTGATACTGCTGAACAATGGCAGATACGAGTTGTCACAGGAGCACTGTGTCACCTTCGTGTTCCTGTGGTACGCTTCAAGGCACCTTGGGATGTTCCTACATCTCCTGGTGGTGCTGGAGTTCACCTTGGCCAATCCACGGTACGGTTCCAAACTGAAGTCCGTCTACGTTTCTCTGCCAATCGTCCTCACCTTGGTTGTCGTCTGCATGCTTTTCTCTGAAGGTACGAGCAACCCTTACAACATAGTCTATGGCGACTACGACTCCATCATCGGGTTGGGCGCTGCGGCCTCTGCTTTGACTGTGGTGACGTGTGCAACAGCAGCACTATCGTGGTGCACACGCCGCTCACCGTTAGACAAACGCGAGGTTATTGCAATTGTAATGGCAGTGTTCACGTTCTGCACATACGCCCCTAGTTTTGTGATGCTGTGCATGATGCGGACTGGAATACTAGTCGTTCTTTATGAGTATGACACCATGGTCTGTTTGAGCAACCTGCGGCTGGTGGCGGATGCAAATCTGTGTTGGCAGGTCACCCGGGAGTCAACCGCGCCGCCGCTGCAGGCAGATGCACTGGTGGTCCTGGAGAACATGGCGGAAGGTCAGATGATTCGCGCCACAGGTCAAACCATTGGCGTTCCCGGACTCTCGCTGGGAGGGGATGTGGGTGTTCCCACGGCTCAGGGAGCAACAGGTGACCGTCCAAATTATTGGCAGAGCCAAGAGGTTGTGAGCTTGTAGATCGGCTATATTTTACAATTTTTAAAAAATATTTATCTGTGGAACCAAGTCAAACTAAACGTAATGCCTACAATTCCAAGTGCTACAAAGGCTTAAGTCACAATTATCGTAGTATCGTCAAATCACGACAACAAAATGAAACGTATTCTATGTATTCGATTTGTAACTCATTATACATAATTGTATGGGCTCAACCTGATGCTTTCCTTTGTTATTGTTGCTGTTTTGTAAGTGCGATCTATAAACAAAGTGTATAAAATTCAATTATATTGATGTTGTCATCTGCCCATTTGTCGATTTGGTCAAAAGAAATTGGTTGAACAGAACTCATATTTTGGGACCATCGCTCCATTGTTTACAATGGTTTGTTATGCAGGCTGCCACCCCATGAATGTGATCCAAGATGGCCACGATGTGAATAAGGTCTATTAATAGGCAAGTGGCCTATTAATCGTGGTGCACATAACAGTAAATGTTCTCCTTCTAATTCAATTGTAGTTCATTATTTAACTATGAATAATATTATGATTTATACTTCTATTTTTCTTTTTTGGGGGCATTTTCTTGAGAAACCTCGTATTTACTTCCTTATAAATATACCGTAACACAAGATATCTGTCTATAAACACTCACTCCCTAGCTTCCGCCGTGGTCTGAAGACTCACCTCTTCAGACTCCACCTTAGCCCATAGCACTTACCGTAAAACTTGCCTACCCTCCCCAATTACCATACTTTTATATAAAGCTTTTTACAAAGTGTGTTATGAAGAAAACTGGCACGGAACATTGTACTTAAACCAATACGGATTTATTTAATAGAGCAATTTTACAGAGCAAGTCATCATCATAAATAAACAATTTTAAGGTAACGTTTCTAAGAGGCTCAATTGTTAGTGTAACTTTAGCAAGTTTAAAATTGTCTTATTTCGATTTTCTAAACATTTTATTTCAAAACTTGGAAAATTTTTAAGCCGGGTTTATCCTTTAACCACTTTAATCCTGGTGTCCCTAAAAGCAGAAGAAAAAAGGCAGATCTAACTGGCTCAATGCTATGTGTTATGAGCTTCTAGATCAGCTATTTGTCTTAAAACAAGGGCTTAAGTGGTTTAAAGTAACAATAAAGGTCCTTTTTAAAAGAGCAGTAGTTTAAACTTAAGACCTCGTGTTACCACAAAACACTCTCTCAGACTGGTATATTTCGGCTAATAAATTCTCTCATTTTTGCTTAACGGATGGCATTTTGGAACTTTGAAACGTTTCCAACAGTCCTTTAAATGACAAAAGGACGAGGAGGCCCCAACAGTAGTTCACAATATTATAACCTTCCGCCACTGAAATCTCCGTCCAACACAGAGAACGAGATAAAGCTGACAGATGGAGCGAGTACAGGCTGTGGCAGAGTCTTCCAATCCCTATTAGACCCGTTACACCTAGACCTTGTAATACATTTCAAGCCAGGACAGCATCTAGATCACATCAGTTGTTGATATATTATTTTAATAACTTTGAATAAGAAAAAAAAAAAAAAAAAACTTTTGCAGAAAACTATACAGTTAATGGGAAGTTAATATTAGTCCATGTCTGCAAACGCAAAGGCAAACAGAGGTATGATGTGTGTGTGTGTGTGTGTGTGTGTGTGTGTGTGTGTGTGTGTGTGTGTGTGTGTGTGTGTGCGTGCACTCCATCCTCTTCAAAGACAACATCCTCTTCACAAAACCATCCCTCCGCCCATTATCTCGATTCTCTGTTGGGGAAAAAAAGAAAAATGTAATTGAAAATGTATCCCACTGATTTAACAGTTATGATTCCAATATTGTTTCTAGTCCATCAACTTCGAATGGATCATACAGGAAAACATTTCTCTGTTTGTGGGGCCTTTTTTATATTAACCACTTGAACCCTAGCATCCATATTCTTTAGAACTTTAGCCAAAAATAGCAGATCTACAAGCTCACAACGCGCGTTGTGAGCTTGTAGATCGGCTAGTTTCGGCAAAGAGGTTTGAGCAGTTAGTCGGTTCTGTGTCTTGCTCAAGGACACTTTGACAGGAGGATCCTGGATCGAATCGGGAACTTTAAAGTTCCCTCCTGAACTACAACTTACCGGTATTACTTGTAATAACTGCTGCTGGGATATACAGTACATAATGTGTAATCTCTATGCCTACCTGAGGCGGTTCTATGAAAGCCAGCCAATCAGACGAATGCGTCGGAAGCAGTCCCATTGACTGACACTTGTAGATAGCCAATGCCGAGCCCAGGAGGTTGCCAACCAGGTAGACCAGACCCTGAAGCCACTGCTGACTGGAGCTCTCCAGCAGCTTGAACGCTGTGGGGACACAAAAAGAGTGCAAAACCATCAGCACTTAAGCCAAGGAACCGCAGACTGAAGATCTGATAGAAACATCACCACTGCACATACACAAATTATGCATATTCTGTATAGGGCTGTTGCGATTAGGAATTTCTGGAGACGATTAATTGTCATACAAAATAATAATTTTTTTCCATTTCACGCCACTATGATGAGCTTTGATAATACTCATACTGTACACCTTAGAAGAGCAATTGAATTGCTTTTTGAACATCAGTTCAGTGGTGTAAAGTAACTATTAAGTACATTTACTTGCAAACTTTAGTCCTATTTTATACCGTGGTTATTTGAAAATAGCCCATCAAGCTCACAACGCGACGCGTTGCGATGCGAAAATAGCCGATCTACATCATCATCATCATCCCCTCCACAGCAGAGTAGCAGCGCTAAGCTAAGCAGTCCTCTGTGTTGAAACGAATCACGAATAGACGATTATGTATTAATCGCAACTGCCCTAATTCTGTACAAATTTCCTTTCCAAATAATTATCAACTAATGGGTTGCTGAACAGGTTTCAGGGGTCTTCATTTAATTTGATGTATACAAGGTTTTAAAGCTGAGAGCAGCCCTGATGTATCTGATAAATCACATGTACAGTTCTAGTCAGCTAACTGCCCCCCTTTGAAGGTTCCATCTTCAAATAAACATGAAAAATAAACAGTTTGTCAGTTTCTCACGATTCTACCATAGCAAAAGTCGAATTAAAAAGTTTCAAATGTTTCATTCATTTCAGCTACAATAAAAACTGATGAGAGATTTCCACACGCTCAGAACTATGCAGTGGTGACTGGTGACTTATAAATTATCAAACTACATAAATGTACTTGTGTAGACATTTGGCCCTCACAGGTACACAGTCTCTGGGGTACTCACTTGCAGACATGGACATGAGTGCCTGGATGGGCCTCCAGGCCATCATGCACACCATCATGATGGGGAAGATGGAGATGGTGTTGCCCGACATGTACATGATGAACAGGTTCATGGGGATCTGCTTCAGAGGACCCAGCGCCACGTCCCAGCATCTCTACAGGAGGAGGAGGAGGAGGAGGAGGAGAGATGAGTCAAATGTATGGCCTTCACTTTTCAGGATTCAAATTCACTAATATGAATATCATTTATCATTTTAAAAATGATTTAAACTAGTGAAAACAGCCGATCTACAAGCACACAACGCCTCGCACCGCGAGGCGTTGTGTGTTTGTAGATCTGCTGTTTTCACTACTTTTGTGAGACGGCCTTGAATGATGAAGCGGGGCTTTACTTTGCGAAAGAACGTACACATTTGAAACTTGGAGATACGAGGTTTCCACCCGACAGCGACGATATGTTCTGGGATTGTTTTGTCATATACGCTTTTAAATCTGGAACCTTTTGGTTTGCTTGGCTTGTTTTCCGTTGATCCACGTTCATTGCTACTGCTTTTGCCAAAATACATGACATGCAGGTAGGATAGGCATAATTTATATAAGCTTTTAGCTTCAGCCTATTTCCTTATATGTACCAGCTTAAACTAGGGCTGTCGCGATTAGGACTTTCTGGAGACGATTAATCGTCATACAAAATAAAAGCGATTGACGAATATATCGTCTAATTTTTTCTCCTTCATTTTATGCTACTATGATAGTAGGCTATGAGCTTTACTCATACTGTACACCTTGATGAAGAAGAGCAATGCTTTTTGAACATCAGTTCAGTGGTGTAAAGTAACTATTAAGTACATTTACCTGCAAATTTTAGCCCTAATATACAGTGGCTATTTGAAAATAGCCGATCTACAAGCTCACAGCGCGTCGCGATGCATTGTGAAAATAGCCGATCTACAAGCCCACAACAACGCGTTGTGAAAATAGGACGAGCTTTAAGAATGGTTTTATTGTCAAAACCCACTACTTTTTAATTAAATTGTATAATTGACGATAATCGCGAATATCAAAAAGTATTGCGAATATGAAAAACTATCGCGAATAGACGATTATGTATTAATTGCGACCGTCAGGGAGCAGTTTACTATGAAAACCTCCACCGGCCGTCCGTCCGTCACACGTCACACGTCACACCTTTGCCCTGCTCATATCTCCGCATCAGTATGACATCACACCACATGTGTACACAAACCTTTGTGTACGTTGCTGTGGCAACAGTCTGTTGTTGCTGGTTTGTTAGTGTACGTTAGCAACCACCTTAGCAACCATGGTTTTACCCTAGCAACCAACTGTTTACCCTAGCAACCAACTGTTTACCATAGCAACCATGTTTTTTTACCCTAGCAACCAACTGTTTACCATAGCAACCAGATACGCAGAGCAGGGATCTCCATATATGGGCATAAACAGGTGACATCACACTGATGTCAGATACTCAGAGCAGGGATTTCTCCATAATATATGGGCATAAAAGGGATTCTGTTAGGGATCTCCATATATGGGCATAAAAGGGATTCTGTTAGGGATCTCCATATATGGGCATACAAGGGATTCTGTTAGGGATCTCCATATATGGGCATAAAAGGGATTCTGTTAGGGATCTCCATATATGGGCATAAAAGGGATTCTGTTAGGGATCTCCATATATGGGCATAAAAGGGATTCTGTTAGGGATCTCCATATATGGGCATAAAAGGGATTCTGTTAGCTGTTAGTGATCTCCATATATGGGCATAAAAGGGATGCTGTTAGGGATCTCCATATTTTGGCATAAAAGGGATTCTGTTAGGGATCTCCATATATGGGCATGAAAGGGATTCTGTTAGGGATCTCCATATATGGGCATAAAAGGGATGGTATCCCAGATGATGCCCTGTTAGGAGATCCACACTAACAGAATCCATATATGGTCCTACCGACAGCTGCTATAAGCCAACCCTGGCGATAAGGTCTGAGTCGAAGAAATGCTTCTTTCCTGGCAAGAATTGCCCCTTTATACTGTAGGGCTCGTTTGTGTATTGTATGACATCACGCCACATCATCGGCTGAGGACTGTGTGATGTCATCATATCTCCATATATGGAGACATAAGTTGCTCATGCCCAAATATGGGCTGGTGAGGTCAGACTTAGTGTGATGCGTAGGTTATCTCCATATATGGAGATTCAACTTCAATGAGTAACCATGGCAAACTGTCAACTGCCTGTATGTCTTGATAATTGGTAAAACAAACTTTTGGCCTATTTGTGGAGATAAGCGACCAACGGTCGCTTATCTCCCGATTAGGGAGTCTTACTGGTCGTGACCATGTTACAGTTTGATTATGTTGATGTATGTGACGGGATGTTATGGATACTGGAAACAAATAGCAAATCTACAAGATCTACAATCGAATCACGTAGGGCGTTCATTTACAAAAAAAAAAACGCAAAAAGTTAGTATATGGACCCGACAGCAACTCAACAGAAGAACGAGTCTCACCTTCTCCACCAGGTTCTTGTCCGTCTCCTGGATGCTGGTGTCAGGGACAGGTTTCTCCGAGTAGCCGATGGGGTACACCACATCTCCCTGACCGCCCTGCCGGTCACCTCGACTCCTAAAGGACAGCGAGCACATTTTAGGATGGGTGCACTCGGAAAGGCTGTCAACCTGGCATCGCCCATTTTGATTATAGGTGTGACACATGGAAAATGTAAAATTTTGTTATCAGAATTTGCATTTTCACTGAAGTCAGCTCACTGTGGCTTAGATTCAGACTATAATGATAATAGCCCTTGCCCGTTCGAACATATGTGCTCCGAATTATGCGCAGAAGAGTTTGGGTTATGGGGTGTGTAGTGTGTACAGTGTATGAGGTATTGAATGTAGGAGTGTCTAGGAAGTATTGTGGAAAACCAGGAGGTATCAGTGATGTCAGGCATCTCCAAATTTGGGCACTGTTTCAGCATGCAGTTGTTGCCATGGCGCATGCACAGTACAAGCAACGGTATCAGTGATTTTTCTCAATTTGTGGCACTGTTTAGTATCAGTGATGTCAAGCGGGTATATCAGACAGACAGACATTCGGAGTTTACAGTGCAAAACAAAAGGATGCACGCACAACTCTGCCTCCTCCCCCCACAACAACGGATAACCTGACCCTTTCAGTACAGTAAATGCAACAAATGTAATATCATATTTGCTAATCAGATTAGCTAATATGATATTACATTTGTTGCATTTACTGTAGCCTGATTTACCCTATTTTTTGCGTGTCATTCCCCGTTTAAGCGTCAACCTGAGACGATCATGAAGGTCACACAGTCCTGTGTTTACCTGCTGTTGCCCAGGCTCAGCTCCAAGGCCCACTTCATCCTCCTGGCCCCTCCCCCTCCTCTGGTGGACACCGTTCCTCCACCTTGTCCCCCTGGAGATGTCATGGCCACTGGCTGGACTCTGACCCACACACACACACAGAAGCTTCTTCTGCACATGAAGAATGGCTTGATTAGTTACCAAACAAATCCATTCACTGCAGGGCCGGGATATTGGGATAGCTTATAGCTAGACTAATAAGATGTTTGGCTGGAGCAGGTGAAAAAGACCAAAAGCTTGGCTTGTCATCTACACCAGTGTTTCTCAACCTTTTTTCTGCATCTACAAGCACACAACGCCTCGCACCGCGAGGCGTTGTGTGCTTGCCTTGTAGATCGGCTGTTTTCACTAGTTTAAATCATTTTTAAAATGATAAATAAAATACTGTCTTTCAAGCGGTTCCAAGGGGCACACTTGACCCTTCTCAGGGGCACACCAAAGGTCCCCAGGCACAGTGGTTGAGAAATTGGTTCAGGAATGCTACAAAAACTAAAGAATCTCTATGAAATCAAGTCTTGTATGTATGCATGTATGACTATGAGAACGGAACTCCATGTATGGAGATAATAACGTCACGGACAGAACGGCCCATACAAGGAGATATGCACGTGTGTCGTATTTGATACCATGCAAAGTTGGCAAATGGATTTATTTTATTTTAACTTAGGATAAGTGGAAAGGGCTCTATAGTCTAGCAGCAACACGTATCTGGGTTGTAAGCTTATACCTCTATGGTTGTACGGTCAGATACCCTAGTTGGTAGAGGATGCTGATATCTCTATCCTGGTAAGAACTGGTCAAAGTCTTGGAGAACAAGTCTTGCTGAGCTGGTATAATCTATGCCAAAGAGCTGTCTGTGTCTTGGAGATGGAGATTGTTGGGAGTCGTTGGATGTCACGCACCGTCGGAACTGAATCTGCCTCTGAGAATCCCTTGCCTTTTATGTAAACATTGAGTACATGTTTGTCAAAGCACCAATAGTCATACTCACAATATGGATAAAGTAATCTCCCATATTGTAATTTATGATTTATTCCCAGTCCAACTTAATCCGTATAGTGATCATTTCACACACTCAAGAGATGATTTAACATTTAACTTTGCTGTGCATCAGGTTAAGTTAAAATACATTTATATTATTTATCTACAGTACTAATACTTTGATCTACTATGTAGATCCATCTATCCATCCATCCGTGTAGGATCGATAAAGGCCCATCTATCCATCATGGAATGGCGTTGCTATAGCGACAGCTATTGGGTCCAAAGTAGCCCTGAAACATGACGGTCGCTGATAACATATATGTTATTAACGAGTGGAATTGATCCTTTTTCATAAATATCATGTCTTCCTTTACAAGCATTATCGTGCGACAGCAGCCAGCGACCATAGGGAACAATGTCTGAATGAATATCATTCACACACACACAAACAGAACATGTTTCTCATGTTCAAATGCCATTTTGTATAATTAAACAATGTCAACTTTATACCAAAAGAGTAGTAAGTGTATTATGTAAATGATTCTCATTTATATTGATAAGAAGCCAAAGAAGGTTCTGGAATCTGGATGCATAGCTTAGCACACGGGAAACAGGCAAACAAAACAACCACAATGTGCTGCAACGCAGCGCTCTGCTTACCTTACATACACGTTCAAAAGGCCACCGAGCTCCGTTTATTCTTAAATGGCAAAGGAACGAAATATGCCTTTTTAAAATGTTAATTACAAACAGAAGGACATAAATATTCCGAGAAGATTTCAGACTCGACGTCCTGTGCTGGTTTTCAGGCCCACAATGATGACGCAGTTACGTTAATGATGACAGACATGACCAGAGGCGTCAATTGGGTATGGCAAGCTATGGTTTGATTGATTGATTGAAGGCTTTATTAGAAGTTTGCATAGGAAAATGTACAGATTCATGACGGTACAGTTCACTGGTACAAGGTCTACTAAAAGGAGATCCATGAAAAGACTAAGCTTATTTCAACAGGAAACCATTAAAGTATCTCATATAACATTGAATGACAGACAAATAGAACACAGTACTATGCAGTAGATATGTAAAGAAAAAAAGAAAACAGTAGGTCTATACAATCAGTAAGTACAGTATATACAATATATACAAGGAAGGGGCAGGTAACAGTAAGTCTAAACAATCAGTATGTACAGTATATACAAGGAAGGGGCAGGGAGGGTAGGGTTGGGCTAGGTTTTTACCAGTTGTGAACGGCTGCTGCCTGTAAGTGGTTTTTTAGGGCAATTTTAAAGGATGCTAGTGATCCACACTCCTTTATGGCCTTCGGTAAGGCATTCCACATTTTTGTGGTGTAGCAGAAGAACGAGTTCGACCCTTTCTTTGCGTTGACTCTGGGTTGAACGTGATCTGTGGCACTGCCTCTGGTGTTGTAATTATGGACATCCTTAACGTTTATAAAGTATTTTGACAGGTACTTGGGTATCATAGTGGTGTAGTGTATCTTGTACACCAGGCCCATTGCAAGTTGCTGTACTCTGTCATCTACTCTGAGCCACCCCACTCTTAACTGGTGAGTAGCGGTGAGGTGAGTCTGATTGGGAAGGTTAAGCAGGACCCTAATTAGTTTATTTTGGGCTGTTTGGAGTTTAGTTTTTAGGGCTTGTGGGGCGTCACGATACCATACGTGGACTCCATAGTCAAAGAGGGGCTGGATTATTGCACCAGCTATGGTCTTCAGTGTGTTGAAGTTGACCATTGGGGCGATCCTCTGTAGGAAACGAGTTCGTTGGTTGATTTTTTGTATTACTTTTGAAGTCATCTTTTCGCTGGAAAGATTAGCTTCAAGGATACATCCTAAGTAGGAGATTTCGTTTTTTCGTGTTATGACCTTGTCACCCACTTTGATTGTGAAGTTCTCTACCTTTTTGAGGTTATGATTTGATCCAAAGAGGATGGACTCGGTTTTGCCCAGGTGAATTGATAATTTGTTGTCGTTAAGCCATGTGCAGATCTTACTCAGTTCAGAGTTAAGTGTCTTTTCAACCTGCAAGTGGTCCTTGCCCGAGACTAGGAGAGCCGAGTCATCCGCGAACAGGAACAGGTTGCAGTCGCAAGCAGATGCCATGTCGTTCACGTATATTAGGAACAACAGAGGTCCCAGTATGCTACCTTGGGGAACTCCACAGCTTACTGGGAGGGGGGGGGAGGGGGGGGGGAGAAGGCAGCTGCCATACCTCGGCTACAGTGGAAAATAATAAAATGTATTTCTTAAAATAAATTCAGCATGCTTGTTGAGCGGTGGTCACAACGCTCCTATACGTGGCCGTGTGTGTGGGTCTGTCTGTCTGTCTGTCTGTCTGTCTGTCTCCGGGTATGTAGCCTGCAGTAACCTTTTCTGACCACACGAGGGCGCTGTTGTTCAGGATAGGCCAGGCATAGGCCAGGCACACTCACACACACAGGGGGCACACACACACACACACACACACACACACACACACACACACACACACACACACACACAGGGGGCACACACACACACACACACACACACACACACACACACACACACACACACACCACCGCTCAGTTCACACGAGTGTGATTTTTGTTAAGGTGTCTTGCACGCGCGCGCCAATCATGTTGCCATACCTTAGCCTTTTCTGAACCGACACCACTGGACATGACGCATGTATCTATTCTGCATCTAGCTTGCGGCAGTACCCAAATTCAGTGAAGGTTTTAATATCAAATCTTGCTTCTGGGACTGGGGGTCCCTGGAACTAAATATTTTGAGATGGGGGTTTGCAGCCAAATAGCCTACTTATCATTTTGGGGGTCCTTGACATGATATGTGGGCTATTTGGCATGGCATGGCATGACACATTTTAGAAACCATTTTTAGAAACCTACTGTATACATTTTTGCAGTTAATGTTTTTATTTACTTTTTTTTTTTTTTTTTTACTATATATCTACTGCATAGTACTGTGTTCTATCCGTCTGTCATTCAATGTTATGAGATACTTCAGTGCTTTCCTGTGTAAATAAGCAAAGTGCTTTCATAGGATCTCCTTTTAGTTGACCTTGTTCCAGTGAACTGTACCGTCATGAAACTACCTTTTTATATGCAAACTTCTAATAAAGTCTTCAATCAATCAATTTGATAACCACTAATAGCTCTTTTTAGAGTTTAGACCATGCTGTATCCAAGCCTTCCAAAAATGTTACCAATTTTCCAACAGTTTTTATTATATTTTGACACTTGATTGCTTTGACAATGTAAAAGTTTTCTCATGTCAATAAAGCTCATTTGAATTGATTGATGTGGCAACATAATTTTTTTCTCAGAAAACTGTTAGCATTTAGAAGACATTTGTAGAATCAGCGGTTGTCAAACATTGTCATACGCAGGACGCGTTATTGGAAATGACACCCGGACCCCCCAAAATGATATGTAGGCCGCAGACACAAATCTCAAAATTGTTCCAGGGACCCCCAGAAGCAGAGCAAAGACTTTAATGTTCACTCTGAATTTGAGTCTTGCCTCAAGCTAGATGCAGAATAGATTCACGCTGACAGACAAGACACGGAAATGGAGCCACGGACGCCCTCTAGTGGTATCATTTTATTACAACATCTTGTTTCCATCCTTGCAAGTTCTATCAAAAGCATACAAAGTAAAAATAAGAATAGAATATTAACACCATGGGCTAATAATGCATAGAAATCTTTACAATACTTTCATTAGTTAATTTGTTCGACACAAAACTGCATGTAAAAATGAAAGTGCAAATAACAGTGTAAAAGAAAAGTGACCATATTTTATAAGGCACGATTGTGTGGAGTGGTTGCAGTCATACTGGGTTCTGTAAATTGTGCATGTCCGTGCACTGCTTATTGATATACTTATAGGCACAGTCATTCAAGTAAGCACATGTGGGCATGTGCATATTTCACTACACAAACCAACTCACCAATCAATTCATATTGCTTGTTAAATGACTAACTACTGCACCAGTAACTGCTAGTCTGTGAATACATTCTAGGCTGGGGACAGAAACAGGCTTAACCCCACGTTTAAGAGATTTGGTGTTAGATGAAAAAGTACAGTCCGAGTACAGTTGCAACTCAAGTCTGTTTTACTAAGAATACTTGCTTGTTACTGTACCTGTAATGGAATGCAGCATTTGTAAGACTAGGGTAAAAGGAGTGTGCGCGTGTATTATTTACAGTGGGTGAGGTCAGTGCAGTGATATTGCTTTCCTATTTTGGAATTTTGTTTGAGATTTAGAGGAGTAGTTCACCCCAAATTAATTGTTTTCTATCAATTATACACCCCACGAAGCCTTGAATTCGGGTTTTTCTTGGTTGTTTTCGTCGCATTCCTAGCTAAGCCAATAATTTGATGATAGGCGGAGTCACCCGCACTCAGTTGACCTGCATTTGGTCATCAAATTATTGGCTTTGAAATTCGACAAAAACAAAGTAAGTAATGTTTGGTGAGATACTCTTTAACCAATGGTTCTATGTTAGGACAATGCAGGACAGTATGTGTCTACATTATGGGTGCGTTCGGAAATGTGCACCGGGTGTGTGGTCAGTGTAGTGAGTGCAGTGGGCGGTGACATTGTAGAGTGCATTCAGTGTGGCTTATTTACGAATGACCAGTTAAGAGGCAGCTGTGCGCTTTCTCAGTCGGAAAACGTTCTGAAAAGCAGCAGTTGCTAACGTAACGTTGCTATTGATATCTAATTCAAAATATTGGCCTACCTGCTGTTAGTTTACACGTTGATGCGTGTGTTTAACAATAAAGCAGCAAATGGTGCATTTTGTTATCATTTCCTATTTTGTTATAATTTCCTATTGTTCACAGCTGAGAAGCGTGAGACACCGCCATGAACCAATCAAAACACCGCACTGCCGCACCACACCGCCAAACCCCATCTTCTGAGTAGGGTCGTTCAGTGCGTGCACTCAGCACACCTGGTGCGCAGCGCACTGGATTTCCGAACGACAACGCACCAAGTGCACCGAATTAATGAACGACAACATGGCACACCAGTGCGTTGAGTGCGCATTTCCGAACGCACCCTATATCTCTTCGTTCATTATGCACATTAGTGTGTGTGCGCGGCGTGCGTGTATATAAATATCTCTGTTCCATAGGCCTCGTCACATACAAACACAGTCATATGTACATGTATTATGTGTAAAACAGACCAAACATAAAATTTAGGCCTAGAATTATTGAATGCTTTAACCAGTGAAAAATAGCAGATCTACAAGCTCGCAGCGCGGCACTCGAGTCGTGAAAATGTGTGCAAATCTTTGAATATATGTATTTTCAAAGCGAACGTTTGTAACTCAAATTTTGCTTCTGGGGGGTCCCTGGAACTAAATATGTAGAATGGGGGTCCGTGGCCAAATAAAAATAATGTTGGGGGTCCTTCACATGAAAAGGTTTGAGAACCACTGACATAGTAGTCTCTCAAGAACAGACCAACTGAACTCCATTTAAGTGAAAAGGACCTTTTCTTTGACGATGGCTGGCCAGATTGCTGACATAGAAACAAAGGTTTTTCAAAAAATCGTAGAAGGATTCAAAAGACACTTATAGAATCGGGTCAAAATTCTAATTGTCACGATTTTTCAAAAATAGCAGATCTACAAGCTCGCAGCGCGGCACTCGGTGCCGCGCTGAGTATCTGCTATTTTTCAATAGTTAAAGCATAAAATAATGATACACAATAATGTGTACCCGTTCTAAATGGGTTTTAAAATGGTGATCAAGGGGAAGAGGATGGAGTGTGCGCATGGAGTGTGTATGTGTGTACGTGCACGTGCACGTAAATGTCATTTGTACAGGCTGAGCTCAGGGCTGTGATAGAAGCACATGTGGGCGTCGCACAGCAGGCGGCGGGCGGGCTCTCGCAGGGAGGCGGGGTCAATCCGGCTCAGCTCCTCTTCCGATAGGCTGAGGTAGCGGCCCACCTCGGGACACGCCCTCACCTGGGGGATGTTGAAGCCGTTCTCGCCGCCTAGGAGGTGAGCGCACGCACACACACGCACGCAGGCACACACAAGCACGCACGCGCGCACACACACACACACACACACACACACACACACACACACACACACAAATTCAAAGGAGCTTTATCACACAGACACCTGGCAGCTCCAATATGAGACACTATAGAACAGGGTTGGGCAACTTTGATGATAGAGTGGGCCACTGTATTTCCACACTCACTTCAGGGGGCACATTGCATTTTGTTGCTGTCGACAGAAACATCTTATCTCCATATTTGAACGTAACTTATTTGTAAATTGATGTCCCACTCCATCATTCTACTGTCACAAATAAGCTAAAAATAGCCAGTCTACAATGGCTACAATACCTTATGAACTTTATTACAAATTTGGACATAAACGAGGGAATGCCTACCGATTGGCAAGAAACTATTTTCTGGCCTTGGCAGTCCATACATCCAAACAGAAAAGTCCTATCTGATTGCACGAAACGATGTTAAACAACGTTAAACTCACTTTGCCACTTGATTTGCCATTCACTTTATGCTTACGCCACCATTGAGTGTGGGTCTGTGTCCGAAATCAGAGTGGAAGCAAGCTTTTGGCTTTTTTGGCTGTTTTTAACATACTGTCTGTACATTTCAATGAATGAATTAATGAATCAATCAATCAATCAATGAATCAATCAATCAATCAGACAACTCCTCCTGAGGTCTCTCACCTTCCCTGTCGGCCATGCTGTCGAAGAACAGCCAGTCGGCGGGGCGGGGCCCGTACTTGACGAAGCTCACGTAGTGGCTGGTCTCGATGCACGTCACGGCGAAGAGGACCAGCTGCTGGCGAGCGTCACACAGGGGGCCGGGCCACGGCCAGGGGCCGTCGGGGACGCCCACCTGCTGCGGGGTGTGGGACAAGCGCTTCCTATGACTGTGGACCTGAGGAGGGAGAAGACACGGAGAAGACGCATTATGTAATGAAAACACGTCGTAAAATTTTCACTGTCGGGCAGTAACCTCGTATCTCCAGGTTTCAAAGTGGTATGTTTTTTTTTCGTAAATTGAAGCCCTACTTCATTGTACAAAAGTGTCACACAAAAGGAGCGTGCGTGGCTATTATCACTATTTTAAAATAATACCAAAAAAAGAAAAGAAGGTTTCGTCGTTGTCGGGTGGAAACTTCACACGACAACGACGAAATACATAATCTATCTATAAATGCGAGAAGTCTCTGCGTGTGTGTCTGTCTGTCTGTCTGTGTGTCTGTGTGTCTGTAATCCGCGTACCTCGAGAACCGTTCGTCCCACCGGCTTCAGATTCGGCACGCGCGTTCCCCGCCGCGGCACGGAGTGCAGTGCCGGGTCTCGACCCGACCCGACGCGCGGTTTTCTCGAACCGGCGCGAAACGTATGCGGGGTTGATTGTTGACATCAGGCTGTTCCGGAGGAAATCGGCGAAAGCTCTGACTCATTGTGACATCACTTCATAAAAGGCTCTGACATCACGTACGCCACATGAGTCAACAAAAAATCTCTGTGAGTGTGTATGTATGTATGTAATCCGCGTATCTCGAAAACCGTTCGTCCCACGGGCACGCGCGTTCTCCATATATGGGCATAAAATGAATGCCCCCATATATGGGCATACAATGGATTGCAGACAGACAGATACAGATATCTCCATATATGGACATAAATGGACAGAGGCAAACAGATGGTCAAAGATCTCCATATATGGGCATAAAATGGACGCAGACAGACAGATACAGATATCTCCATATATGGGCATAAATGGACACAGGCAAACAGATGTTCAAAACGGGTCCTATGACAACAGGTATAATGAGGTTTGCATTAAAGGGGGAACCGGCACTGTGTCTGCAACACAGTTGGAGGCACAGACAGATACTCCATATATGGGCATAAAATGGACCCAGAACTATAACTGCAGTGATCTCCATATATGGACATAAAATGGACGCCGACAGACAGACAGACAGATACAGATATCTCCATATATGGGCATAAATGGACACAGGCAGACAGATGGTCAAAACGGGTCCTATGAAAACAGGTATAATGGGGTTTGCATTAAAGGGTGGGGCATTCGTTCCCTATTTACATTGTTCCGAGTTGGCCAGGTCGCCGACTAGACGCTGGGCCGCCCGAAGGGCGGCCCAGCTTCTAGTAATAATAATAAAAGAAAATCAAAAATGCTTCAAAATCTTTCTAAAAAGATGTGAAAACATTTGTCATTTTTTTAAAAATGCATTTAGAACTGAGGCCGATTCTAAAATTACAAAAAAATGTATGTGGCTATAAACTGTACATAGCAACAAGAGAACTCCAAAAGGGGTTCCCTTCTTGAAAGGTATGGTTACAAAAGGGGGTTCACTAAATGGGTTAATGTTCAAACTGACAAATTACTGTACCATTTAAAAGTTCACAACGTGTTGCGATGACACACGTTGTGAGCTTGAGGCCATTTCTGCTATTCTTGAAATAGGGCTTACGCGACTAATTCATTATGGATTTGTGTAGGTTTGGGTTCCCGGTGCACACTGATTCTATTTTGAATAGATAAAGACCATAGAAATAAGGTGCCTATGCAAGAGATGTTAGGCCATAAACGAGACAATAGAACACACAGTGGACGTAACTAAATAATAGATAAAAAAAATATTTATTTATATACCACATTTTATGAATAAAGTACTTTACACACACGGGAAAAAAAGTACATAGACAGAAGAAGGGGTGGGGGAGATAAAGAAATAAAATAGGCTTAAAAGTAAGAGACACTCAAAACAATAATAAAGACAATAGGAAGACATACCTGGGTGTTGCAAGTGTGGCAGTATTGTTTGAGGCGACCAGGGGTGATGTCTAGATCTTCATAGCACTGTAGACACTCCCACTCTGCCACTGCCTGACAGATACTACACTGTCTCAGAGCTGGAGAGAGAGACAGAGAGAGATGGAGAGAAACAGACAGAGATAGAGAAAGATGATGAGACAAGATGGAGATGAGAGACACAGAAGGATGGAGAGACAAGGGATGGAGACGGAGAGATGAAGAGACAGCGAGTGATGGGAGACGGAGAGAGATGGAGCGAGACAGAGAATAGTTTTTTTCTACACACACGCAATTTTTGGATAAACACACATTCAATCATACATGCAGTTTTGCATACTGTACACCAGTAAGACTCCCTAATCGGGAGATGAGCAAACGTCAGGTCACAAAAATGTGTTTGAAAAAATGGGCCTGATGGTGGCACTAAATGGGACAGCTCCATGTTGCTGACATGAGTCTAGACATACTGTGTACTGCTTTGCATGATTTGAGGGCAACATTTGTAGGAGCAGTGTCCAAAAATGTGTTTTACAAGAATTGTAAAACCTGGGAGGTACCAACATGGACTTCCAGATGGAGCAGTACGTCTATAAGAGAAAAACCGATGGTGTGTACATCATCAACCTGAGGGAAATAACAAAAACATATCTGTACAAGTAAGTGCTCACCAGCAAGAGACAGCATGGGTTCACCCACATTTAACATAATCTCCGAAATCATTATTATTAGGTCACTAGAAGAGGGCCATGTGAGAAATTAGAGGTTGTGGTTTGGCAATGTGCAAAGTTTGACATGGATAGGGGCAACGGTGGCGGAGATATGAGTAAGGCAAAAGTGTGACGTGACGGACCGACTGGCGGACTGACAGCCGGTGGAGGTTTTGATATTAACTGGTAAATTATTGTATGAGGTGCAGGGACTCTCTGGGTCACTTGAGGGGGTTTCAAGTGGAACCTTACATGTCTGTACCTGTGCGAGTGTACAAATGGAACCAAATGGACCTGTTTCCGTAAGGGTGGCCTACCTGGTTTGACTGGCTTGGCAGCAGATTTGAATGGGAAACAAACACACATAGGGTGTCATTTGATGTTTACTGTTCAAATCGGCTGCTGCCGACACGATTGACGTTATTCACGGGCAGGGGTGTCGCACCAAATTCTGGGCCCTGGATAAAAGGATTCACTCACATTTTGTGCTTTACTAATGAAAAATAGTAGATATACAAGCTCACAGCGCAGCACCGAGTGCCGCGCTGCGAGCTTGTATATCTGCTATTTTAGAGAAATCGTGAAATTTTTTGCAAGTCTTAGAATATTTCAAAGTTTTTTGAAAAAACTATGTTTCTATGTCAGTGGTGCTCAAACCTTTTCATGTGAAGGACCCCCAAAATGATATGTATTTGGCCACGGACCCCCATCTCAAAATATTTAGTTCCAGGGACCCCCTCAGAAGCAAAATACAAATATTCAAAGATTTGCACACATTTTCATGACTTTTCAAAAATAGCAGATCTACAAGCGGGGCACTCTGTGCCTCGCTGTGAGCTTGTATATCTGCTATTTTTCATTAGCTAAAGTATAAAATAATTCCAGGCCCCTCCACCTTGGGCCCTAGTGACTCAGTCCCACTTTCCCCCCCTTTGTGACGCCCCTGTTCACAGGTTTCAGGCTATGGAAGGTTCCAGTTTAATTGTGGAGGACAAAGAGCCATATGAAAGCTAGGGGTATCTTCTTACTGTCCTCCAGGAGGTCCGTGATGTCCAGGCTGAGCGAGGGCAAGATGGCATCGAACATCTTGAAGTCCCTCCCGAACCTGGGCATGAGCAGCAGCAGACAGGAGGGGGCCTGGCGGGTGGAGAGAGGACGGAGAGGAGGGGAACAAGTAGGCTTGTCACAATTATTACATAATCGTCTAATCACAATTATTTGATTTTTTTTGTCATAATCGTAATAATTGTTTTCATGTCAATTATTTTTAATATATTTTCAAACATTTTCAAAAATAGTGGAAATAGCAGTGAGGTTGTAGATCGGTTATTTCCCATATCAATGTTCTTTTTCGGCTATTTCTACAATCAAAGTTTTTTTTTTTTTTTTAGTATAACGTTTCTTTGTATATTTAGGTCATGTGTCATATCTACCATGTGCAACTTCAAAGCCTACAAGCCAAACAGAAACGTAATTGTCAACGACAAACACACAATTCAATCGTTAATCGTGATTATTTGAGCGACAATTAATCGTGACAGCCCTAGTAACAAGTACAACGCGGGTATCAGTGCTTAAATCAGACTAATTAATCTAGTCTATTATTTACAGTAGGTTTATTCATTGAGGTGTTTTAATAACTTCTTTCTCTATTATTCGAATAATCATTCCGGAGCCAATACATTTGATGACCCCCAGTAGTTGTGGTAGCAGACACAATGAGTATCCTTTGTGTCTCTCTCCTATGATAAAAATGATTCGCTCCGGAATGCGACAAAAGCTAAAAAAATATCTGCGAATTCAAGTCTCTGTGGGGTGAGTAATCGATAAAAATAAAAGTCATTTCGGGGGTGAACCTTTAAAAAAACTTCAAATCCTTTTTCCATTGACCTTACCTCCACGAACTTGAGTCCGGCGTGGTGGAAGGAAGCCTCGAGCAGAGCCTGGACGCTGGCAACCCTCAGACGGCCCCCCGCCGAGGGGGGCACAGCCGAGGGGCTGGGGATAGGACTGAGGGACGACGGGGACAGAGGGGGGACGGGGGAGGACGGAGAGGTGGGAAGAGAAGGGGGGAAGAGCTGGTAGAGGTGGAACTCCTGGGGCTGCTGGTTGGTGGATCTGGAACAGGGGTGCAACGGTTCATTGACTATTAGACTTTATTTTACATTTTACACCGAGTGGTGCGAGCTTGTAGATCTGCTATTTTTTAAAAGTTGTTTTGTGCAAATTTTGAATGTATGTATTTTTTAAAGCGAACATCCCTAACTCAAATTTAGCCTCTGGGGGGTCACAGCATGCGCTTGTATATCTTCTATTTTTTAATAGTTAAAACATAAAATAATGGTTAAAGTAATAATGCGTTCCAGGCAGTGCAGGAATTTCAGGGAGGCCATGAAGGCCATGGCCGTCGTTGCCCCTCAGTTTGGCCTTGTGCCCCTCAAACCAATGGCATGACCTGAGGCCACAGTGGCCTTAATGCCCCAGCTGACTGTACCACTTTCTCCTCTGTCTCTTTCTTGTCAATATGTAGACAGTAGACACCGGTGTCTCTTTCTTGTCAAGCAGACACCAGTGTCTTTTGTTGAGATTCTGAAATTCCCAATCCAGTGATTTTGATTGGTGCAGGGCTAAGCATGGATCAGATTCTTAATACCATCATCTATTTCACTCCAGATTAGGTTGTCATCCCTAACCCTTAAATTAAACAAATTATTTCAATTGACTAACATGTGTTTTATTTGATGACCTTCCTGCCCTGGCATTTGGCCTTTGTACCCTAAAACAGGGGTGAGAGAGAGATGAAGCAGTGTATTTTGGATTCATGTCAATTTGTGTTTTCAGATATTTAACCACTTGAACCGTCAATACTTAATAAACTTGACCTATCACTCTGTACTTAGTCTGCTCTTTTTCCCCTCTACACCAAACCTTCTAGCCGAAAATAGCCGATCTACAAGCTATGTGAGCTTGTAGATCTGCTATTGTTGGCTAAAGTTCTCCAAATATGGACGCCAGGGTTCAAGTGGTTAATATAAAAAAGGGGGGGGGGGGAGTCACACGATTTGAAGGACCCCCTGTAGTAACTCTGAGGACCCTCTGGGGGGGGCAACACCAAAGGCTAAGTGGCCGTGCCCCTAAAATGATGAAATTCCAGACCTGGATCCAGGTCTTAATGGGTTCATGGGTTAACTCTAATAGCCCTGGTGGGTGGATGGGACACAGAGTGATCACATGGTGCAGTGGGGCGGTGGTCACCTGATCTTCAGGAGGGGTTCTATGTGGAGCAGCTGGAACAACCTGTTGAGGAACTCCTCTGGATCTGATGGACACACACACACACACACACACACACACACACACACACACACACACACACACACACACACACACACACACACACACACACACACACACACACACACACACACACACACACACACACACACACACACACACACACACACACACACACACACACACACACACACACACACAGCATGAAGACCTTCCTCTGAGGCACAACAATAATACTAGGGTTGTCACAATGATGATGATGACATTTTACATGACGGTTAATTGTCACTCAAATAATTGCGATTAACAATTTAATTGTGTCTTTGTCGTTGACAATTATATTTCTGTTTGGCTTGTAGGCTTTGAAGTTCCACATGGCAGAAATGACACATAACCTAAATATATATAAAGAAATGACCGACATAATTGACAACTTTATACTTAAATATATATAAAGAAATGGCCGACATAATTGACAACTTTATACTTACAAGCTCACAACGTGTCAATACCACGCACGCACGCACACATACACACACACCTTTCTCCTGGTTGGTGAAGCCAGTGTCACTGCTGCTGTCCGCCTCCAGTAGTCTTCTCAGAGCCATGGTTTTACTGGCGCACACATAGCCAAACCTGTAGGGATATCCAGCACTTCTTCATTCAATGTAACAACACACACACATAGCCAAACCTGTAGGGATAGCCAGCACTTCTTCATTCAATGTAACAACACACACACATAGCCAAACCTGTAGGGATAGCCATCACTTCTTCATTCAATGTAACAACACACACACACATAGCCAAACCTGTAGGGATAGCCAGCACTTCTTCATTCAATGTAACAACACACACGTAACAACCAGCACTTCCATCATTCAATGTTGCACCCCATATTTTAAAGGGACTACACCATGAATTTACATTTTTCCATTTTTTATGTATTTTCTTGGTGTCCCACCAGCAACTTCTATCCTCACAAAGTCCTATTTCTGACCATTGTGTCTTTCTCAGTTTATGGGCAGATCTATGTTGGCATGTCTCAGAACGGTCCTGATTGTGAAAGGTCAGATTTGTGATGTCACAAGGCCTGAGAAGGAGGCAGGAGGAGCTGGGAGAGGGTTGGGGAGGGGTGGGCAGGCCTGAGAAGGAGGCAGGAGGAGCTGGGAGAGGGTTGGGGAGGGGTGGGCAGGCCTGCTGAGCAGGAGGTGGGGAGGAGTGTGGGGCCAAAACTGGCTCAATAGCGCAGTCCTCCCACTCAGGACAAGGTGGTACTGCAGCTGAAAATGCTCTGAAAGCCAGGCAGAAATGACAGGGGCTCTGTATTCAGGAGTGGTAATTTAGCCTCAAACCTTTTCAAAAACGTTTTTGGGACACAAACAGTGTTATATAAATTATTTTTAAATGCATGGTGTAGGACCTTTAAGGATCTATAACACCTCAGTCCTCTCCATCCTTCAATTGCTTTGACACCAGAGACACTGCGCTCAATAGAGGGGATAAAATGGCACAAAAAGGTCTCCAACATCACGCTGCGGGAACGCACCCAACAGCCCCCCGTGTCCCATCTTGCAGCACAGGGCCGGATGCTGGTACGGCCATGTCAAAAGACTCCCCCCTGATCACCCTACTCACGCTAATACTCCACTTCCAACCAAAAGACGCTGGCTGGAAACTAGGGCTGTCACGATTATGACATTTTACATGACGTTATTGTCACTCAAATAATTGCGATTAACGATTTAATTGTGTATTTGTCGTTGACAATTACACTTCTGTTTGGCTTCAAAAAGTAGTGGAAATAGCAGATCTACAAGCTCTTGTAGATCTGCTATTTCCACTACTTTTTGAAAGTGTTTGTAACAATATTAACATTTCTCAACTTGGAAACGATTATGACGATTATGCAAAAATAATTGCGATTACCTCAAATAATTGCGATTAGACGATTATGTAATAATTGTGACAGCCCAACTGGAAACGCCTACGCGGTGCCGCGCGCATGCGATGGATTGATGCCGTCGCCAGGGGCCTACATATTATTTTCAAGGAGCTCACCTGCGGAGCGGGTTGACGATCTCACAGCGAAGCAGGTCCTGGGCCTGGCAGGACAGGGAGCGGGGCTGGGGGTCCACGGGACACATCAACACCCAGTCTGCAGAGCTGCAGCAGGAGAACAGACTGGAAGAGAGGGACAGAGGAGTAGGGATGGGACAATAAGCCATATTATCGTTTATCGTGATAAAAAAACACTCACGATTATCGTATTGTGGAGATTTAATTTATCCTGATATTGTCCTCCGTCATGCACTGGGATCAATTCACCTTTTATTTGCCGAGCTGCATATCCGGTAGGGATGTAAAAGGACTCATTATTTGCGAGTCGACGTGTTGAGGGCAAAAAATCTGATGTGTCGAACGATTATTATAAAAACAATTTGGGACAAAAGTGAGTGAGTGAAAGAGAAAGAATGAGTGAGTTAGAGCAGTGCTTCTACACCTGTGGGTTGGGACCCCCAGGGGGCCCCCAAATTATTTTGGGGGGTCCCCAGATGATTAAAGGACAACTTTGTTGGGTTCATATTTTAGATTCTAATTAGAGAAAAGAAAAGATGAGAGTTAAATTGTTCTCATTTACGTCTTTCTACCGTTTTATCCATTTTAGCGAGTTTGATTTCAGGGGGTGGGGACAAGTGTGCAAGTGGCTAAATATGTCTTTTTAGACATGATGAGCCGATAAATATTATATATTTATAATATTTATTTCTATTTACAGTAGTACACTACCAGCCCCCATAAGTCACACCTAACCATGAAAGATTGCGGTGCATGTTGGGAATGGGCTTATTGTCTTCTAAAAATACATATTTTGCCACTTGTACGCATGCCCCCAACCACTGAAATCAAACTCGCTAAAATGGCTAAAACGATAAAAAGCGGAAAATCGAAACATTTTAACACTCATCTTTTCTTTTCTCTAATTACAATCTAAAATATGAACCCTTGTTGTAAAAAAAACTAAGTTGTCCCTTTTAACTTAAAGTGCAACATTGTTTTCTCACTCGACAGTAAACAAACCAACATAAAGTTTAAGTGTATAGAGAGTATCTGCACATTTCTAAAGTAACATTTTAAGGACTTTTCAATACCTCTAAAATGACAAATTGTCAAATATTAGACACAGAAATTGCTCACAACGCCTCGCAGCATGTAGATCTGCTATTTTCACAATAGAACCATGTTATACAAAATGTAATGCTTCAACTCTTAGTGCTCGTAGGGTGGGGGGGGGTCCCCAGTTCAATATGATTATTTTGGGGGTCGCGGCCTGAAAAGGTTGAGAACCACTGCCTTATGCCAGTAGGAAACCTCGAGTTAGAGAGAAAGAGGGTGAAAGGAGGCTGCATAGAGAGAGAGAGACAGGTACCTGAACAGCGTGGCGTCCAGGTAGCAGGAGTTGAGGTGGCCCTGGATGCCTCTCTTCCATCCACAGAACACCTCCCTGGCCTCCTCCTCCTCCATGGGAGGCGTGGGCTCCTCCACTCGCTCACTGCCCCACTCTGCAAACGCTGGGGGACAGCAGAGAGGACACAGAACCGCTTTTTAAAGGACAGCAAGTGTTCTTATTTTAGATTGCAATTAGAGAAAAGAAAAAGTGAGTGTTAAAATGTTTTCATTTGCTTCGTTCTATTGTTTTATCGCATTTACCGTGCTAAAATGTGGGGCATGCGTATGTATGGGGGCATGCATACAAGTGGCTAAATATGTCTTTTTGGACACAATAAGCCAGCAGTTTCTTTAGTGCTATTTAGTGCTATTTTACAGTAACACTTCTAGCCCCCATAAGTCACATTTAAACATGAAAGGTTGCGTTGTATCTTGGGAATGGGCTTATTCTGTGTAAAATTACATATTTAGCCACTTGTACGCATGCCCCCAACCACTGAAATAAGAATCTCTAAAACAATAGAAAGAAGTAAATGAAATAATGTTCACACTCATCTTTTATATTCTTTAATTACAGTCTAAAATATGAACCTTTGTTGTAAAAACCTAAAGTTGTCCTTTAACACTTTGACTGATATCATTTAATCCAGTGGTTCTCAACCTTTTCAGGCCGCTACCCCCAAAATAAAACATACACATTTTAAACTTGGATATACAAGGTTTCTGCCCGACAGCAACATAATTATGTTTTAAAAAATGTTTATGTTTTTGCCAGACCCAGAGGGTCGGCCTACAAAAGGCTTTGTCGGTCGGTCTGTCTGTCGGTCGGTCGGTCCCTCTTTTCCTCACTGTGCACACACAGGTGACGGCACTCAAGACAATCAGCCGAGCAAGGGAGGGGCAGATGCGTGTGTGTGTAACACACACACACACGCGCACGCACGCACACACACACGCACACACACACGCACACGCACGTGCACGCGCACGCACACGCACACGCACACGCGCACGCGCACGCGCACACGCACACGCGCACGCACACACGCACGCACGCACGCACGCACGCACGCACGCACGCACTCTCACACACACACACACACACACACACACACACACACACACACACACACACACACACACACACACACACACACACACACACACACACACACACACACACACACACACACACACACACACACTCACACACACACACACTCATAGTGTGCACACACAGGTGACGGCACTCAAGGCAATCAGCCGAGCAAGGGAAGGGAGGGGCAGATGCGTGTGTGTCACACACACACACACACACACACACACACACACACACACACACACACACACACACACACACACACACACACACACACACACACACACACACACACACACACACTCATACACAGCTGCACCCCTTCCTTGCATTCTGATTTTCATTGCGGGTCTGGCACAACCAGGTGACCTGGTCTAGTTCAGAAAGCTTAGGTCAGGATTTAGAAGGTGCTTTTAGAATCGGCCTCAGTCCTAAATGAGTTAAACATAGCGCAAATAGCCTATCTATTAGTGCAGGGGTCTTCAACATTTTCAGGCCATGGACCCCTTAATTGGGAGAGAGATGAAGCAGGGACCCCCACAACCTGTTCATAGATTCCATATAGTTTCATTGTTTGACAGCACAATCGTCAGTGTATTTTGGATTCATGTCAATTTGTGTTTTCAGATATTCAACCACTTGAACCACATCAATACTTAATAAACTTGACCTTTCACTCTGTACTTAGTCTGCTCTTTTTCCCCTCTACACCAAAGCTCTTTGCCGAAAATAGCCGATCTACAAGCTCTGCTATATTTTGCTAAAGTTCTCAGAATATGGACACTAGGGTTAAAGTGATTAATATAAAAAAAAAACATTTCTAGACCCCCTGTAGTAACTCTGAGGACACCCTAGCGGTCCCGGACCCCCTGTTGAAGACCCCTGTATTAGTGGAAAAGGTGGCACTGCAAAATGAAGGATGTTATGATAATACTTGATGCATTTTGGGCTTCCACAAGAGCAGATTTACACAGATTTGTAAATCCGCTGCCCCACAAAGCCGTAGGGCAGCAGAGCAGATTTGTAAATGCAGTAACCACAAAACAATGACTGAAAAATGGGCTTGAGGAGGCGCCTGCTGGCCTGGTGGTCAAGGCGCATACCACATACTAGGCTATGATGCCTGCTGGCGTCGCCGGTTCGATTCCCGATCCGGACAACCTTTGCCACATGTCATTCCCCATCTCTCTCCCCATTTTCTGTCAGCCTACTGTCCTATCAAATAAAGGCATAAAAAGCCCAAAAACAAATCTTAAAAAAAAAGAAAAATGTTTGAAAGTGTTTCAACTGGTCAGCCAAATTATATATCGGGTGATATTGGTGATATTACACCAATTGTACATCTGTTCTTGAGGTAATTGTGTACCCCACAAAATCACAACGGTTAATTTGAACTTTGGAATAGGGATGGGACGATATGAAAATGTCATATCACGATTATTGTGACAAAAGAAATTGCGATTTACGATATTATCGTGATAATCAAAATCCATTATCCTTGGTCGGACCATTTGCCAAAAAATAGCAGATCTACAAGCAACGCGACACGTTGTGAGCTTGTAGATCGGCTATTTCTTGGCAAAGACATTAGAGTGAAAAAAAAGACCAATTATAGAGGGTTTAAGTGGTACCGGATATGCAGCTCAGCAAATAAAAGGTGAATTGAACCCAGTGCATGACTGAGGACGATATCACGATAAATTAAATCTCCACGATATGATTATCATGAATGTTTTTTATCACGATATACAATAATGTTGCTTATCGTCCCATCCCTACTTTGGAATACACAAATAAGCACTTTGGCTTTGTAGGGCAGTCTGGCCGAAACGCGTCAAGCGTTCCTGATAACTATGGGCCACATGGCTCGGCAAGGCTTACTTAACACTTCTCTTGCCAACCCTGAGTTTCCCGAGTTTGTATAGGTACCCCCCCTGTGACAACCCTGAGTTTCCCGAGTTTGAAAATGTTTTTTGGACCTCAAAAAATGTATTAGGCATGATCGCGATCGCAAAATTGCATATTTAACCCCCATACCAACCATTCTTTCAAATCATAGACTGTAGAAACATATGGACGGTGCGACGCCATTGCTTTCTATGCAGCGAAAATTCGTGTTTTTTTTTGTCCCTTGTAATGGTGTCGCCATCATTGTTTGAAAGGTACCCCAGGAATCATAATGAATGCTATTGGCTGCCAAAATAGGAAGTTTTAGTTCCGTATTGGATTAGTTTTAAATCGGTGGAACTATGCCCCTGTTTCAAACATGGCAGCCATGTTTGTTTACATCTGAAGAAAACATAATGGCTGCTATATCATGAATGCCTGAACGGATTTCCAAGCGTATTTTTTTGTTTGAAAGCTGTGAACAGCGTGCACACACCTGGTGCATGATCTAGGCATGGGCGTGCACAATCCGTGCACTATGAATTACATGGAAGTCTATGGAGACCATGGCATCTTGGACCTTCAAAGACATTTAATTGATTGCAACTTAAGTGTTAACACCTGTAAACCTTTGATGTGACAATAAAACAATTAAAATAAAAATCTGACACACACACCTATTGAGTTGCAGCGATCCACCTGATTGACACGCGTCTCTGGAGCAGGGAACCTGGAGTCCCGCCTACAGTTCCGCAGTTTGACGAACAGCCCCTTGTTGACGGGGCAGCGGAAATGCCGCTCTCCCAGGTAGCTGCCGTCTGTCCCCGCACTCAGTTCTTGGTCCTGGGTTGGAATTAGGGCAGAGTTAAGCCATTCAGAACGGGTACACATTATTGCGTATTATTATGTTATGCTTTAACTATTGAAAAATAGCAGATGTACAAGCTCACAGCGCGGCACTCGGTGCCGCGCTGTGAGCTTGAATATCTGCTATTTTTGAAAAATCGTGAACATTTGAATTCTGACACGATTTTGACCCCGATTCTGTAAGTGTCTTCTAAAATCTTCTAAAGGTTTTTTGAAAATGTTTCTACATCAGTGGTGCTCAAACGGTTTCATGTGAAGGACCCCTAGAATTATATGTATTTGGTCACCGACCCCCGTTTCAAAATATTTTGTATCAGGGACCCCCCAGAAGCAAATATTTAAGTTACAAATGTTCACTTTAAAAATACATATATGCACATTTTCACGACTTTTCAAAAATAGCAGATCTACAAGCTGTGAGCTTGTGTATCTGCTATTTTTCAATAGTTAAAGCATTAAATAATTCTAGGCATTTAAGCAACCTGCAGCTTCTACCATCATTGTTACTATTTGTGTTACTTTTTAAGTTTTCTGATATGACCAAAATAGGGACACCAGGTTGAAAGTGGTTAAACACACCTTATAAAAGTGTAATAATTAAGAATGGGACTCGATCAAAAACACGAAGCTAATCAATTGGAGGCTTTGTGATTGTGTTAAATTAATCGCATGTTTAATCGCTTATAAATATTTCACCTGAGAAGCAATTTTAGTATATGAGCAGGTATATGATCAAAGCAAGCAAATAAGCGGTCCGATCGCCTTCTTCTCCCATTGGGTGCACTGGGGTTTGCGGACTCTTGGTTGGTGCACCGGTATGATTGGTATGCCCGAAACTTGTCCAGTGAGAAAGGTTCTATGTTGCAAAAACTAAGCACGATTAAAATGTGTTAACGTTTTTAATTTCTGTAATTAATTAATCTAAATTAACCAGTTAAAGTCTCATCCCTAGTAATAATATCTATCATAAAAATATACTAAAATAGATCCAAACAAGTGAACTTGCATACGTTTCTAATAAGGACAAAGTCATCTATACAACGGCTCAAGTGATAAAAGCCAGTCACAGGGGTTAAAGCAAAAAAAAAAAAAAAAAAAAAGAAAAATCCCAAGACTGAAATTTATTCCCAATATGTGACTTTTGAAACATGGCACGCAGCGCACAACAATATTTGGTGTGTTTCCCTGAAGTTCTGAACTGCCTCCACTGAATGTGTGTGTGCCAATCCATGCTTAATTTTATAGATTTTATAGATAGTTTGACCCCTCACATGCTACTTAAAGCAGACGTTTTTTTTTTCTTCTTTTTTTAATATTTCTAGTGGAGTCAATGGGACAGTGAATATACAAATGGCCATAACGTTTTTTTTTGTGATGTTTCCGGCAGAGCAGGCCTCTCATTCTGTGGACCTTAATGACCAAACTAATAGATAAAACAGAAATAAAAAGTACCGCAGAACATCACAGGTCCTCTCCCATTTTGGTGACTGGGTCCCCGGCTAAGAAGTATCTTCTGAAGTTCTGTTGTATTCTATTGCTAGTCTGGCCAATTCAAATACTAATTTCTTGAAATTTTAACTGCTTTTTAGTTTGGAGATCACTTGACTGGCATTTTGACGACTTTGTCATTCGTCGCTACATATTTATGTATTTTTGTTGCGGATCTGCACTGATCTCAGAAATAGCCCCTATATGGAATCCTCAAGACTGAAACAGGGTTCCACTTCCCACACATCTTAACCAATTAATTTCCAAAACGTTTCCACAATATTTAACCAGATTTCCAGCGCAATAACGAGTCGCTTACTCCTATGCACAATGCCTAAAGACAGGTAGTGTATGCCAGTGGTTCTCAACCTTTTCAGGCTGTGACCCCCGAAATAATCATATTTGAAGAGAGTTGAGGAATTTTGTATAACACGGTTTTATTGTGAAAATAGCCGATCTACATGCTCACAACGCCTCGCAACGAGCATGTAGATCTGCTATTTTCACAATTTCAGACTCGAGGTATTAACAAAATCAATAAACAAAGACAATGCATAGCTATTTGTTCCAGGACCTTCCAGGACCCTTGATCAATTCCAAAACTTTTCCAGTACTGGAAAAATATTTTCCTAATTTCAAAATATTTCCAGGAATTTCATGACCGTGGGAACCCTGCTGAAATCAGTCCCCAGGACTGAGAACTTAAAACCCTGCAGTCAGAAGACAACAACAGGAACAAAGGGAACGCCGTCAAGAGCACCCACCAGTTCAATCCCCGCCACCAGCTCAGGGACGCCGCCGATCCGACCGATCCAGCGAATCACTCCAAAGAGGGGCGGGTCGTTCACCTCCACCATCGACCCCACCTCCAGATCGCCGCCTCCCAGTCCGGAGTCGTGGTCGTCGCCTCCGCCGCCGTTCTCCTCCGCCGCCAAGTCGCCGTTTCCCGGCGAGTGCAGCGGAGAGGGAGGTCCGTGGTGCGCGGCGCCGTTCGAGGGCCGCGGCTGATCGCGGTCTGCCGGCGGAGAGACCGGCGAGGCCTAGGGGTGGGCGATATGGAAAGATACAATATCACAATATTTTCCCAAGCTGTATCACGATACCCAATCTTATCACGATTATTTCTCTCTTATGGTTATTTTTCAAGTTACTTAACACTTATGTTGCAATGATTTTTTCTCTTCAATGTCTCGCGTTGCCATGGTTACCATAGACTTCCATGTAATTGTGCAATTGTGTAAAAAGTGCACGCCCATGCCTAGATGATGCACCACGTGTGTAGATGCTGTTCACAGCTTTCAAACAAAAAAATCCGCTTGGAAATCCGTTCAGGCATTCATGATTTATGGGCCATTATGTTTTCTTCAGATGTAAACAAACATGGCTGCCATGTTTGAAAGAATGGGTTGGTATGGGGGTTAAACATGCAATTTCGCGATCGCGATCATGCCTAATACATTTCTGGAGGTCCAAAAAATTTTTTTGATTTTTTTTTTTTTTTTTTTTCAAAAACGGCCCAAACTCGGGAAACTTGGGGTTGGCACAGCGTTGGTATCAATACAAACTCGGGAAACTCGGGGTTGGCACCAGATGTGTTAACATTACAACCACATACAGTACAAGTTAACAAAAACTACAAGAACAAGGAGTAACAGACCATTTAGACCAGTGGTCCTCAATGTGGGGTCCAGGGACTCTCTGGGTTCCCTTTGGGAGGTCTAAATTGACCCTTACAAGTATGTAACTCTGACAGAATACAAATGAAACCAAATGAACCCTTACGGGTCCATTTGGTTCCATTTGTATACTGTCAGAGTTAAGGGGAGACCTTGACATTTTTAAGTTTGAGAACTACTGATTTAGACCAAAATGCAGGTTTAAATTAATTCTGCAATGAATCTCTTTGTCAACAGGCTCCCTCATCGTATCACGATATATACATCTCTGAAAAGGCAAATCGTCGAGACATTGTATCGTCTCAACGATATTTATCACCATATCGTTCACCAGTGTTAATTTTTTCAGCCAATTTTGATTTAGTCTTAGTCTTTTGAATAACACACCATTTAGTCTTCGTCCTGTCTTAGTCTTCTGAAATTGTTTTAGTCTAGTCTTAGTCGACTAAATATCAAAATATTTTTTTTTTCTTTTGGGATTAGTCTTAGGCTTTTAGTCTTCGTCTTTTAGTCTTTTGGGCTAAATATAACCACATAACTCTGAACAGGTCATTGTCTTCTACTGCCTGTTACTTGGTCAAAACAAACCATACTTAAAATATGTATTTGGCTGTAATTTCATTGCAGTTACATACCAGTGTTACTTTTTTACAGCCATTAGTCTTAGACTTAGATTTAGTCTTAGTCTTCTGAAATTGATTTAGTCTAGTCTGGTCTTATCGACAAAATATAAAAATCTTGTAGTATTTTAGTCTTAACCCATTTAGAACGGGTACACATTTTGTGTATCATTATTTTATGCTTTAACTATTGAAAAATAGCAGATATACAAGCTCACAGCGCGGCACCGAGTGCCGCGCTGCGAGCTTGTAGATCTGCTATTTTTGAAAAGTCGTGAACATTAGAATTTGGACCCGATTCTATAAGTGTCTTTTGAATCCTTCTAATTCTTCTTAGTCGACAAAATTAACACTGTCGCCCACCCTTACCGTGGCCAGGGGCTTGGGAGGCAGGTGCGGGGGTGGAGGTAGGCTGGGCTTGAGGGCGGGCTTCGGCGGCGGCAGCGGAGGGGGCTTGAGGGACGGCTTCTGCGCGGCGAGCTGGGGAGGCATCAGCGCCACCTTGAGGTTGACGGGGAGGTGTTGCGGGGACGTGGTGGGGCTCGGTTTGGGGACGGGGGGCTGCTGCTGCTGCTGCACCGCTTTCAGGATGGATTTGGGGGTTAGCCGGGATTTGGATTCTGGTGGGTGGGGGTGACAGATAGAAGACGGAACAGTTAAGTAGTGGGGGAAAAAGTACTCATAAATACTGCACTGTAGAAGTGAAGGCCCATTACCACTGGGCGGGATAAATATAACAATATCGTTCTCAATTGAAGTGGATGGCAGCATCCACATCACAAAGATAGCCGTAAACGTTATGGTTTGGATAACTTTCCGCGCTATCATGTCATGATGTCAGTCATAATTATCATCATATTTATCTTTATCGCGCCCAGTGGGAATGGGCCTTTACTCTGTTACAAATGAAAGTCAGGCATTCAAAATGTACTTTAAGTACCTAAAGTAAAAAGTACTCGTTATGCAGAAGTTTTCAAAAGCGTAAACTGAATTAAAACAATCTTTTGAAAATAGGGGATCTACAAGCTCACAATGTTGATAGATAGATACCTTTATTATCCCAAGGGGGAAAATCAGTTGCCCAGAGGCAGCACAGCAGTATAGGGTTATTTACAAAGTTACAGAGAAGTATGAAATAGATAAAAGAAAAAACAAGAACAGAGTACAGAGTACTGTACAGAGTACAGTAAGTACAATGTGTCGCAATGCAACGTAGATTGTCTATTTTCAAATGGCCAACATCCTATAAACATTTGATATGCGTAGCCACACTGTTACTGCTGGTAAGACTATAATGCTATGACTGACATAGGGAAGACCTACCAGGGGAGACCTTAGCAATGGGCAGTAGTTCTCCATAGAGAGGAGAGGGGATGTGACAAAGCTTCTCTCCCTTGTAGAGACCATCCCAGTTCCCTACTGGAGCATCCTGGAACACACAACACACATACCAGTTACTGCAGTATCCTGACGTGAAGATCAGAGGTTTTCAAACCTTTTTGACTCAAGGCACCCCTAGTCCATGGGCCATACGAGTTGTCGGTATCAAAAAGGTGGCAAAGGTTACCATGCATTTTTGAAAAGCTCTATATCTGTAGATTATATTTTGGTATGATAACCCTTTCTTAGACACAGCTAAATTGGTGTTATCAGCCGCTAGAGTTGGTGTCCCATTAACTTTACATTACAGGGAAAAAAAAGCAAAAAATGTATCTGCTTTAAGTAGCATAAGAGGGGTCAAACTAGGGGGTTTTCATGATGCTGAATCCATTGCAAGCATCTGTTTTGCACGAAAAACATTCCTGGGGCTAAAACAGCCCCCACAAAAGTCTGAAAAGTGATGACTCATCACTTTTCATCACTAAACCATAGACTTGTGGGACAGTTTTTAGCCCAAGGAATGTTTTTTGTGCAAAACAGATGCTTGCAATGGATTCTGCATCATGAAAACCCCCTAGTTTGACCCCTCATATGCTACTTAAAGCAGATTCATTTTTTGCTTTTTTTCCCTGTAATGTAAAGTTAATGGGACAACAAATCTAGTGGCTGATAACACCAATTTAGCTGTGTCTAAGAAAGGGTTATCATACCAAAATATAATCTACAGATATAGAGCTTTTATAAAATGCAAAACCTTTGCCACCTTTTTGATACCGACAACTCGTATGCCCCACATTTTCATCCACAGCACCCCTGAATTACACTGTTAAATATTTCGAATCTTACATCATATTACACAACGTAAATATGCACATCTTTCCACCTGAGATAGGAAAGGCTATGTCACGGAGAAATATCCGTTTCCATGAAATTAACGTTGTACTTGACGTTTAACTACTTAACCCCAGCATCCATATTATTCGCCCAAAATAGCCGATCTACAAGCTCACAACGTGTCACGTAAGAGAGTTGGCTGTAGATGGAAAAAGAACTCAAGTACAGTGCAAATCAGGTCTGTTTTAAAACTAAGGCTGGGACTTTAACTGATTAATTGCGATTAATTAATTACAGAAAATTACTCATTTTAATCGCACTTAGTTTTTGCACCACAGAACCTTCAGTTTCGGGCATACCGATCATAGCGATGCACCAACCAAGAAGAGACAACAAACGCAAAGGGAGAAGTAGCCGATCAGAGTGCTTTGCTTGGCCCAGTGGATGCGTAATTTAGATTAAAAAAACTCACTCGTTGATTCACTCGTACAACAAAATGTGTTTTACTTGAAAAAAATGCTTCTCAGGTCAAATATTGATGTGCGATTAAAATGCGATTAATTAATCACAGAGCCTGTAATTAATTAGATTAAAATTTTTAATCGCATCCCAGCCCTATTTTAAACACCTGATGACTATACTTGTATAGCACCCACTTTGGTCGCGATGCGACGCGTTGTGAGCTTGTAGAACTGCTATTTCCACTATTTCTGAAAAGGTTTGAAAATATGTGAACATTTATCAACATGCAAACGATCACGACGATTATGACAAAAATAAGTGTGGTTATGTCAAATAAGTGCGGTTAGGTGATTATTATGTAATAATTGTGACAGGCATACTCACCAGCAGGATTCCGACGTACATCCCAGAGGAGTTGCGTCCAGGCAGGGGGCCACAGTAGCGCACCTCCCCGCCCTGGAGGGCGTGCTCCAGGGGGAAACACACCCTGTCGCCCTCCCGGAACGGGGGAGGAGAGGCGGGGCCGCGGACCTGAAAGGAGCCAGGCCCGCTCTGGCTAGGGCTGGCACCATCGCCAAATTTTTACCATTAATTTTGTTTTTTGCATTGAAATTGGAACATATAAATACAAATACAATTTTTGTTTTCCTTTTACGTTTTGTAAACAAATTTGCACGGGACAGATATGACATAATATGAAACATATTAAGAAATCTAAGAAATTACTGACAATAACTAGTTTTATTATTAGATCAGCTATTTCTGTTATTAGGAAACAATATTGGTTATATTGATTGTCCAAAACAATATTGATTGTCCAAAACAATATTGATTGTCCAAAACAATTGCGATTAGGTATGATCATAAATACAATCTAGGGATGGGATGATAATCGGTATTATCGTTTATAGAGATGAAAAAATAATCACAGTAATCGTATTGTGGAGATTTAAATTTATCGTGAAATGATCCTACGTCATGCACTGGGATCAATTCACCTTTTAGCTGTATTATCCGCTATCATTTACAGTAAACCCTCTATAATTGGTGAAAAGGACCTGGAAATAACTATACTTGATAGTCTTTTTTTTCACTCTCTACCAAATCTATAAGCTGAGCTTATACTGTAGATCTGCTATTTTTTGGCAAACGTTCCGCCCCAGGAAAATGGCTGTTAGGGATATTTTGATTATCGTGATAATATCATAAATCGCAATTTCTTTGGTCACAATAATCGTGACATGAGTTGTTCATATCGTCCCATCCCTAATAGGATCAGGTAACTATGTATCAGTAGTAACAGGCCTACCCCTGGGCTGTGAGAGGGACAGAGTCCGCCGTACGGGACAGCAGCTGCTGCTGCTGCTGCAGAGCGCGTTGCTGGGGGCTGCGACCGCTGGGAGGCTGATGGTGAAGGTTCTGGCCCTGCTGGCTAGAAGGAAATACAATACTTTCATTGGCTCTTTAGAAATCACAACAATGTCAAGATTTATTGACTGTTATGGACACTTTTGTTTGGGCACTGTATTGTATTGATAGTTGTGCTTAAGGATTGCTTTTTTTGTTCAAGTTGTCTGTTTCACGTTGAGCACTGACAGCTTTTTGACACTTTATATACCGGTATATAGTCTTCGTCCCCTTTTTTTGATGTACCTTGCTCTTTACTGTACTCTGTTCTTTTTTTATTCTTTTCATACATCTCTGTAACTTTGTAAATATCCTTATAATGCTGTACTGCCTCTGGGCGACTGATTTTACCACTTGGGATAATAAAGGTATCTATCTATCTATCTATCTATATGTCTGTCTGTCTGTCTGTCTGTCTATCTATCTAAAGAGAGGTGGTGCAATAGTTTTGTACTTTTTCTGTCTTGCATGTGTCTATGGAGTTAACAGTACCCCCTTTTCCTGATTGCTGAATCCAAGTACCCCCATTTTTTCTCTAAAATACTGACATCAAAAGTCCAGCTTTATGTTTTATGTTGAAAATAAAAGTAAGTAGCCTGGTTAATTTGGTTTGAAGCTATACAGAGCAGCACAGTTCACATACATTTGTCAATATTCTATCATTAAACATAACAGTAAAATATATTTTTTCCCATTTTCCATGTTCTCTCAAGTACCCCCTGTAGTACCTCTGCGTACCCCTAGGTACCCACCCATTTGAGAAACACTGGAGTTGCCTACCTGTGGTTGTTGTTAGCGGGGTAGTAGCTGGCGCCGGGCCCGTCGCTGCGACGGGACTCTCGGGGCTCGCGGACGCGCTCGTGCTCGCTAGCGCCGCCGCCGCCGCTGGAGGACCACTGGCGTAGCCGGATGTGACTGACGGGGAGGAAGAGGGCGGAGGCATCGGGGCAGACGAAGAGCTGGTGGCCCTTATAGGAGCCGTTGCTTACACCTCGACCTACCGCTGAGCCCTGGGGGAGAGAGAGAGAAAGACGTTTTCAGGCCAAGGACCCCTTAGTTGAGAGAGAGATGAAGCAGGGACCCCCACAACCTGTTTCCATATAGATTCATCTTTTGACAGCACAATCATCAACCTGTTTCCATATAGTTTCATCTTTTGACAGCACAATCATCAGTGTATTTTGGAATCATGTCAATTTGTGGTTTCAGATACTTAAAGGCCCACTTCACCTCTGGGACAACCAGATCTTATTTTATTGTTGTTTGGGACACGATCAACACAATCCTTATTTTTTGTATTTCAGCATGACCAGTGATGCATTCAATCATGCTACATTATATGATGCAAAATGCATCACGAGTCATGCTGAAATACTAAACTATCTCAAAACACAGATTGAACACAAAAAATAACTCAAGATTGTATTGATCGTGTCCCAAACCAGAGATGGGGACTCGAGTTAAAGACTCGTCACTCGAGTCGAATCGAGTGACACTTTTGGCGACTCGTCACTCGACTCGGACTCGCCCCTCAAAGACTCGAGACTCCACTCGACTCGTGATCATAAGACTCGTGAAGTTCACGAGTCTTAAAATATTTTAAGCACTATAATGCATGACAAGCCCGACAAATATTGTCCTTTCCTTCTCCTTTCTTCTTTCTTTCTTCTCTGGTGCGCGGCTGAGCGCCGCTGTACGGCTGAGCGCTGCGCAAGGACACAGGGGCGACCGGGTTGTTTTTCCCAACGTACTTAAGCGCAACGGTGGGGGCCCAGGAGCGCTTCGCTGTGTTCACTTGGACCGCGCAGAGCGGCCCGTTGGGAAAAACGCAGTCTGTCTCGCAAAGCGTGGCAGACACAGCCGTCTGCATGGACCTTTCATCGTAAGATTTAAATATTAAAACGGCGAAATAAAACACACATGTTTAGCTCATCATCAGCTATTGTACTTCAGCTAACTTGGCATTTGTTTAATAATTTGATAAAATGATAGGATTATCTGTGAGAACCTGCTTATCTAATGTCGGGTTTCTCTCCGAGCGCATCCTCCTCTCGTCTTGTTCCACCAGCTGCAGGCAGCTATAGTCTAATAGCTGAGCTCATTAACCCCTCGTACTTATTGTTTAAAGCATTAACGTGAGGTTACGCCCCATGCCCTGTAAGCCCTACTGTTACACTGCTAGAGGATTATTAAATTGTTTTTGTATCTGTTGCGCTCGCGCGTATATAGTGCGTCTTTTCAAAAGAGAAGATCTATACGCGCCATGACACGGTGGATTAATAGCTTGCAACTCTGATTTTTTGGGAGCCTTATAGGCTAAACAATATAAGCCATCTAGTTGATTTTGTTAGGCTTATAGGCTGAACAATAAACCTATAGGCTATTACTGTAGTTCATATAGGTTGTTGTCACTAAATTCTTGCTATTGAATATTATGCTGTATCAATGACTAAGTAATGTAATCAATCCTGACATAGGCTACTGTCTGCTTATATTAATACAGTAAAAGAGTGATTATGAATGAAACAATCATGCAGTTGCCAGTACATAATTTAATTAATATACGCCGGTAACTAACGTCAGTGATGTAAAATGTATTCCCACTAAGAGTACACGTCGCTATGGTAACCATAGAGTTATAATAAGAAGATGGTAACCCGTATCGATACGTTTTACGTAACTGCCATAAAGTGTTATGTTGCATAGGCTACTGTCCAGCTGGCGGCTGCTTCAAATAGAGAAATTGTGATTGCTTCGCAATTCGTATTAAAAACAACATTTGAATACTGTATAGCTCAAACTCTCTTAGGAAAAGGTTAGTACAGAAAGCTACAAAGGTCTACTAAAAGGATTTAAACACAAGAAAGCACAATGGCTTGTTTACATTGTCATTGAGGTCCTTTCGTACAGCATTCAAAAAAGTGTCAAGCAACTGAAGCAAGTGTGGCTGGCTTTGGGATTATTTTATTAACAAAGAAAGTCGTCGGATGATGATCGGGATTCGGGACGGGGACCCTACTATTGGACATAACTGCGTTGCTTCCAAGGAACTTTCACCGAGGATGGAGGCAGGAGGTCTACTTCAGAGATGTTTCCTGGGGGAAATGGATCCATTATTATTAATCGTGGAACTTTTAACTGCCTCCGTAGCGTGACTGTAAGTACATACATTCATGTGTCTTTCCTAATTTAGCCTGCCATGGCTGCTGCTTTAGCTGTATCTGTGAGTACCGGGTGATCATGATGCGCCATGTAACTTTTTTAGCTGGAGGCTAGATCATTATAAAAAATAATTAAAAAAGATATATATGTATATAAAGACTCGTAACTCGACTCGGACTCGCCACTTAAAGACTTGAGACTCGACTCGACTCGTCCCCCAAACTGCCCAAAGACTCGTAACTCGACTCGGACTCGCCACTTAAAGACTCTTGACTCGACTCGACTCGTGATCACGAGACTCGTGGGCATCTCTGTCCCAAACAACAATAAAATAAGATCTGGTAGTCCCAGAGGTGAAGTGGGCCTTTAACCACTTGAACCGTCAATACCTAAAAAAAAAAAAAAAAAAAAAACACACAACTTTTCAGTCTGTACTTACTTAGTGTGCTCTTTTTTTTCCTCTAACCCAAAGCTCTTTGCCAAAAATAGCCGATCAATAGCCGGGTTCAAGTGGTTAATATAAAGAAAAAAAAGGTTCTATCACACAAAGATTTGGAGGACCCCCTGTAGTAGCTCTAGTAGCTCTGAGGACCCCCTAGGGGTCCCGGACCCCCTGTTGAAGACCCCTGCAGTAGCTAATCATCCTCCTGTGTAGGGATGGGACAATATGAAAATATTTCATGTCACGATTATTGTAGTCTTGCATAGCCAGACAACTATTCCACCATCTACGAATGCTACATAGTCTGTTAGCTCCTGAATGGCGACTCGGCGAGTAATACTGTAGAAGCTGGCATTTCCGATCGTGAAAATATATTTTAAAATGTCATTTCTGCTAAATATGCAAGCTAAATATGCTTAGATGATTTTTATTTATATTAGGATAAATGTGTGCGATGTTAAAAACGAAACGGAAGTGGGTAGGAGACTGTACTTCCGCTTTATCCAGATACTCATCACAAGACCTCCGTCGCCCCAGTATGACGGGAGCATTTCCAAATCGCGGGAGTCAACTGTCTGCATGCTAACATCACTGATACTAAACAGTGTCGCCACCATGGTAACAATGCCCAACTGACATCACTGACTGACATCACTACTGTGCCCAAATTTGGAGATGACATCACAGACTGGCTGGACATAGAACGGGGACTGCCCATAAGTCCTACATCTCATTAGTCCTACTTTGGTTAGGTTTAGGTTTTAGGGTTTAGGTTTAGGCATAGTTTTACTGAGGTTAGGGTTTGGGCTAGGTTTAGGCATAGTTTTACTGAGGTTAGGTTTAGGTTTAGGCATAGTCTTTTTACCAGATTAACATTCACCAGATTCGGACTAATGGGATGTAGAAACAATGAGATGTTGAACCAATGCCATGGCACCCACAGAACACCATATATGGGCATAAAAGAGTGCCAGACAGACAGACAGACAGATATAACGGGTATTGGCCGCTCCAAAAAAAACATCTGGCTAAAGCCCTTTGCACACAGGCGCGTTTAATCGCACGGATAAAACGGACAATATAAAAGAAAACAATGATTCTCTATGACCTCATGCACACCGGCTCCGAATTAGCCGTGCGACGAGTGGCTGCCGCCGTGCGTTTTTTTCTCGATCGAACCCAGTTCGATTTGTGCGTCTTGTCGCATGCGGTAAAAAACTCATCACTCCTTTTATGACTCCTTTTTGGATCCGCAGCGCCGATTCCGCACAGCCTTGCACACCAAATCCAATGCGTTTTATTCATGCCGCAAACGAAAAAAACGCAACTGTCCTGTGTGCAAAGGGCTTAACCCTAACCATGAAAACAGAGATCTTACTTTCAGCTGGACCCCAAACAGCACACAGCTGCTTCCTCTGGTCAGAGGACCTCTGTGTCGGAGCTCCGCCTCCGCCAGCTCGTCTGGTTGGCCGATCTGAGCCCACAGGCGGGTTCCCAGGGGCACCGCAGCCAATCGCTGAAGCTTCCCAGGATCATCTTTAAAAGAAAAGAGGGGAAAAAAGGAGTTAAAGCCTAAATGTAGATGACTTTAGAGATACTGTAGATACTGTGTACCGTTTTGCGTGATTTTAGGCCAAAGTATGTAGGAGCAGTGTCCAAAAATGTGTTTTGCAAAGATTGGCCTGTTGGTGGCACTAGAAGAGGGCTATGTGAGAAATCAGGGGTGGAGGTTGTGATTAGGGCTGTCGCGATTAGGAATTTCTGGAGACGATTAATCGTCATACTAAATAATCGCGATTGACGAATATATTGTCTTTTTTTTATGCCACTATGATGAGCTTTGATAATACTCATACTGTACACCTTAGAAGAGCAATTTTGAACATCAGTTCAGTGGTGTAAAGTAACTAGTACATTTACTTGCAAACTTTAGCCCTATTTTATACCGTGGTTATTTGAAAATAGCCCATCTACAAGCTCACAACGCGTCGCGTTGCAATGTGAAAATAGCCGATCTACAAGCTCACAGCGCGTCGCGAGGCGTTGTGAAAATAGCCGACAACTGCAAAAATAGCCGACAACTGAAACCTAGTGGCAATAGCCGATAATGTTTATAACGATCCAACATCTATACTCTAGTCGCCATCTGTGTGATCATCATCATCATCATCCCCTCCACAGCAGAGTAGCAGCACTAAGCTAAGCTGCAGTATAGGCATTGACTCCAGTCCTCTGTGTTGAAACGAAAGTGAAAGCCTTTTTCTTTTTATGTATCAAAAGGAATATAGTCCCGGGATGCGTATGGTACATGTGTCCGTCTGGAAAAAGTTATTGATCAGATCGGTTGAAACAAACTTTTTAAGCATGTTTAGTTAGCCAGCCAGCCTGCCTGCCGTGTGACTTTGCCAAAAAATAGCCGATCTACTGTACAAGCTCACATCGTGATTTCTTTTGTCACAATAATCGTGAGATGACATTTTCACATCGTCCCGTCCCTACTGGCCCACAGCATCCCTCAGCGTGAAGAGAACCCAGGACCTTCTAGTTGTGAGGCGACAGCGCTACCGACTCCGCCACCCTTGTCCATCTGCAGTAGGGATGTCCGATATTGACTTTTTTACCGATTACCGATAATATCCAACTCTTAATTCCCGATACCGATATTAACCAATTCCGATACCGATATATGCTAATATTTTATCTAACAGTGATTCTCAACCATTTCAATTTCAAGGACTCCCAGTTTGAAATGCATTAGGTTACTGACCCCCATTTAATGGCATTTATATATCGCTGGGACCTCAATTTATATTTTAAAATCATATTAAGAGTGTACAAATGGAATGGGTCCATTTGGTTCCATTTGTACACTAAGAGTTACAGACCTGTAAGGGTCCATTTGGTTCCATTTGTACACTCAGAGTTACAGACCCCTAAGGGTCCATTTGGTTCCATTTGTACACTCTAGAGTTACAGACCCATAAGGTTCCATTTGTTTTGATTTGTACACTCTAGAGTTACAGACCCATAAGGGTCCATTTGGTTCTGTGTGTGTGTGTGTGTGTGTGTGTGTGTGTGTGTGTGTGTGTGTGTGTGTGTGTGTGTGTGTGTGTGTGTGTGTGTGTGTGTGTGTGTGTGTGTTGCTAGAAACTAGCCAAGCAAACTAGCTACTTGTGTGAGCAACACCTATCAAAGAGAGGTCAGGTCAATAGTTGAATAGGCCTTAACGAGCGTCAATTGAGAGTACATTCCTCCACGGCTGTGTGGAAGGGTGCTTGATGGGCCATTAGCGCAGCAGGCAGTGAAGGAGAGAGATTGTCATTGTAACTTATTTCACCTCAATAAGAAATACAATTCGATGTTTGGCACACCCCTAACTACCATACAGTAATAATTCCTGTAAAAAAAAAAGAACAAAAAAAACATAAAAATATTATTATTTCCCCCAAAAAATACCGATACTGATATTTTCCGATATACATTTTTATGCTAATATCGGCCGATAATATCGGACATCCCTAATCTGCAGTATTAATATTAGTAATATGGCCAGTACAGTGTATATATTATTATTCTTACTTAGCAGCAGTTTGTAACGGGTTCCCGGGTCAGTAACAGGCTCCAGCAGACCACAGAAGTCACTGGGAACATCTACCAGGAATTGTCTCTCTAGCTTCATCATCATACCGTTGTCTATGACCTGAGAGAGAGAGAGAGAGAGAGAGAGAGAGAGAGAGAGGGAGGGAGAGGGAGAGAGAGAGAGAGAGAGAGAGAGAGAGAGAGAGAGAGAGAAAATTCTCAGATTGGAGATGAGATAGCGAGATTTATGAGTGACCAGTTATACTGCATTAGACAGGATAGTGGAACATTTCACTCTCTCACTCAGTCACTCACTCACACACTCACACTCACACACTCACACACACACACACACACACACACACATGTGTAAACAAGAAAATATCTAATATATTTATAATTTTCAGGGCCTGATACCACACTGAACTAAGCATAATCAAGTCAATACTGGAGATGTGGCGTAACGGCATGGATTTCTACACAGAGAGGGCAATTCTTTCAACATAAGATTTTGGACAAGGCAATTCTCTTGAATGCTACCTTCAGGTATGGCATGGAAAGAGGTCATTTGCATTTCTTTCACCACAGTAAAAACTGCATCCATGGTCTGGATAGGGCACTTTTTACAGACGGATAAAAGGGCAGGGGCTCAAGCCCCCTTTGATGTCTATGTGTGCACGTGCCTGGCTACGCTTGACTACAAAACATTTCTCCAGGTCACACTGCGTATATTGCCTATCACGGTAGGAAGACCCCTGTAGTAGAGATAATAGGGACTTTAAGCAAGCACGGTTTTCAGGACGGCTCCGTCAGGCGGAAGTACAGCTGCTAAAACGCAATCGCCGTAGCGGTCCAAATCCTTAAGAAAACAGCCGCCGCCGACGGGTTCACACCCTTTTACTGAGCTCTTTGGTTCCCATGGTGACGCGTCTATGCAGCAGACGTTGTAGATGCTACGTGGAAATAGCTTCTGCCGTAGTAGGAACGGCTGCGACGGCAAGCAGGTTTATCTATCGAGCACTGATCCACCGTAGCGCAGTGTCAACCTTTTTTCTGCCTGGGCACACTTTTCATAGCCAAAAGATCCCAGGGCACACTTTTCATTGACCAAAGATCCCAGGGCACACCTAGATTATACGGTGTGTGTGGCTATTTTCAAAACGTTTGCCTCTTTTTTATATTATTTTACAATTTGGCCAATGTTTGACCAGTTTTTATATAGTTTGTTGATTACTTTTGATGCAGTAATGGTCTTTTTTCTTTTCTTTCTTGGGGTATTAAAAAGGTTTTAAAAGTCATTAAATTGTGACTATACTGTAAAATTTCAAAGGACACACCAAAGCATCTCAAGGGCACACCAAAGGTCCGCGGCACACTGGTTGAGAAACACTGCCGTAGCGGACTGCCGTAGCCGTCGTTGCTTAAAGTCCCTAACATTGTGACACTGACACGTTACCTTCACCCACACTTGGTCCACCCTGCTCCTCCCCAGGCCCACAGGGTCTGACATCTCCACGCACATGTTGCCTTGCTCCAGCCTGATGGTCCCCTCCAGCTGGTCCTGGACCTTTAGGTCCGTGGTGATCAGGTACCACCGCGGGGAGCGCCGTCTTTTACTTTGTTCGTGAGCCCCCGACATTGTTGTTGTTGTGCTTTGTGTGTGACTCAAAATTTAAAGCCCTTAATTTTTCTCTGAAACAAGGAAAAGGGTTGTTAGTTGCTTGTCACTGCCGCGTTGTTGCTTGATCGATTGAATACCTTATTAACAGTTTGCAAAACAGTTGCATAATAACAGTTTTTCTCTATGAGTTTGAGTACAAAAGGAGTGCTTTATTGGGTTTTAATCATATTGGCAGACCTTGTATCTGAACTGTCCTGTGCTGTACTTTTCCTATGCGAACTTCTAATAAAGTATTCAATCAATCAATCAAAAAAGGTACAGTGGTACAAATGTACAGTATATATAAAAGGTGCTGAAAGGATAACACAAAAAGCAGGACTTATTTCCATTGTGGTCCTGTGTATTCAATTCATCTTGACATTTTGAATACAAACAATAATATACAATAATACCAGTAAGACTCCCTAATCTGGAGATAAGCGACTGTCACATCGCATACACAAACTTTAGAAGGCAATCGTAGCCAATCAGAAGGGTAACAGGGAAATGGGACAGATCCATGTTAATGACATGACTTTAGAGATACTGTGTGTGTACCGCTTTGCGTGATTTTAGGCCAAAATCTGTAGGAGCAGTGTCCAAAAATGTGTTTTGCAAAAAAACGGCCTGATGGTGGCGCTAGAGCAGGGCCATGTGAGAAATCAGGGGCAGAGGTTGTGATTTGCCATCCAAGGAGTGTGTGTGTGTGTGTGTGTGTGTGTGCGCAAAGTTTGGCATCAATATGGCCAACTTTAGCGGAGATAATATAGGGCAAAAGTGTGATGTGACGGACAGACAGACAGACGGACGGACGGACAGACAGACAGCCGGTGGAGCTTTTCATAGTAACTTGCGACCTGAGTCGCAAAAACATCATATATACTAGTAGTATAACAAAAAAGGAAAAACATAAAAGAAAATATGTACATTAAACAGTTGGGGAATGTGGGGCTGGTGATTTCTGGTGATATTAGTTTCGACGTTTTACAGGGACCAGTTACAAATTGCAGTGAGACAGATAACCTGGTATGTGCTCTCTTAGAGCGTTTTTTGAAGGAGGGTGTTGGTACTAGGGCATTCCATTTTCTTAGTGGCAGAAGCAGTAGAATGAATTCAACTCAGGAACTCCTCCAAAAAACAACGACCTTACTGTAATCTACAACACTGGTTCCCAAACACTGGGTCGGGACCCATTTGTGGGTCGCGGAGAGATTTTTTGCGACCATAGGTGACATTTAGTATGAAAACCTGCAGATCATGTGTGTGCGTCTGTCACACCTCATGTCATGCTCCATGTACGGCCAAGATCCATGATGTCAGCAATATTAAGCCCATATCTGGGAATGCCCATACATGGACATATTGTGTCAGTCTCATGATAACCAGTGTGGTTGTCGCAAAGCGAGTGACACTTCAAATTAAACTGTCCTTTAAGCCCATATTTGGGAATTCCCATGTCATATTGTATCGGTCTCTGTTGATTCAGGGCGAGGTCGCTTCTCGCCCTTAGGGTGTCTTACTGGTATGGGTCCCTTTGTTTTTGGTTTCCTACATTTAGTTTAAAACTTTTTAATTATTATTATTCAAAATATATGAAAAAAAACATTACCAAAAAGCTTATTTTCTTCTCTCGTAAATTAAAAACAAAATTCAATGACTTATGTATTATTATTATTGTTATTTTCCAGTAATTTCACGCAGAAATCAAAGAAAAAAATTCCATAAATTATAAAACAAATGGCTTTGTGCATTGTGAGCTTGCAGATCAGCTATTTTCTCTAGTTTGGGAAACTTTGGGTAGTTTGGCAAACGTCTGATCTCTCTTTTGGGTCTCAATAGGTCTCAACCTGAAAGGTTTAGGAACCACACTGATCTACAAGCTCACACGATCGGCTGTAGCCTGTATTGCAGATCGGCTGTAGCCTGTATTGCAGATCGGCTGTTTTCGGACGAGCGACACACAGCCGTACGACGCATTACAACTTCATAGACTTCCTATCTCATCACAACAAGTGCATTTTTAACGTTGCCTAAATATCCAGCCATTGATCGTTTGTTTTGGGGCGAAAAGCTAATAAAAAAAGAACATCACAATAACCTAATGACAATAATATTGTAAAAAACCCACTTACCAATAACTTTTATCCTACTCTGAGGAGGGTGAACTCGGTCAACATTACATAGTCCACATCAAATTAATAACAAATGCCCCAAAGCAGGAAGCAGGGAAATGACATGTGCGGCGACCAATGGGGAGTTAGGAAAGTTCCAGGTCCCATTGCCCGTAAGGACGCGTCGTCGTTGTTGTTGTTAGTCGGCTCGTGATTGGGTGAGTGGGTTGTTGGGGGCAACCAGCTGGAGTTCACCTGGTTCTCACTGTTACGTCTTTATGAGTTTAGTTTTTAGAATTAGTTGTTACATTACGGGTTTTTACCAGTGGTGTAAATAAATAAATGTACTTAGTTAAGTACTATACTTAAACTTTCAGTACAGTACTTTTTATTTCCCCCCCAAAAAATGTTTTTTTTTCTTCTTTCTATTGATTACTCATGCATGCCATGGAGACTTATAAATTCAATAATATTTTTGTAACCTATTTGCCAATCAATGGGAGTACATTTATTAAATCAAATGATTGTCTAAGGAATGCAAAAAATAAAAATAACAAATACTCAAGTCTCTATGACATGAATAATCAATAGAAACAAAAGTAGCCTAATGTTGGGGAGGAACTACTCCTCTAAGTACAGTAACAACATTTGTTCTATATATTTCCAATTTGCAACACTTTCACTTCTTCACTACATCTCGGATCAAACCATTGTACTTTTACTCCACACTACATTTATTTGAAAACTTTAGTTACCAGTTACTTTGTAGATTGATACCAAAGTGCAGATGGAACAGGGGTTTGACTTATATTTCAACGGACAACCCTCTTGCTCCTTGCTGCATTCACACAGCAGATGTTAGGTCAGACGGTGGCTGTTTCTTAATTGGTTCAACTATTCTAAAAACGTACCGCCCGAACAGGGACTTGAACCCTGGACCCTCAGATTAAAAGTCTGATGCTCTACCGACTGAGCTATCCGGGCTCTGACCATACTGGTACACGACATTCTATATAAAGGCCACTAGGGGTCCACATGCTCCTTTGCAAGAAGGACCAAGTCTGCGTGCCAATCTCTCCCTTCTCTGTTTCACTCTGAGTTCCTCCTTTTAGTTGACCGTGTATCAGTGAACTGTACTGTGCTCTTGTACTTTTTCCCATACAGAAGTCTGATAAAGTATTCAATCAAAATCACAATAAATCTAATCAGTAGGCTACATCAACATCAATACATCAAATGCATAGAAAAATAGCCGAAGAAAAACGTAGCCCACGTAGACCAAGCACCTATGTTTTATTTAGATTATACTATTTCTATGCATTTGATACTAGTCTGGGATAGGTTAAGTGGGTTATAAGCCTATTGAGTCTATAATGATCATTACTTAGGCCTACATCCTGATAATATTTCTAGAAGAATATAAAACTAGTAAATAAGACGCCTCAGGGCAACATGCGCGCCAATTCTTGGCCATCTGGCCAGTGATGTAGGCCTATATCGGACCAGATACCATGCATGGAGATCGCTGCATGATAGTCAACAATGGAATGTCAGGCCTGGGCCACAGCCAGGTAGTGATCCAGGCACCTAGTCTGGTAATCCAGCCCTTGCAGCGTCGCAGGTTCGAGTCCCGACTCCCGATCCTAATGACCTTTGCTGTGTGTCAACCCTCCCAGTTTCCTGTCAGACTACTGTACACCTATCAATGAAGACCGTCTTGGCGAGTTAGGGCCTGGGTTTGATGCCTGGAGATCTCCATATATGGGCATAAGGGGGTACCATAACAGGTCATCATCTGGGAATGCCAATACTGTATATGGAGATTTTATTTATTTTATCCTTTATTAATAGCCTATATATCCATATATACATATATGGACTTAATATTAACCATTTCGGGGAAGGTAGGGTGTAAATCAGAGTAAAGCAGGCTCTCGGGCCAGTTTTAGGGCCTGAGATTGATGACATCAGAAATCTCCATATATTTTGTTTCTGGGAATGCCCATATATGTACTTTTTATTTTATTTTATCATTTATTCATCATAGTAATCTATGTAGGCTATCCATATGCATACAATATATTTTATGCCCATATACATGGAGATCCCTATCTGAACCAGCCAAGCAGATATGAGCATGGCTTGGCCATCATTTGGCCAGTGATATCGATGACATCAGGGATCTTCGTATTGGCATAAAAGAGATTCTGCAGGGCTTGATTAACACCTCAGAGGGCCCAAGGGCCCAGAGGGCTCAATGTGTACGGGCCCTAACTCGGGGGCCTTAAGAATATCCCACACTAATCAGTCTAAAAGCGCCACATTTTGCACAGATGTAGCTCAGGGCATGCACTAATGATTTAGCTAGGGCGCCCGAGTCGGCGACCTTTGGGGTCGCCACAGCTCCAGAAAGCACCCAAAAAACTCTGAAAAGTGATGACTCATCACTTTTCATCACTAAACCATAATTTTCTGAGGCCATCTGTAGCCCAAGGAATGTTTTTTGTGCAAAACAAATGCTTGCAATGGATTCAGCATCATTACAAACCCCTAGTTAGACCCCTCTCATCCAACTTAAATACCCAGTGTTTTTCTGGGTATTTTCCTCCTGTATAGAAAGTCGATGGGAGCCCAACTTTTTGGCCGCTGTGGTGACCCCGAAGGTCGCCGACTCGGGCGCCCTAGCTAAATCATTAGAGCATACCCTGGGCTACATCTGTGCAACATTTCGCGCTTTTAGACTGATTAGCGCATGTGATCTCCCTTAGGCCCCCGACTACCTGGGCACTGAAGCACAAAGGGGCCCCTGTGTGCGCGCAAAATGTTTTGTAGGTATATGTAGGCATGTAGGTCCAATATAACATCTGCAGCAGCAGTTGGCTCAGCGCGGCCCGGCGGAGTTTTAATCAGTTGACTTGACTTTCATGAAATATTGTACATTGTACAGTATTAACACAATCAGCACTTTTCAGCAGCATTCTCACAGCATTTGTTTCAGGGGGTGGTGGACATCATTTATTTCATTCTGATTAAAAAAAAAAAAGAAAAAAAAAGAAGATTTTGTTTTTTTTGGAGGGCCCTTGATGGGGCATGTGCCCAAAGTGCCCATATGGTAGATCCGGGCCTTTTCTGGGGAATACCCATATATGGACTTTTACATAGGTGATGTCACAGTGACAAGGGAACAACCAATAGACTGTAAAAATGTGTACTGACTGACTGATTACACAGGGACAAGCTGCGACATTTCTCAATTCTCATAGTATGTTGTTAAGCATATAAACAAGCCATTGTGCTTATAGGGTTTAAATCCTTGTAGTCCTTGTATCTGAATTGTACTGTCCTGTGCTTTTCACATGCAAACTTCTAATAAAGTGTTAGATCAATCAATCAATCAATCAATCAATCAATCAAAATCAGTTGAACATTACATGTGGATGGTGTCATAATGTTGATATGGAACACTGATCATTCAAAAAAATGAAAATGGCACTTAATTAGCCTTATGTCAAAAAGGTTGCTGACATAAGTCAGTAGTGCTGTCGCCTCACAGCTAGAAGGTCCTGGGTTCGATTCCCGTCGGGGGACACTGTGGGTGCTGGGGGCGTGTTCCCTCCTCTGTGTCATCAGTGCCCACACCCTAGGTGGGGTTGGCAAAAGGGCCTTTCTGTGTGGAGTTTGCATGTTCTCCCCGTGTCTCCTAGGGTAGATACCCTCACAAAAACATGCAGTAATCCTGGTCTCTATAAAGCCTCCCCTGGCCAGCCGGGGCGCCTGATGGAGGGGAATGGAACTGGTTGGAATAACGTGTTCCTTCCACGTGCTACGTCCAACCGGGGAAGCTCCCCCTGTCAGGTGATAAGAAGCGGCCTGCTCACTCCTCATGCATTGAAGGAAGCATGAGCTCAGTTCGGGGCCCTCCCCAGGTTGGCAGAGGTAGAGTAGAGCCCAGGATCACAGCTTAGGCAATTGGCACCGGGTGAAAAAAATGGGTTACAAAAATCGTGGGATAAAAATTAAAAAAAAAAAAAAAAGGTTGCTGATCCCTGCTTACATGTACATTAAAAACAAAAAATTATGTTGTAACACTGCTTTATAAAGATAATTATAATTCATCATAAGCTACTACAATCACTGTAATTATAGGCTAGAACTCATAAATCAATGAATGAAATTATTCTAATACCCGAACTTGTGCTTTGGTGCAGCACTTTGGTCAACAATTGTTATTTTTATTGTGCTATATTCATTTGATTTGATTCAGGAGTCAAACACGACGTGCACCCTGAAGTTGTAAAGTCCCACTTGACTTGTTTGCTATTAACTGTGGTTGCTTAGCGACTAGCCATCCCACGCAGTCCCTTCAGACGATGGGATCAGGACTACCAATAGACACACTGGCCAACTACTCGGAACATTATGGGCGTTACTTAGACGGGGAAATTCCATTCATGTCAAACACCGTAAAAGGTATGCACGGCGTGCATTGCACGCACACACGCACGCGCGTGCACACACACACACACACACACACACACACACACACACACACACACACACACACAGAGAGAGAGAGAGAGAGAGTGCATAGTAAGAAAAAACATGCTTTAGAAGGAAATATTTTACTTAAAGGGGAGAACCACTTTTTTTGTGCTTTCTCACACATACTGAAGTCTCCAGAGAAAGAATTATGCTCATTCCTCCTCCTCAAAGGCCTGACATTACATATCAAACCTAATTAATTATATTATTGCATTATCAAATGACAAACTTGCATTTCATGATTTTACTATCATACTAATGCTCCCTTTGCATTTTTGTCTTTTCAAAAATAAAATGCAAAAAAATAAATACAAAAAAATAGAAACAAAAAGAACTGGACAAACCAGACTCTATTCTAAAATGAAAGATAAATGCCAGTGCATGGAATGACGCTCTGCCAGAGACAGAGTAATTCCTAGCTAAGTAATTCCATCATCAAACGCAATATTAATGCTCATTCTTTAGGGCAATGTTATGAGATGTTTTAACCCTTAAGTGCTGTTCGGGTCATTTTGACCCGTTTTACATTTTCATTTGGAAAAAAAAGGTAGAAGTTAAAAATGTTTCCACCTGAAACTCACTGGCCTTAAAGATTCTTCTGAGATGAACATGTAAAAAAAATATTTTTGCACTACACCCATGCTACACCCCCCTCATATTTTTTGAACCTTAAGTGCTGTTCGGGTCATTTTGACCCGGAAGCACAGAAATACACAGTATTATGCCAAAACACAGACACACAGTCACCCCCACTTCTAACACCCCCCTTCCGAAGCCCCATTCCGAACCCTCCCCCCCTTCCTATAAGCATGAGCAATATTGCCCAGTATTAAATGAAGTCGTTTTTTTTTACATGGATTTCAGCTAAATCAGTAAAAACGCCTAGCTCTTTCAGTGTTTAATGTGATATAGCAAAGCAGAAATGCAAACATTTACCAAATATATCATATGAATTGTTTGGTATTGAGTCAAAGTCAATGTATCATGATGATTTGTTAAGTTAAAATTTATATTAGTGTTGTTTTTTTTAAACCAAATATCCACCGGGTCAAAATGACCCGAACAGAACGAAGGTGTAGTGAATCTGAACAGAACTTAAGGGTTAAGGGACACATTCAAGTATACCAACAGAATAGGGAGTTTTAAAACGACTGAGGGACTGAGCAAGGTGCCATTCCTTACATTCCTCACCCGGCAACTCAATCACCACATTTGGTCCTGCTCAGGTGTGTCGCACCAAATTCTGGGCCCTGGGTGCTTTAGCTATTGAAAAATAGCAGATATACAAGCTCACAGCGCGGCACCGAGTGCCATGCTGCGAGCTTGTATATCTGCTATTTTTGAAAAATCGTGAACTTTGTGCAAGTCTTTGAATGTTTCAAATCCTTCTAAGGCTTTTTGAAAAACCTATGTTTTTATGTCAGTGGTGCTCAAACCTTTTCACCCCAAAATGATATGTATTTGGCCACGGACCTCCATCTCAAAATATTTAGTTCCAGGGACCTCCCCAGAAGCAATATTTGAGTTACAAATGTTCCCTTAAAAAATACACATATTCAAAGATTTGCACACATTTTCACGATTTAAAAAAAAAACAGCAGATCTACAAGCTCGCAGTGCCGCGCTGTGAGCGCTGTGAGTCTTGGCTCTGTTCAGGCCAAGACGGAAACAGCAAGACACAGAATCTCCGGTTTACTTCCCACATCCGCGTGACAGATATGGGAACCCTTTTAGGAGGCGGGAAGCAGGTTTGGAGTCTATTCATAATGGGAGAGTGAACGTGATCACATGTAGCTTCTGAACCATTCTTTAGCTCCACTAGACCTTACCCGTTCAAAGATATGTGCTCCAAAATATGTGTGGGTTGTGGGGAAAGTTACTGTAACTGGTGCGTGCGTGAGAATATGTGGGAGCATCATAATGTAAGGAGCAGCCCATGGAGGAGTGTATATTTATGATGGATACAAATAATTTAACAGCAAAATTAGGTGAATAGAGGTATGGGGATGTATGCACTTACTCCACATAGTTTTTCCATACCCGTTGAAAGATGACCCGGTGCATGCATGACCCATGCATGCAGAGAGAGAGAGAGAGAGAGAGAGAGAGAGAGAGAGAGTGTGTGTCTCTTCACTGCAACATTCCTAACTGTGAGAGAGGTGTGTGTGGGGCTATGGGATCCCATGGCCTGGAGGAACGGACCGTAACCCTGACAACAGGCTGAGCTGAACAGGCTGTGCTGTACAGAAGTGGTGAAGAAACGCGAATAAATATCTTGAATTTGGTAAAAATGGAAATCGGGCTCGGTCACCGTCAGTATAATGCTAATGGCCAATGTCATGTGAAAATTGGGATCAGTTGCTGAAGAGATAAAGGTGGAAATGCATTTTGTGACTGACAGTACTACTGACCTCTCTCTAAAATTATAGTATGGATGGTCACTGAACTAGATTTAGTCACTGAACTAAATATTGGACCTGACCATCACAAGCCACATAATATTACCAAAATGTTCATACTAAAATGTATTTTTTCAGCGACACAAATAAGGAGAAAATCATCTTTATCATCGCACTTTCTCTGTCCCAGCAACACACTTAACCCTAACTTCAGCAGGCAGGATCTGATCAGGGCGGATCTGATGTGATTCTTCTCTGTGATGGGCTCCGTGCCAACATGTTTTACTCTGCCACACCAAATATTGTTTATTCTTATCAATAAATATGATTGCATTCATGTCAAATATCATCCATGTTCATATCAATAAATATCATTGCATTCTTCCTATGGTGCGAAGACTCTTGAGTTGGACTGATCATCCAAGGATATCGAGTGGGACGGCTATATCCTTTCTGTTTTGTCAAGTTCAGGGGGTTCGTCATAGTTGTGCGTTGAGGAGTGGGGTCGGGGTTGAACGATGTTCAACACACAGATACTATAAGTTATCCATGATACAGTGCATTACAGTACATCTCAGTATTAGTAAACCTTTTTGAGTATAATGTCAATGTCACTTGCAATTGCAGACGCCACTTTGGTTTAGTGTCTTTTTCTAAAAGACAGCCAGCTTCTAGAATCTAGAGACAAGGGGCACTATTTTGATTGTCTTAAAGGAGTAGTTCTCCCCCAAAATGATTTTTTTTTTCCTATTGATTACTCATGCCATAGAGACTTGATTTCAATAATATTTTTTTGTATTTGTCGCAAGACAAAAATGTGATTATAGTAAATTTACCCCCATTGATTCCGGATGGAGACCCAAATGCATGGCCCTGGAGGGGGGACCCAAATGCATGGCAATGGATGGGGAAACCCTCAGGGTAAGTTTTCTATAATAAATGATTTGTCTTAGGAATGCGACAAAAAACAAAAAGGTCTCCATGGCGTGAGTAATCAATAGAAAAAAAGTCATTTTGGGGGTGAACTACTCCAAGTACCAGCTCTTATGCCTTAACTTAAAGGCCTATCCATACTGCCCCCGACCTTTCGTCAGAAAGGTCCAGTTCAACTCAAAAATGACATCACTCGCATCTTCTGAAAAGCATTACCCCGAATTAGAGTTCGGAAAGCTGCAGGTCGGAAAGTCGCTACAGCCATTTATAGTCTATAGTGTCTATCAGGTTCCAGCAAAGGTTTGTGTCTTTGATGCCAAATGTCTGTACCTTGACTGTGCTTGACACATTTTGCACACGTTGTCGTGCACCAAAGCTGATCTAAAAGCTCACACCACGTGCATTGTGACACGTTTGTGTGAGCTTGTAGATCTGCTATGTTCAGAGCGTGTCGGCAGCGTGCAACTAAGTACCGTCTCTAAGTCAGATGTTAGAGGGAGCTGACATCTCGAGACAGCCCTGTGCAAAACAACTACATCCAGGATGTTGGCTTCATAGCAGCTTCTGACTGGGGAAACGGACTGGTTTCAATCCAGCAATGGTACAAGGCAGTGGTGAGAGAAACAAACAAAAAAAGCACAGGTCCACTCACTAAAGTTCCAGGGTCCGGCCAGAGGTCAGAATCCAAAAAGAAGAAAGGCTGCACCTCTTCATCAGTCCGATGAGGAGGCTTGAAACGTCACGTCCAATTGGTGGAAACCAACATATCGTCATTGTCGGGTGGAAGCCTTGTATGTCCAAAACCGTTCGTTTTGTATTTATCGTTTTAAAAATGATCTAAACTAGTGAAAATAGCCGATCTACAAGCACACAACGCCTCGCACTCATTAGTCTTGTGTGATGAACCAGGGCTTTACTTTACGGAAACACTTAAAAATGTGAAACTTAGATACAAGGTTTCTGCCCGACAGTGACGATATTTTTAACTTTGGAGCACGATCGAGTGTGTGGACAACTGGACATAGCAGTAGTGACTGCTGAGTCTGGCATGATTGTCCTTTATCGAAGAAAACGCTTGCAGGAGTTTCCATGTATTCCTCTATCAGTTGCATCGACAATATTCCAGAGTACTTCAGCTCTTCAAAAGAGGCAGTGGCAGATGTCCATTCAAGTAGCATTTAAATAAGTATATGAATAAATAAATATCTATCTTCCAGTAAGACAGTTTACCACATTAGAACGTACTGTATACTCTTCTTAGTGTGAGGTACGTTGTCAGCTAAAGAGAAGTATGCGTCTTTGTGTGGGCGTCTAAAACTGGCACGCAACGGAATGATCTCTGTGGTAAACCGCACCCATCTGGTACATCTGGCAGTTTAAAGGAGTAGTTCACCCCCAAAATGACATCTTTTCTATTGATTACTTATGCCATGGAGACAAAAAATGTGTTATGCAAAAATGGAAATTTACCCCTATTTATTCCGGATGGGGACCCAAATGCATCCGGAATAAATGGGGGTACATTTATTGCATTCAAATGAGTGTCTTAAGAATGCGAAAAATACAAAATAATATTATTGAACTCAAAGTCATTTTGGGGGTGAACTACTCCTTTAAAACAAAGATTTAACACGCTATTCAAAGTAGGACTTTTGGTCCACCCGGTGTGACCGGCGGCTGGCTCGGAGGACAACTCAGTCCTCTCAGAACTGAGGAGACGATTGGTCGTTGATGAAGTAGGTGGTGAGTTGACCTTTGCCCTTGACGTGGACCACGCCCCGGAGTGTGACGCTGTACCCGAGACTCTGGACCACCTCTGCTGTCTCCTCTGTCACCTGACAGAGAGAGAGAGAGAGAAAGAGGGAGAGAGAGAGAGAGAGAGAGAGAGAGAGAGAGAGAGAGAGAGAGGGAGAGGTTGGCTTATGAGAGAGAGAGAGAGAGAGAGAGAGAGAGAGAGATAGAGAGAGAGAGAGAGAGAGAGAGAGAGAGAGGTAAGATTAGGGTATCAAGCAGGCACATGCACACGTAGACATCAGAGGGGGCATGAGCCCCTTCCCTTTTATCCGTCTGTAAAACTGTGCCCTCTCCAGACCATGAATGTAGCATTTACTATGGTGAAGGAAATGCAAATGCCCTCTTTCCATGCCATACCTGAAGGCAGCATTCAAGAGAATTGACTTGTCCAAACTCTCCTGAACTTAAGATAATTGACTTGTCCAAACTCTCCTGAACTTGAATGCAGCATCTTATGATGAAAGAATTGCCCTTTTTGTGTAGAAATCCATGCCGTTACGCCACATCTCCTGTATTGACATGATTATGCTTAGTTCAGTGTGGGATCAAGCACTTAAATAGCCGGCTATTTTCGATATTTTCACCAAAAGGCCCTTTTAGAAATTTCAGCCCCTGCCTCTCTAACATTCTCTGCACGTCCCTGGTATCAAGACTGGGATCAATACCATTTTCGGGTTTCTGATCCTGTCGGGAGGGTGAGAAATGAAACCAAATGGACCCGTAAGGTCCAGAACCACTGCCTTGGGTGACAAAATCTGACGGCTGATTTCTAACTGAAGAAAGACAAAGTGTGAATGATGCATAATGTTTAGGCCAGGGGTCTTCAACAGGGGGTCCGGGGAGGTTTGCAAAGTATTTGACGGTTCAAGTGGTTAAATGTCTGAAAATACACATTACTCCAACATGATGACAGTGCTGTCAAACAAGTCTAAGCAACACAATTTTATCCACCTGTTTCCGCTGGAGTTTACTGGAGATTATTTGGACCTGTTTGGACAACACTTCCGGTTTAACAGCAGACATACAAGCTCACATCGCGTCGCAGATGCAGCCTGTTGTGAGCTTGTAAATCACACTCGGCTGCGGCGCCGGAAACTCGGTACAGCGCCTGCGCAATGCACTATGGGGCGTTGGAAACTCATGGATACAATATGTAGTGGGGGTCCCTGCTTCATCTCTCTCTCAGCTAAGTGGTCCCTGGCCTGAAAACGTTGAAGACCCCTGGTTCAGGCTCCTCCGCGTCTCTGCGCTCTCACCTGTATCTTGTCCAGTACTCCAGTGCTGTCCATCCTGCTCGCCACGTTGACCGCGTTCCCCCAGATGTCATACTGTGGTTTGTGGGCGCCGATCACCCCTGCAATCACTGGCCCGTGGTTTATCCCTACAAAGTACAAAAGTATTGGTATCAAAATGTACTTAAAGTACCTAAAGTAAAAGTACTCATGCAGAATGTCCCATTTCACAAGTTTTCAAATGAATAAAATGTATTTTGAAAATAGCAGATCGGCTATTTTCAAATAGACGAAAATGTATATAGGGCTGAAGTTGTTAATGCATGTTTTGTAATAATAATCAAAAATGTTCATATAATTGTAGTGGAGTAAAAAAGTACAATATTTGTCTCTGTAAAAATACCTCAAAATTGTACTTAAAGGGATATTTCACTTTCAAAAAAACTTTTGGTAATTTATCATCTAATCAGGCTTTTATGAATAATTAGCTTGATTGAATATTTAGATATTTGATGTAATGTTACCAGGCCCTCCAGGCCCAGGGCCTCTCCCCACACACACCCATTGTAACTACAAACTTCATTTTAACCATGATAGATTCATTAAAAACACCCATTATTTTTCTGGTGACTCATACTACCCTCCTAATATGTGAGCAGGCTGTGTTTTTTCGATAACTTTTTTCATTTATTTTTAATAATTATTTTTTTGCATTTCATTTTTTCCATTCTCCCAAATAATTATTAAAAATGGAATATCCCTTTAAGTACGGTACTTAAAGGCCCGCTGACACGCCCCAAAATTATAATAGTATGATACAGTAGTAGGTCACGTGGTCTCTCTGAAAAACGGTCTGAAACAGTCTGAAGCTCATGCAATCTGCCCCTCGCCCCCAAACAACAGCTGACCAGTACAGTCAATTAATGTGATTGGTTTATAATTGTGCATTCCTACAATGACATCATAAAAATATTAACTCATATCTTAAGATGACTTTTTAAAGTGACAGTACCCCTTTAGGTGACAGTACCCCTCTAAGTAAATGTCCACCGCTGAGCATTTGTCGGAGTAACAGACAGTACCATTGTAGTATTATTGATCCAGGCCAGGAGAGAATCCAGTGGCGTCAGTTCAGCAAAGGTATGGCAAAATGACTGGTGTCTTGATGAATTTATTTTAAGAGATACATTGATTTTTTTCCCTGTAGCCAAAGTATGGCAGCTGCCATACCTTGCCATACCCAACTGACGCCTCGGAGAGAGACTCACCGATCCTGAGCTTGAAGCTGTTGAAGGAGTGCGTGTTAATGAGCTCCAGTTTGCTCATCAGTGCAAAGGCAAACTCCACCATGCAGCGCACATGACTGTAGGACGTCTCAACCTCCTGCAGGGGGAGACAGAGCACATGGTTCAGTAAGTAAAAAAGTAAAGTAGGCCCAAGTACATTTTATTTGTATAGCAACAGCACTTTTCACAGAGAGAACTCACAAAGTGCTTTACACACAACAGGAAAAAAAAACAGCAAGAAACATACAAATGATAACACAGAACTGAACAATGCAATCTCAGAAAAAGCAAGGTGCAGGGAACAGATAAAGAAGAACTAGTAGTAGTAGGCCTATAGCTCTAAAATAGACATTGACAAACAAGGTGATTCTGACAGTGATGATGATGAGGCGTCTGGGAGGAAAGCAGACCTTTCTCTCCTCTCCTGGAGGGGTGCTGGTCAGTCCCGCGGCGGCCATGTACGTACTGCCAATGGTCTTGATCTTCTCCACCGAGCTGAACTTGGGCTTGGACAGGAGCTGTGAGGCAGAGGGAAACAGGAACATTTAGAGCAGCGGTTCCCAAACCTTTTAGCTTGTGACCAGGGGTGTGGTTGCCTGGATTATTCATGAAGCATTCCCGGAACAGAAAGATCCCATGATTGGCCGCTAGTTGCGCTGTTTTCCCCCCTGCGAGGTACCAAAAAGAATATTTCTCCATTGGACCCCAGTCATTTCCCCCTTTGAATTTCTAACCTTAACTCATCCACTGCATATGACGAGTTTGACGAGCTATAGTTATGGGTCCACTCTGCTTATGACGAGTATGACGAGTTATCAATTAGCTTTAATAACTATAAAACAAAAAAGTATGATCGCAGATTCGCCGTCCATAGCGCTCTATGGACCGGCCCTATTCACAAAAAACGGATCTGGATGTTCCAGACCGGAAATGGGGGGGCGGGACAACGACGCCTGTATCCTGTCTGCCGAAATCCCATCCGGTTTAATGTTACACAACACCAGCGTGGCGCTCCGTCGGTTTCGCTTTGGGAAATGGCAGGCTGTTTACCGTCGTAGCTTACCGTGACTGGATCGTATTGTGAATGGAATCGGTGAACCATCGCGCAATGGATTCGCGCGCGCGCCCACGTTAAAGGTAGGCAAAATCCTGGCGGTGTGGACCATTAGAAGGGTCTTAAAAATAGCGGTGGGTGATTAAAGGAGTAGTTCACCCCCAAAATGACTTTTTTTCTATTGATTAGTCATGCCATAGAGACTAGAGTTCAATAATATGTTTTGGTTTTTGTCGCATTCCTAAGACAAAAATGTGATAACAATACATTTACCCCCATTCGTTCCGGATGGTGACCCATTTCGAAACGGGTCACCATCCGGAATCAATGGCGGTAAATTTACTTGAATCAAATTTTTGTCTTAGGAATGTGACAAAAACCAAAAAATATTATTGAACTCTAGTCTCCATGGCTTGACTAATCAATAGAAAAAAAGTCATTTTGGGGGTGAACTACTCCTTTAATAAACATCGTCATAAATACTTTATGGTTCCTCGTAAAAAAGAAATGCCTTTCGCTAGTAAAAAACTGCCTTTCAATCACCATGATATGCGTTTTGTGCAATATGGTCCCATTTATGTTAAAATTGATGATAAAGTTGCGGGGGCGTGGACAACTAAACTGATACCAGCCAGCTGTGTTCTTCTTCGTGTGCTTTATTTCGGGAGGCTCAACACCACATTCTCCCATGTATCCCTATGGTTCCACGTGACCGTTGGCAGCCAATAGCATTCCTTATGATTCCTTGGGTACCATTAAAACAATGATGGCGACACCCATACAAGGGACAAAAAAGCGTAATTTTTGCAGCATAGAAAGCAATGGCTTCGCACCGTTCATGTTTTTTTTTACAGTCTATGCTTGTGACCCAACAAAGACTGGGAGCCAAACTAATGAAAACAGCAGATCTGCAAACTCACAACGCCTCACTTCGCGCAGTGTCGTGAGTTTGCAGATCGGCTATTTTCACTACTTCTTAGACACAGGTTTTCTAATTTATGGAAGTTCTTTGATTTTTCTTTGATTTCTTTATGAAATTACTGGAAAAAAAAGAAGAATTACATTCTGTCATTAATTCATGATTCTTTTAGCTTTTTTGGGAACGTTATTTTTTTTAATGTTTTGGAATAATAATTAATGGTTTTCTAATTTATGGAAGTTCTTCGATTTTTCTTTGATTTCTTTATTAAATTACTGGAAAAAAAAAGAATTACATTTTGTTATTAATTCATGATTCTTTTAGCTTTCTTGGTATATATATATATATATATATATACCCATAGAAATGTGTCCACGACCCCCAAATGGGTCCCGACCCACTGTTCGGGAAACAGTGATTTAGAGAGACTAGAGGGAGATGAATGAGGCAGACAAAGAGACCGACAGAGAGACAACCCTGCAGATAGACAGACTGCAACAGCCACTCTTAGTGAATTACCCAGCTTAGGAACTACTGTATGGGGCAACGAAACCAAGGTAAACAATGATGGAGAGGGTGATGAAGGTTTGTGTGTTATAGTCTAGGTCATTTTTCCAAAAATCTTAACCCCGAAGGCAAATCGTGTTAATTTATGGCATGCATGTTTCCTTGGAGTATTAAGGCATGCTGAATCCAAATCTGCTGTATGCCCAGCTCAAAAAATGCCGCTAAGCCCTCAAAATGGACCTTTTAATGATGGCGGCCACCACTATGCTGAAACAAAAAAGTGACAATATCTCGGCTTCCAAACCACTTTCATTTGTGTGTAGTGTGTGTGTGTGTGTGTGTGTGTGTGTGTGTGTGTGTGTGTGTGTGTGTGTGTGTGTGTGTGTGTGTGTGTGTGGGCTGTCATTCTGTTCTGTTGCTGTTGGCAGTCATGATTGCCAGTTCCCACCTGATGTCATGCGGGAGTTCAGACTTATCCAGACCATAATGAATAACGGATAGCTTGCATAACGTCTTCAGGCTAGGATTTAAATCTAAGATGTACAGGTGATCAGACATTGTATGGTGTGCGTTGTTTCCTCCATGGATGATAATACTATCTCCCGCCACCATGCAACAGCACATCCCATACATCCTACAGGGGTCTTTCCCCTTGGGCTCAACCTGCTTCCAGGAAAAGGTCTCTGGACTGAATTTCCACAGATCATTGAAGTACTGGTTCCCATTGTAGCCACCAAATATGTACAGCTCTCCATTGTAGGCAAAGGCTGAATGACTTAAACGTTCTTCTGGGAGAAGCTGTAGCTGTGCAGAAGGTGTGTTCAGCCAGCAGTTGGTCTCTGTGTCAAACACAGTATTGTTGTTTAAGTTCTCCTGTCTCCCCCAGCCCCCAAATACAAACATCTTTGTTCCAATGATGGTGGCAGAGTGACAGTTTGAAGCAGGTGTAGTGCCTCTGGTGTTAATTAAAGACCAGACCATTATGCGGGTGTCCAACTTGTACATGTCATTAGTATATCCAGTCAGCTGGGCGTATCCTCCAAACACATACATGACCTTCTCCAGGACACAGGCTGTGTGGTCCTTCCTTGCTCCTGGAATAGTCCCAGAAACCTTGGGTCTGAACCAGCTGTGGGTGTCAACATCAAAGGCATAAAGCACAATGCTGTAAGGATAACCTCCCCAGATGTAGACAATTTCTTCTACCAGGACAGCTGTTTGGCCACAGCGCCCGGAGGCAACCTCAATGGGACTTTGTCCTCTTCCATTTGTCACTGGGGGCAACTTCCTCCAACGCAAAGACACTGTGTTGAAGACGTGGACTTCAATCTGATCATTGTTGTTCTGGTAGCTGTTGACTCCTCCAAATGAGTACAGCTTGTATCCGACCACCACAGCAGCATAGGGATTCTTATGTCCTCCTTTCAGATCTGTCGTCCAGTGAAACATTTCACACACCAGCACCACCGTGAATCAGCGCAACAAACTTACAGGAGTTCAATTAGTTGGAAAAATAGTTGTTGAATGACATTTGGTTTATTGGACGTTTACTTTTAAGACAAGTACATTGGTTGTGATGACAATGTTGTGATGTCATTGCGTGATGTCATTGCGTGATGACATTTCGATCAATCCAGACTAGTACAGAGCCCTGGTGGATCCCAGTGAACTAAGGAAGAGGGTTTAAGTGGCCTGACTGTCAAGATTACACCCACACACAACGTGAATATTATGCAGCGTTGAAGTGAGCGTTGAACACCTAATCCTAACAGTTTCCTGATGAGTGGTGCTCAAACCAAAATTATAATTATATACATTTGGTAGTGGACCCCCATCTGAAAATGTTTAGTTCCATGGACCCCCAAGACCCACAAGAGATATTTTTCACTTAAAAAAATACATATATTCAAGGATTTGCCCACATTTTCACGATTGGTCTAAAAATCAGACCTACAAGCTCATTCACGGCACAAAGTGACGCACTATGAGGGTGCGGCAGTGGCATAGGGGAAATTTAACCCATTTAGTGCTGCAGGAATTAACGGGTTAAAATGTCCAGCGTGCCTCTCGCAGGCGCTCATCCGCGACCGTTCTCTTATTTTGAAGGCCAGAAGGCCATTGCGTAAACACTACGTCATGACGTCATTCACCGGAAGCGGTCGTCATCCACATGCGGTTGTGTAATGGCCGACCGTTGCCTTTCAACATGTGTTTTTTTAGCGAGAATCTAATGCCATCCTTGGCTTCTAAAGTGTTTTTTGGAGATAATGGACATTAAAGATGAGATCGGCTGTCGGCCTCCATGTTAAGGGATTACTATTTTGTGCACGTGCATCCGTGATGATGATGAATCGGCGAGTCCAATCGTGCCAATCGTTTCCAACGGACCCTAGGGTAAGAACGCCAGCGTTACTCTATAGTATTTTTCGCGAGTATACTCGGGATCGGCACTCTAAATACTTGACTATTTTTCACGAGTATACTCGGGATCGGCTAGAAATGAGTTAAGATGTTCGCCTTCTGCCATCTTGATGATGTGGACCCCTTCCAAAATTAAACTTGTGGTGATGGAGAGCATGTGGAACAAATACATTTATATAAACTAGAAGCAGTGCTCTTCTGAGCACAGGTCTCCACCAGGCCAGGCGTCCTGGTGGTGTTATAATAGGCCAGTGTAAAAAGGGTGGCATGTGTTCTTCGCCAATCTTAGACCTTGCATGGCAGTCGGACGCTGCATGCATGATTTGAGGCATTGTGTCCCAAAAATGTGTTTTGCTAAAGTCTACCTGCTGGTGGCGCTATAACAGGCCAATATGAAAAGGGTAGCATTTGTTGCTTGACGTAGTGGTATGGGAATATGTGTGGCAAATTTCAGGGTAATCGAAAGCTGCGATGATGATTTGAGAGGCATTTTGTTCAAAAACGGAGCAATCCTGCAAACTTTGGAAGCCAATATTAGCCAATTAGGATGGAATATATGAAATATCAGACTTGATCACATGACTATAGATATACTGTGTACTGATTTGCATGATTGTTGGAGAAAATCTGATGGAGTAATAGCAAAAAATGTGTTTTACATAAGTTCTTCTCCTGGTGGCGCTATAAAAGGCAAATGTGAAAAATGCTGGGCAAAGGTTTATCCCTAGCCTCTAGGAAGTAAACATACAAAGTGTTCCACTTATCGGTGGAGTTAAAGGTAAAAACACAAATTGCCCTGTTATAGCGCCACCATGAGGCTGATTTGAGAAATTTTAAGTGGTATGTCATCCTCGGCCTAGTGGGAACATGCGCGCCCAATTTCACCAAGATTGCACGCTGTGTTCATGATTTGAGGCATTTTGTTCAAAACAAATACCTTTAAGAATCATCTTAAAAAACAAGTTAATATTTTTATATTTTTTGTGGGGATGCGCAATTATAAGCCAATCAAATTAATTGCCTGTATATCCTGACTGTATGACTATTTACTGTACTGGTCAGCTGTTGTTGGGCAGATTACACTGATACAGTTTCAGACTGTTTGAGGATCCACACTGGAGAGAGACCATACTATTATAATTTTGGGGCGTGACAGCGGACCTTTAAGTATATCATTTGAGTACTTTTTCCACAACTGCGGGTGGCAGGGACCTGCTGGCCATTGGGAAAAGCGGGACAACTCCCGAACGGCCGGTTCATTCCCGGCCGGTCCAGGCCAGCCATTAGGAAAAAATAAAAATAAAATGTCGCCCTTCGTTTCATTTTGGGGGCTGGGCGGCCAACAAAGTAAATCGTCACTGTCGGGCAGAAACCTTGTATCTCCAAGTTTCAAATTTGTAGATTTCTTCGCAAAGTAAAGCCCTGCTTCATCATACAAGGCCGTCGCACAAAAATAGTGAAAACAGCAGATCGGCTGTTTTCACTAGTTTAACTCATTTTTAAAATGATAAATACAAAACAAACGGTTTTGGACATACAAGGTTTCCACCCGACAACGACGAAATATAACTCATGTAATTGGCCCACTGGCTTGTCACTTGTCATGATCTGAAATGGCAAATCTTTGAGTAGCAGCAGCGCTATAGCACGCAATGAGGGCCTCTCCAACTCTTTTTCCCGGGCTGAATCAGGGGCCCAGCACGTCCCTGGCTGGCGGCGTACCTCGTCAAAGTCTGCTATGATCTCGTTGAGCAGCCGCAGGCACTCCAGGCCGGCGTTGTTGGCACTGCTCTCGCTGTAGAAGTCCTTGTACTGGGGCACGGAGGCAAACATCACACACACACACTCACAGGACTCGCTGTACAGGTCCTGTGGAAGGGTGGAGAACAGGGACGTGCAGAGAATGTTAGAGAGCAGTGGCGTCAGTTCAGAAAAAGCTAGGGTATGGCAACATGACTGGTGTCTTGCACGCGCGCAGACACCAGTCATGTTGCCATACCTTAGCACCAGGCATGATATATTTATTTTAAGAAGTACCGGTACATATAATACATATAAATATAATTATAATACCTTGTTAAAGTGACCATTTTTGTTAAATTTTGCATTTGTAGTTATTTTACTGTAATTTACCAACATAATAACCAGCACAGATAGACAAAGAGACATTCATGGATTCATATTCAGAACTAACTTTTATTTTCCCCCCTGGACCCAGGGTATGGCAGCTGCATACGCCTGCCATACCCAATTGACGCCCCTATTAGAGAGGCAGGGTCTGAACTTTCTAAAAGGGCCTTTTGGTGAAAATATCGAAAATAGCAGACCTCCTAGCTCACAACGCGTCGCAGCGCGCCGCGTTGTGAGCTAGGAGGTCGGCTATTTTCGGTTCTTGATACAAGTCAATACTGGAGATGTGGAGTATGGCATGGATTTCTACACAGAGAGGGCAATTCTTTCAGCATAAGACGTTCAGGAGAGTTTGGACAAGGCAATTCTCTTGAATGCTGCATTCAGGTTTGGCATGGAAAGAGGACATTTGAATTTCTTTCGCCATAGTAAAAACTGTATTCATGGTCTGGAGAGGGCACTTTTTACAGACGGGTAAACAGGCAGGCTCAAGCCCCCTTTGATGTCTATGTGTGCACGTGGTGGAGAATATGACACATTTACAGGTTTGACAGCGGAAGATATTACACAACAGTGAATAGTTGGCACACGTTTCAGGAATGAAAATTACTTGCGTTTGACAACTGCGAGTATTTTGAATCTTAAAGACGGGGCACATGATAATATTAAAATGCTGGAAATTTAAATTCAGCATGTATGTACAGTAATAATGTGACGTTCTCATAAATAACAACAATGAGTTACATACTGTACATGTTGTGCATTTGAACAGCTAAATGTCCCCACATGTCCCACACATACAAAAGGCTGTGAATGTCAGTATTGTGCCAAAGTCAATACAGAAACTAAAAACTTCCTCCACTTGTTATGGGGTTAAGTGTGTAACATGCAAACTCCACAAAGAAAGGCCCTTTCTGTCCAACTTTAGCACCACACTACACCACACCACACCACACTACACCACACCACACCACACCGCATCATGTAACGAGTTAACTAAATTAATCGCAATTAACTCACCGTTATGTTAATGCAATTAATCGCATATTTACAAACATTGGCTACAATATCGGCTATATTGGCTACAAGGTCCATCCCTGTTGATGTAACAAAAAATACAATGTATAATTAAAGCATAAGGGTGGACACAACAGTAATCATTTAGCAGATCCTTATACCCATCAGCTGCAGTCTGTTTAATGCAATACCATTATGATTTATTCAGGTTTTTAATTGATTTCGAATAAAAGATTAACATACTTTCGCATAAATCCAGCAAATATTTCCACTCCCAAGTTAATAGGGCCACGAAAGACTTGAAAGATATCCCTCTAAGTTACATTGTGACCTGATAAAAGCTGATGACTTATTTGTGATTAATCGCGCGATTAACTACATAAATCATGCGATTAATCGCGATTAAAATATTTAATCGTTGGACACCACTAAAAAAATATCAACATTTTCCATTACACAAAAGTACCCCTATCAGTAAGAAACAAATTGATCCTTTTAACTGTGATTATAATACAATATAAATTGTATTACAAATATAAAACACTATAATGGATTATAACTGTGATTATAAGACAATAGAATCTATTATCATGTATTGCAACTATATCCTGGTGGTCTAAATGAAAAGTCAGTGAGTGATCAGTCATTATGATGTGTTTGGCCCTGTTTGGCCCAGCTCAGACCTACTCTGTAGTGGATACTTTTTAGTACCACGTTTAGTACCACTTTCACACCACTCTACCCAGGTCCTTGTGGTAGAAAACCTGGCACAAGTGGGCGGTGTGGAGTGGTGTGGTGTTGGGCCATGTCAGTGGACTGGAGAAGGGGCTTATTTGTCCTCTATCTCTGTGTTTCTCAACCTTTTTTTCTGCATGGGCACACGTTTCATGTCCCAAGAATCCATGGGCACACCAACATAATACGGGGGTGTAAATATTGTCACTGTCGTTTGTTAAGAAACCTTGTACCGATATCTCCAAGTTTCAAATGTGTATGTTTCTTCGCAAAGCAAAGCCCTGCTTCATCATACAAGGCTGTCGCACAACAGTAGTGAAAACAGCAGATCTACAAGCACACAACGCCTCGCACCGCGAGGCGTTGTGTGCTTGTAGATCGGCTGTTTTCACTAGTTTAAATCATTTTTAAAATGATAAATACAATACTGGCTTTCAAGCAGTTTCAAGGGGCACACTTGACCCTTCTCAGGGGCACACCAAAGGTCCCCAGGCACAGTGGTTGAGAAACACTGCTCTACCTGGTTGTGTATGTTCTTGACGTTCATGAAGAAGGAGGCGACGTGCAGCGGCAGAACGTTCTGCAGCAGCAGCTTGTTGACGTTCTCCATGGTCTCGATGCCCTCTCGCTCCGTCTGGAAGCAGCACTCCAGCAGGAACTCCACCCGGCAGCCCAGCTCGTCCTGCGGGGACAGGGAGGATTGATTGATTGATTGATTGATTGATTGATTGATTGATTGATTGATTGAAGTATTAATTAGAATATTGCATAGGGAAAGGTACAGTTTCATGACAGTACAGTTCACTGGTACACAGTCAACTAAAACAGTGGTTCTCAATCGTGGCGGAGAGAGAGCAACACATTGAAACTATGACAAAATTGCAATTGCGATTGTTGAAAATCCAGCTCAGAGAAAGCACAGACATGCATGAAGTGCACCACCCAACCACACGCACACGCACACACACACACACACACACACACACACACACACACACACACACACACACACACACACACACACACAGGCATCTTACCTGTCTGATCAATATGAGGCACATGAAGTAGAAGACGAAAAGCCAAACCCCGGCCATGATCGTAGGCTCCTTCAGCACACCGGGCCTAAAGCACACACGCACGCACGCACACACACGCACACACACATACACACACATACACACACTTTAGTTACAACAAAATTCACTTCGAATTTTCCACCGCAGTCTGAGGAGGTGAGTCTTCAGGCTACGGCGTAAATTTCTGAGTGAATGGGAAGGACGATAATTGTTATTATCGTTTATTGTGATAAAAAAATAGTCAACAATAATTGTAATGTGGAGAATACATTTATTGTGAAATTAATCTCCGTCATGCACTGGGAGCACCTTTTATTTGCCGAGCATATCCAGTACCATTTAAAGCCTCTATAATTGGTAAAACAGACCTGGAAATAACGTACTTTTTCTCTCTTCTTCTTTTCTCCCAAAAGAATTGCCAAATACAAGCTCATAATGTGTCGCAATGCGACACGTTGTGAGCTTGTAGATCTGCAATCTTTTTGGCAAACGTTCCGCCCCAGGATAATGGATGTCGGGGATATTTTGATTATCGCAATAATATCGTAAATCGCTATTTCTTTGGTCACAATAATTGTGACATAAAAGTTTCATATCGTCCCATCCCTACTTCAGACTCAACCTTAGCCCGTAGCACTTGACCTAGCGTTGACGACCTTGGTTTAAAATGTCATTTAGATAGCATGTTTTGTTTAGACAGATGCTATTTAGACAGATGCCTATAGTTTCTTTAGTTACAAGGTAGCCTATACAGATTAAGGGTGTAATGATTTAAAATCGATATAGTAACTATTTTGCAAAGACATTAAATCTGTGTGAAACCTGTCAATAGAGCAGGTTTTTAAAGGAATAAATCTATTATTATGGATATAAATAATTAAACACTGTGATTCTCCAGCAAATACACAGACTTTATATTTCAACACATACTGTATGGAAAAACCCGCACATTGACATGAACACAGAGATTACACACATTTATCGATTGACCAAGAGTAGCTACAGTATATGGAATGGAAAGGTAATTAGACCTCTTTTTCATGTTCCCACTTAAAATTGCTAAATACAAGGCACAAATACTTAGTTTCCATACAATTGATTATTTGCATTTTAAAACAATACGATACGCGCGATACAAAGCCAAAACGGTACGATATTTTGCTTTTGCATTTCAATATAGTAGATCATTGCTAATTAAAATCAATTTTTCGATTCAGTTACTATATTGTTACACCCCTATTAGATTGCATGCTTTTTTTTTTAAAAACAGATGCTATTTGTTGACCTGACATCCTATAGTTTCTTTAGTTTCAATGTAGCCTACAGATGTGTTTTTTATCTGATCTGTTGTGACTGATGATACGTTCTTGGTTTGCACACACGCACACACGCACACACACACACACACACACACACACGCACACGCACACGCACACACACACACACACACACACACACACAGGATTTCTGTTTCACTATAGCGCTATACAACACCCTGCCGTAAGCAAAGACACTTTTAACAGTGTCACACCCTCACAGGACTCTTCGGTGTCACTGTCTGTACTATCTACGGTAAGTGTCAATCACTGTATCCCCAGGCAGACAGCACCCCCCCACCCTATAACACAGTGCCCTGAATAAAACATCAGGCACGTGCACACATATAGACATGAAAGGGGGCTTTAACAGTCTGTAAAAAGTGCCCTCTCCAGACTATGGTGTTATGGTGAAAGAATTGCAAATGCCCTCTTTCCATGCCATACCTGAAGGCAGCATTCAAGAGAATTGCCTTGTCCAAACACCAAACTCTCCTGAACTTGAACGCTGCATCTTATGTTGAAAGAATTGCCCTCACTGTGTAGAAATCCAAGCTGTACGCCACCTCTCCAGTATTGCCTTTTTTAGGGATGTCCCAATACCAATACCAGTATTGGTATTGGCTCTACTCTTACTCGTCCGATATTGCTCACGGCAGCGCCCGATACCATTTTGTTTCATTAATATGTTGGTAACAACATATCAAAGGTCCTAAGACACAGTTTTGTATGTGTTAGTTCAACTAATGAACAGTGTTTTCACCTTCTCTTACTCTAGGCATGACAACATAATTATTTAAAGCATTTTATTTTGGAGCGCCACACACTATTTAAGCAAGTACTTGGTCAGCAAGAAAGTGGTATCGGGACATCCCTATCCTTTTTATGCTTAGTTTAGTGTGGTATCAAGTACCGAAAATAGCCAACCTCCAAGCTCACAACGCGTCGCAGCGCGACGCGTTGTGAGCTTGGAGGCTGGCTATTTTCTATATTTCCACCAAAAAGGCCCTTTTAGAAATGTCAGCCCCTGCCTCTCTAACATTCTCTGCACGTCCCTGCCCCCCACCCTATAACACACTGACCTGAATAAAACATGATACTTCTGACGAAAGGCTTTTTAACAATGTGCCCTCTGAGTGACAGACAAAACAACATGAAACTGAACACCCGGGCCCGGCGGGGAAAGACTAGACACACAGAGTAATGACTGTAGTGCAGACGCTATAGTGAATGACGTGGAAAGTGAGGTCTAATTAGGTAGGGTGACTTTCACTCTCTGTCTTCCTCTCAAGTTCAAGTTCATTCGTCCCAAGATGGGCAGTTTGTGCCGCAACAAGTATGAAAATATGAAACAGGTAGCAAATACTGTATAAAAACGACATAAACAGACAGTCATAGGTAGTCAAACCACAATATCAAAACACATCAACATCATCCTCAGAGTGCTTATATATGTAGCCTATTTGTGAGTGTGTTTGTTGTGTGCATTAACACTACAGGAATCATATGCTTAATAATTTATTTTTGGACTGCATATAGTTCAATAATCATTTTAAATGTGTAGATCTTTGACAAAGACTAATACTTAATTTAAATTCAGAAATTTACAATACAGTCTCAGTTATTATTATTTTCTTTGTAAAGCATCTTTTTTATTTCAGTTAACTAAAATGCCCCGGACTCAGGCACACATAAACATGAAAGGGGGCTTGAGCCCCTGCCCTCTTACCCGTCTGTAAAAAGTGCCCTCTCAAGACCATGAATGCAGTTTTCACTATGGTGAAAATGCCATACCTGAAGGCGGCATTCAAAAGAATTGCCATTTCTCTCCTGAACTTGACCGCAGCATCTTATGTTGAAAGAATTGCCCTCTCTGTGTAGAATTCCACACTGTATAACAGAACTGCTACCTTTAAATGCATTTTGAGAAAAAATAATGCTGTTATTTGCTCCAAAAGCTTTATACCCTGTATATATATAAAATGTCACAATGCGACATACTGTAGCTCTGTTTACACAATGCTGTGCCCCCTCCTAATGTATATTATGTTCCCCATTTTCAACAGTTTTTATTTTATTTGTGACACTTGCTTTGGCAATGTAAACGTATGTTTTCTCATGCCAAATAAAGCTCCTTTGAATTGAATTGAATTGTATATGCCACATTGCGCTTTTTTATGCTTACGGTAGTTTAGTGTGGTACCAAGTACTAAAAATAGTACTCAATATATTTGGATATGTCAGCCCCTGCCTCTCTAGCATTCTCTGCCCGTCAGGGACGTGCTGGCCATTGGGAAAAGCGGGACAACTCCCGAACGGCCGGTTCATTCTCGGCCGGTCCAGGCCGGACCATTAGGAAAGAATTTAACTGTTTGCACAAAAGTAAAAATTAAACTGTTTGCACAAAAGTAGTGAAAACAGCAGATCTACAAGCACACAACGCCTCGCACCGCGAGGCGTTGTGTGCTTGTAGATCGGCTGTTTTCACTAGTTTAAATCATTTTTTAAATGATAAATACAAAACAAACGGTTTTGGACATACAAGGTTTCCACCCGACAACAACGAAATATAGGCCTAATTCATGTAATTGGCCCACTGGCTTGTCACTTGTCATGATCTGAAATGGCAAATCTTTGAGTAGCAGCAGCGCTATAGAGAGAGATCTCTCTATAGCGTGCAATGAGGACTCTACAACTTTTTCCCGGGCTGAATCAGGGGCCCAGCACGTCCCTGCTGCCCGTCCCTTCTCTCCCACTCACTTGGAGGAGGAGTTGTAGAGCAGGTCGACGAGGCAGTGGGACCTCTGGGCGTACACGTAGAGGAACAGGGCCAGGTACACCACCACGGCCAGGGTCAGCAGCAACGCCTTCAACGACATGCACGTCCTCACAAACACCAGCACGCCCAGCATGGCCAGCAGACAGCAATAGATGTAGTACTGAGAGGGGAGGGGAGAGGAGAGGAGAGGAAGAAAGGGTGGGAATTCAGAGGAGAGGAGAGGAGAGAACGTCAAATATTAGCACAGGGTGTCCATGAAATAACTCAGTCACACAAAACTATACCAGTAAGACTCCCTAATCGGGAGATAAGCGACCGTCAGGTCGGCAACCTGATGGTGGCGCTAGAAGAGGGGCATGTGAGAAATCAGGGGCGGAGGAGGTTGTGGTTTGCCAGCCAGTGTGTGTGCAAAGTTTGGCATGGATAGGGGAAACAGTGCCGGAGATAAGAGTAGGGCCAAAAGTGTGACGTGAGGGACAGACGGAGGGACTGACGGAGGGACTGACGGAGGGACTGACGGAGGGACTGACGGACAGCCGGTGGAGCTTTTCAAAGTAAGTTGCGACCTTTGTCGTGTTGTTTGTATTTTGCTGAGAGACATTATATAGTTTATAATAGCATTTTCTCCGTTGACTTCTATGGGAAAAAATTACAAATTTCCCATCAATGGAGATGACTGACAACATAGATGTCTGACGTCAAAGACCACATGAGACTGACAAAGTATATCCATATATGGGCATAAAAGGGACAAGGACTGACACAGAGATCTCCTATGGCTATTAATTCATTAGTGAATTAATTTTCCCCCATTGACTTGAATGGGGAAAATTCTAATGGTAAGACGGAATTCATTTGCAAGTGTGACTCACATCACGGCAACCACACTTGCGATTTCCCAGAATTGCATCTTTCTAGTCTTATCTTAATTGCGACCGTAGGCCACGCCTGACACTGTGGTTCTATGGGTTTGTCGCTCTGACATCATGCTCTGATGTCACTGTGATGTCAGGGGAACCACCAACAGAATGGGTTTGCCGCTCTGACATCACGCCCTGATTTGATGTCCCTTTTATGCCCCATATATGGAGATCGCTGTTGTCATCACGAGTCACACTTGCAAATTAATTACGTCCTTGTCCGTTTTATGCCCATATATGGAGATCCCTGTCCCGATGTCATAAATATTAAGCGCATATCTGGGAGTGCCCATTTGGTAATGCCCATATATGGGCATGTTCTGACATCAGATTGTTGACTATCATGCAGGGGTCTCCATATATGGGAGACCCCATATAACTAGTCCGATATACATCACTGGTCAGATGGCCAAGAATTGGCGTGAACAGGCACCTTTAAAGGGGAATTCAAGGCCAAATAGAAATTAATCAGATGCTACATTTCTTCCAACCATCTCCATTGTATCCTTCACTGACTTCTGGTGGGAAGTCAGTGTTTGAAATGTGTATGTTTTCTCGTAAAGTAAAGAAAGCCCTTCTTCATCATACAAGAACAAGACTGTCTAGTGAAAACAGCAGATCTACAAGCACACAACACCTCGCATTGTGAAGCGTTGTGTGCTTGTAGATCGGCTAGTTTCGCTGGTTTAAATCATTTTTAAAATGATAAATACAAAAGAACAGGAGGGTCGACAGCACTCACAGGTACAGTGTAGAGCTTCATGGCCTCCAGCTCCGTTCTGTTGTGGGAAACATTAACACAGCCGTCCCCTGGGATGAAGAACTGGAGGAGACAAAAGAAGAGAGAGGGAGAAGGAGACACAACGATAGATGGATGGATGAATGGACACAGAGATCAGGGAGGGGTCTTCAACGTTTTCAGGCCAAGGACCCCTTAGTTGAGAGAGAGATGAAGCAGCGACGCCCCACAACCTTTATATAGATTCCATATAGTTTTCCATATCGTTTGACAGCACAATCATCCGTGTATTTTGGATTCATGTCAATTTGTGTTTTCAGATATTTAACCAGTTGAACTGTCAATACTTAACTCATTTCTAGCCGATCCCGAGTATACTCGTGAAAAATACTCAAGTATTTAGAGTGCCGATCCCGAGTATACTCGCGAAAAATACTGTATATAGAGTAACGCTGGCGTTCTTACCCTATAAACCGGCGGAAGGTCTGGGCACGATCGGCCTCGCCGAATCATCATCATCACGGATCCACGTGCACAAAATAGTAATCCCATAACATGGAGGCCGACGGCCGATCTCATCTTTAATGTCCATTATCTCCAAACAACACTTTTAAAGCCAAGGATGGCATTAGATTCTCGCTACAAAAACATAATAACAAAGGCCATCAGATCAAACGGCCATTTTAGGATCGGCATGGGATGACGACCGCTCCCGTTGAATGACGTCATGACATCAACCCGGAAGTGTTTACGCAATGGACTTCTGGCCTTCAAAATAAGACAATGGAGCGTATAGGAGCCTGTGAGCGGCACGCTAGACATTTAACCTCTTAAGCCCCAGGGGGGTCCAGGGGAAAAATCCGCCTAAAATGTATGCCCAAATTGGAACAGTTGTGGACACAAAACTACCATGATTGTGGCTACTCTTGACTCACCAAATGTCAGCTAACCCCTGAAAATTCACAAATGCAGTGTAAAGCATCACATTTCTCTGACCAAATTGTCCTGCTGTGATCATTTACCAAGGAAAAGATGATTGAAAAAGACCTCCGCCTATGGAAATTTTGCCTTCTGAATAGTGAATGAGCCTCAAGACCTCATTTAAAACATATATAGTGAATAGAAAAATTGTTCACCAAGGTGTCACCAATTGATAGGCAAAATTGTATGAATATATTGCAAACTATGTAAACTCTACAGATGTTTTAGTGAGAGTAGTGCTGTAATATTAGTAATGTTAAAGTATAGGGTGAAAAATGATAAAAACGAGTAACAATAAGTAGTAATAATACTGTAATAGGAGTAATGTATGGATGAAAAGTACAATGGCAGCTGTAACAATAATCAACAAAGAAATTGTAGTTTGATTTGGTCTCTATTGATTTATTGTCATTTATTGACAGCTGTTCAGAGGTCAACACCTTTTGCCCCCGCCGGCGGGGGCAATGGGGCTCAAGAGGTTTTTAACCCGTTCATGTCTGGAGCACTAAATGGGTTAATAAACGTGACCTTTCACTCTGTACTTAGTCTGCTCTTGTTCCCCTCTACACCAAACCTCTTTGCCGAAAATAGACGATCTACAAGCTCACAACGCCTCGCAGCGCGAGGCATAGTGAGCTTGTAGATCTGCTATTTTTGTCTAAAGTCTCAGAATATGGACTCTAGGGTTCAAGTGCATGCATATAAAAAAGGAAAAAAGAAGTTTCTATCACACAAAGATTTGGAGTAACTCTGAGGAACCCCTAGGGGTCCCAGACCCCCCGTTGAAGACCCTTGATAGAGATGGTTAACAAAAACTATAAAAATAAGCTATGATGACTCAAACTTTGACTATATACTGGGACAATTTCGTCAACAAATAAAAACTAGCGGGGAAGAGATCCAGTTGAACTAAGACGATTCATTTTATGCTTGGTCGTGGGCAGGTGCCGTGCTCAGAGCTCAAATAGCCCATCTACAAGCGACGCGTTGTGAGCTTGTAGATCTGATTAAGTATATATCAAGTAACAACATCACGGCCCTAGCCTTGCGTTGCCAGACACCCATCCACAGTGTGATAGAGTCTGGCAACGCAAATATCACGGCCCTGCTATCAATTACTTTTTGTCAACTAAAGGAAAGGAAACTAAGACTAAAAGTAAAACATTTTGGATGACTAAAATATGACTAAAACTGAATTTTATTCAAAAGGCTCTATTTCTGTCCACGCCTTACCTCTTAACCCTAAACTCTCTTGCAATTTTTTTGCTATTTTGAAAAACATTTTCGAATATTTCAAATAGTTGATCTACAAGCTCACAACATGTTGATGTAGATCGGCTATTTTAAGTATTTAAAAAAAAAAGGCAATGAAGCAATGAAGGCATAAGGGGTAAGGCATGGATGAAAATATATAGCTATACGTCTAAAACTAAAACAAAAAGTGCCGTCACTTGCTTGAACAAAAAATGACGGGACAATGCAGACAAAGAAGACTCCAACTCACAAAGTTCAGGATGGCCATGAGCATGGTCATCAGCAGACAGACGCTGACCACCAGGAGCCGTAGCGCCGCCCTGCTGGACACACCTCTCGACAGCCCCGAGATCCACTGCATGCTCAGAGGCATCTTAGACTGCCACCTCTGAAACACACAATATGTACATGATGTGTATATTACTGTAACACTTACTGCCACCTCTGAAACACACAATATATACGTACTGTATATTAACCCAAGACCTGGAATTATTGTTATACTTTAGCTATTGAAAACCAGCAGATCTACAAGCTCACAGTGCGGCACCAAGTGCCGCACTGTGAGCTTGTAGATCTGCTATTTTGACATGACGAACATGAACATGCGAAACATGCGTTTTTATCATCTCTCAGACATTTTTAGAATGGGTTAAAAATATTAAAACTGTTTAAAAAATTGCAGATAGCAGAAAAATACGAGCTTGTAGATCTGCTATTTTTCAATAGTTAAACCATGGTTATAAGTAATAATGCCTAATAATGTGTCCCCGGTCTAAATATAAATGTAAATTAAAGAATATATCGTCGCTGTTGGGCAAAACCTCTTCTCTAAACTTTTAGTGTTTTTTCGTAAATTAACATCCTACTTGATCACACTACAGCGTCACACAAAAGCATCAAAAGTAGCAGATCAGCAAGCTCGAAACACGACGTAGAGCAGACCTCTAAGCTCACAACGCTTGGAGGTCGGCTATTTTCTGTGCTTGATACCACACTGAGCATAATCAAGTGAATACTGGAGATGTGGCGTAGGGCATGGATCTTTACACAGAGAGGGCAATTCTTTCAACATGAGATGCTGAATTCAAGTTCAGGAGAGTTTGGACAAGGCAGTTGTCTTGAATGCTGCCTTCAGGTATGGCATGGAAAGAGGGCAATTTCATTTCTTTCACCATAGTAAAAACTGCATTCATGGTCTGGAGAGGGCACTTTTTGATTAGCGTGTGATTCTTACCTCCAGTTTTCCAGTGAAGACCACAGACAGAAGCAGCACCAACACAGGGAAGGTCACACCGTAGGAAACGGCCATTTCAAAGTTTCTAGGAGAGGAAGGAGAACTTTTATTGTTCACCTGAATCTGAATGAGTGTGAGAAAACAGAGTGAAGGATCAAAGTGGTAAATGATATGTTTTGGTTTAAAGGTTAAAGCATTATATTATGTACCCTGGCATAAGCTGATTGTAATCGCTGCTATAAATTGCTATAGCAATGATTACTTATTATCAGAATATAGTTATTTAACACTTATTTTAAAGAAAGAACATGACCAGCCCAAAGCTTCTGCTGTCAAGAAGAAGAAGAACAACAACAAGAGACAAAAGAAAAGCCACCAGGAGCTGCTGCACCGCTACAAACTGCACCGCAGGAGACACGCAGGAGACCACGCCTAACATATTACACACACACACACACACACACACACACACACACACACACACACACACATTCTACACACACACACACACACACACACACACACACACGCATGCACGCACACACAAACGCAAACACAAACACGCACGCACAAAAAGCTTTAAAAATAAGGACATTCAATGAGGTATCAGGCGCGCTACACACAGTTGTGACCGCTATTGTGTCCGTGTAGTCTGAGAATGAGTGGGGGGGGTGGGGGGGGGGGGGGGGGGTGATCCAATTCATTGTCAAACAGAGGTCACATGGTTTTTTGTCGTTGCCGTGTCTTTGGCCAAAAGACAGCCTTCGGTTGAGCAAGAGACACGGCAACAACAAAAAACCAAACAACCTTCCATTGACAATGCATTGGACTCCCCCTCCCCCCCCATTCTCAGACGATACGGAGAAGATGTCTCATGCATCTGTGTGAATGCGGCCTCAGGGACTTCCACTGTTCCAATGGACCCTTATGCCATGTCATGCCTGTGGTTGTGCTCCTCTTCACACCCATTGGTTGCTGTTTCTTGGTTGGACAAAAATCCCGTCTCTCCATCCACTATCATTGAAATAAGGTGTTTTTTTTTCAGTTGCTTCGTATTGATGCTCTGTGTGTTCAATTCTTATTTTAAGTAAAAAGGAACATCTCAGGTGCATATAGTGACTGGGCATATCATGCATTTATTTTTTAGTTTTTTCTCCAAAGATGATGTTTTAGCAAATTCAACATAAACAACCATATAAGGTGGAATCAGGGCAGAACAAGGCAGAAAGAGCCTGCTGGTTAGTCAGTCAGGGACCAACCAGAAGGCTGACAAAGGGTCAAATTCACAAAGGATGAAAGTGAACATTTAGATTAGAACATACAGACAGACAACTGTTTCCAGGTTTGGTCCATGTCTCTTCCAGTGTTTACATTTGCCCTTCAAACTGTGTTCTGATTGGACGCTCTCTCTCTGATGTGTAAACACAGTGAGCTGTCATTGTGTTCTGTGTGCAACTATAGTGATGGGAACCATGGTTGGTTTCACTGACTCCATTCATTCCTTCCTGTTCAATAAAAATAAAACGTTATTTCCAATGATTCGTTCACATTTCAGTGCTTCCCCTGAACGCCCACCTCTTGCGTAGTTCAGTCCGACTCCCAGGGGATCACCAGGCACAACATATGAATATGGACTCCCTCCTTTCCGGTCCTAAAAGACAGCCAGCCAACACCAGTTTAAAACCCAAAATACAGTGGTTTGTTAATAAGTTGAAAACATGGGTAAATGACCTCAGGTTGAACAACTGTAAGTATAGGAACTACTAGGCCTACATTTATTTATATAGCACCTTTCAAAACAATGTTACAAAGTGCTTTACAGGGGAAAAACAATATAGTACATTAAATCCGGCTCAAACCAAACCCCTATTCTTACCTTTACCAAACCAAAAAACAAGTCTCAGCCATCTTACCTCACATAAATTAATGGGGGCATTAGCATTTCTTTCACCACAGTAAAAACTGCATTCATGGTCTGGAGAGGGCACTTTTTACAGACGGATAAAAGGGCAGGGGCTCAAGCCCCCTTTGATGTCCCATGTTAACGGCAACACCTCTAAAACACTGGCAAACCAAAAAACACTCAACACACGGTAGGCCTATTGGTGTGGTTGACTTGGGAGACAATTCACCATATTCCTGGCCATTCTATGGAGGCTGCCATTTTCCTTTTACAGAGGGCACTGGAGCATTTTTCTCTGTGTGCTGCTTCATAAACATCTTTTCACTTCCTCCCAAGTAAAGAAGTGACATGGAATTGTCTGTTGCCAGATTTTGCCAAAGAAATAAGCCCAACAGAAGCAACTACAGTAGGCTATACTACTTTACATTCACATTTGAAAATAGCAGATCAGCAAGCTCACAATGTGTCACATTGCGACACATTGTGAGCTTGTATATTTGCTATTTAAAAAAAATAAATTTGAATATTTTTGAAACATTTTAACAACATAAATCTGTGTGGAGGTCCCTGGCACCACATATTTTCAGATGGGGGTCTGCGACTGTGGACAAATCTGGGGTCCTTGATATGAAAAGATTTGGGAACCACTGGTTTAAAAAAAATTAGAAAGTAAGCCCAATAAGCAACTATTTTTTTAGAGACACAAATTGCTTATTATAAGCAGACATGGCAACCCAGGTACATTCAGAGCCCAGAGCCTAGAACGCCAACTACTGACACTTTAATGCAAGTACAACAGGAAACCAACTGATGTTTTTCAGGCCAGCTTTTTCAGCCTCCGCCTCTTTCAGGATATGAACAGGAAGCTGGGGGCGGGGCCAGGAATAACGTGAATAGGCGAGGAGCATAGAGTTATAATAAATATAACTGAAAGAAATGATCCTGATGTCCAGTAGATGTAACATAATTAAATCTTTTAAAAGTTACAATAACAAATCAAGTTTGTTCGTTTACATAAATATGTCCCGTATTATGTGAAATATCACTTGTTGAAAATACAAGAAAAAATGCATTTATTCCTCAAATAGCTTTATTTACTTAAAACCAACCAATCTTGTTCAGTACACAAATTCAACTAATACAATCACGTAATATTTACAGCCAAACTCAACAATCAAAACGTACTAATTTCTACAGCCAATGAACATCTGTAGAATTTATGTGATCTGCAACTAGCAAGAAGTACACGCCCCTTTCAAAAAGTTTGAACTGAGTGAGAAGAAAGAAGAAGCGAGAAGAAGCAGGTCGCCGGCGTCGCCACAGAGCCTCGGATAAAGCTGCGTTTTATAACTTCAAGGTAAGAATTAAATTAGCTTTAAGCTTTGCATTTGATTGAGGTTCAGTTCCGCAAGTGTTTTTAGGATTGTTTTTTCTTAAAACAGTGGTGGCATGTTCTAGCTATTTAGAAGAAAAATCAAAGCGAGCTGCCGCCGCCGCGAGCCGCCGCCGCCGCCGACACAACCCGCCCGGGGAAGGCCGTCGGTCGGCGGGGGCGGGCGTCACGGGCCGGCCGTGACTATGGACGCGCGCCGGGCCCTACTCGCGGATCTCCTCAGCTACGGTACTCGCCGCTCCCCTCGGGGGGACGGCCGCCCCGGCGGGCTGCCTCGGCTGGCGCCTAGCTGACTTAGAACTGGTGCGGACCAGGGGAATCCGACTGTTTAATTAAAACAGAGCATCGCGAGTGTCGTCTAAATGCCATTGTTTTGCTGTGGGTGTTATGTAACTGTGACTTATAATGTCACGCAGCGTGGGTGTGTTTTTCGTGTCTTAAAAACGATTTCTTCGTGGAATGTAATGGTCTGTGAGTTTAACCAAAGATTTGGGAAGTGTATGCTATACTGTTGTCTTGTGTGTGGAAAAGACTGGAAACGCACATGTTTCACCTGTAACAATACTTCCTTGTCTAACCCGCGCTTTGCACGTAATGTCAGCATCCCATAATAATCACACAACCACTGTAACACAGTGTGACCCACGTTATTAGAACAATACATTTAAGCAGGGGTAAAAGTGAGCGTCTGTAGTGCTTGTATTGTATGATGTCATTTTAAAACATGTGTTTATGTTCATATTTCTGATAATTGTAAAAGCATTTAACCCATTCAGAACGGGTACACATTAGTGTGTATCATTATTTTATGCTTTAACTATTGTAAAATAGCAGATATACAAGCTCACAGTGCGGCACCGAGTGCCACGCTGCGAGCTTGTAGATCTGCTATTTTTGAAAAATTGTAAAAAATTGAATTTTGACCCGATTCCATAAGTGTCTTTTGAATCCTTCTAAGGTTTTTTGAAAAACCTATGTTTCTATGTCAGCAATCTGGCCAGCCATCGTCAAAGAAAAGGTCCTTTTGACTTAAATGGAGCTCAGTTAGTCTGTTCTTGAGAGACTTAGTGGTGCTCAAACCTTTTCATTTGAAGCCTGCCTAGTTTAGTGCACCCTTTTCTCACCCTTGTGTTCAAAACTCTTTGCCCAAATGTCATGAGGTTTAACCAAGTATGTATGATTTTACTGTGTTCTCCCAGATCGCTGACACCCAGCCAATCGCTCTCCCTGTGGTCCCCGCAGACACAGGACAGCACCCAAGCCAGTCGCTCTCCGCTCACCAGAGACAGGTAACAGAAGCCTAGCACACACTAACACAACCGTTTGACTTTAATGTAGGGCTGTCACGGAATTACATCTGTTTGGCTTTTAGGCTTTGAAGTTGCACATAACCAAAGGGACTTTTTAGGGTTCATTTGGTTCCATTTGAACACTGTCAGAGTTACAGACTTGTATGGAACAATTAAGACCCCCCCCAAAGGAACCCACAGAGTCCTCAGTGGGAATCCTCTTTGAGAACCACTTACTGTGTTCAAAACTCTTTGCCCAAATGTCATGAGGTTTAACGAAGTATGTATGATTTTACTCTAATCACGCAGAGCGCTGACGCCCACCCTATCGGTCTCCCTGTGGTCCCTGCAGAGACGGGACACCACCCCACCCTATCGGTCTCCCTGTGGTCCCGGCAGAGACAGGACACCACCCAAGCCAGTCGCTCTCCGTGGTCAGTCACCAGAGACAGGTACTGTAGAACAGAAGCCTAGCACACACTAACGCAACCGTTTGACTTTAATGTAGGGCTGTCACGAAATTACATCTGTTTGGCTTTTAGGCTTTGAAGTTGCACATAACCAAAGGGACCTTTTAGGGTTCATTTGGTTCCATTTGAACACTGTCAGAGTTACAGACTTGTATGGAACAATTTAGACCGCCTAAAGGAACCCACAGAGTCCTCAGTGGGAATCCTCTTTGAGAACCACTTACTGTGTTCAAAACTCTTTGCCCAAATGTCATGAGGTTTAACGAAGTATGTATGATTTTACTCTTTTCTCCCAGATCGCTGACACCCACCCTATCGGTCTCCCTGTGGTCCCTGCAGAGACAGGACACCACCCCACCCAGTCGGTCTCCCTGTGGTCCCCAGAGACAGGACACCACCCCACCCAGTCGGTCTCCCTGTGGTCCCGGCAGAGACAGGACACCACCCCACCCAGTCGCTCTCTGTGGTCACCAGAGACAGGTAGAAGCCTAGCATACACCAACACAACCATTAAAGTAACGTAAAGCCAAAGTAAAGGCCTGTCAGTCAGAAATCCAATATTATACATATATCCAATATATCCCATTTTTACATTATTTTTTTCCCCTTACTTTTGAGGTCTGACTGACCAGCACACGACATCCTGACCATAAACTGGGCGTCATGCGAGCTTGTAGATCTGCTATTTTTCAATAGTTAACGCATTAAATAATTCTAAGCCTAAATGGGTTAAAGGAGTAGTTCACTCCCAAAATGACTTTTTTTCTATTGATTACTGAGCCCATATGGTTAGGCTGAAGTGTCGCATGTAGCTCTTATTGGCTAACCATGATAGATCCAGACACCAGGCACAAGCCAACGCTCGCTCACCTCCCAGGCCTGGCTCTTGTCACTTTTTATTATTTAAAGACATTTGAAATAAGTGAAAATAGTCGCTCTACAATCTCACAACACGTCTCAAGATACATTGGGGCAACTTAACTCAAAACCAAAACCTCTAAACCTCTACCAAGTTTAAGTGTGCTTTAAATGCCATTACAGTGATAACTGATGACAAGTGCTCCTTTATATTAGCACATTCTCATTGTTGTCTCTATTTCACAGGTATTTGATGACAACGATGCTGTCGAGGTCCAGGAGGCCATCGCTATAATGGTTCTGAAAATCTTGTCAGCCGGGGCACCGATGGTCGAGACAAAGCCTTGGGCAGGTATCGGCATCGAGGGAACAGAGGTCCTCTTCGTCCCTGATGTGGCAAGCCCTGAGGGCTAGCCTCTTCTTTTAATACTTCACTTCAAGTGTCACAAGATTGTGCTTCTTCAATGTCATCTGTAATATTTGACTGATACTTGTGTACAATTACAGCACGGAAGTCAATTGAAGAATGTGCTGTGTGATTTCTAGACCTATGTGATGCAAAGGTTCCTTTAACATTTGTCTCATAATGACAGTCTTTGAAGACACAGCGCACAGTTTCCTTTTTTTTCAAGATGAACTCCAAGATGTTGGAAATAATCCTTCTCGTTGGAAAGAGTAGAACTGCAATATTCAAACTTGAAACAAATGCCTTTGGTAGTTGACTTGTTGAATGTTTCCTTGACAAGTGTGACTTGAGGGCACCACAGGTTTTGAAGGAACAGGGGCAATCACAGTGTAAACAGTGAAGAACTTCACTGTGGCCGTGTCTTAATCTATACTGCTTCATAAATTCCTTTGCTTCTGGCCCATCAAAAGAACATATAAACTAAAAATGTTACATTGAAGTGAAAATAGATGTTGAAATGTTGGAACTAGCCCTGAGGGCTAGCCTCCATGAAAAAATTAGGCCCTACTGACCTTTAGAACACTTAAATATATTTGGAACCAGCCCTGAGGGCTGGCCTAGTCCTTTAATTTGGGACTTAAATCATACACCTTGGAGTCTTCTTTGCATCCAGCTCCAGAAATATCTTCTGGAAGACCTCGAATGTGAACTTCAACGGCTTCTGGTAACTGAGTTACAACGAGTACATGAGGCCCATCAGGCATGTGCACACCGTAGTGCCAACATTTCAACATCTATTTTCACTTAAATGTACAATTTTTAGCTGTGTAATATGAAATGTACAATTCTTTGTTGTGTAATATGAAATGAAGCGCTGCACTGTAGCTGTCCTGAAGATTGGATGAGGAATAAATGTTATTAAACCTGACTCATGCTGGTGGTGTTCATAGGACAATATAAGCATTTACAGTATTTTCAGAAATGGCATATAATTACAATTTAAAAAATAAGTTATTCTTTAAAATGTATATTAATATTTATTAAATTAATGAATTGTATTATACTTGTAGATTTTACTGGACAATCCTTGTAGAGTTTATGAATGCAGACTTTACTTAAAATTCCTTGTATATTTTACTGTGACAAACATTGTAGAATTTACTGGATAATTCTAATAGATTTTACTGCCTTACATCTACTGCCGTAGATTTTACGGGAGAAGATAAGTTGACTACTTAAACAAATTAAGTATTTGATACAAGACATTTTCTAGTATAATTTACATAATTCAGTGATGCAATTGGTTGCATTGATTTTTTTTTGTAAATGGGAAGAGAAATTTTTCTCAGTGTAGAGAGGACACAAATATCCCCGCCCGTCCACTTGCATTGAGTTGCTCACCCAGCGCATGAGGCGTTTTCACCCCTCCATCCGGGTAGTAAAACGTGACGTAGTGGGTCTACTGTGACGCATTTTGCGTCATCGAATTTGTTCATGGACGCGCTTGGGCGCAAAGTCATGAACGAGCACTGCCACTGTGAACGCGCTGGAGCTCAAGTCATGAACGAGCGCCGCGAGTACGAGCTCTGTTGGTTTAGACGGTTGAGAAACGCTCTCTAGTGGGGAAGAAAGGGAAACGCCGCCCAGTACAGCTCCTCTCCCCCGTTTGAGAAGCACTCTGCTCGGATTAGATCTTACGATACGTCCCGCTGGACTGAGGCATCGCCTGGAAGTGTAACTCCACGTTGAATTAATTAACCATTGTGTATTTCATGGTTTAACCTAGGGGGTCCGCGGGGACACTGCAGGGGGTCCGCGAAATTGTTGAAAAAAAAAAAAAAAACGTTATATATTTTTTATTTTTATTTAAAAAAAGAAAGAAAAATAATAATTTGTCTTTAAATATAACAAAAAGACATGATTCTGTCTCTTTTGAATAGCTTGTATACATGATTATTGTGCAATTGACAGATTGTTAGTGATAGATTGATAGTATTGACATTGGTTCTCAGTTATTAAGGTATGTTTATAAATGGAAGTGGTACAGCCATGCACTTGTACATGCATGTTGGATGGAGCAGGGACCCCCAAGGTAGGGGGTCCCTGCTCCATCTCCCCATCAGTTTGGGGGTCCCTGGCCTGAAAACGTTGAAGACCACTGTAAACAAACAAACAGAATGCATTTCAAATAGATCAGTGGTTCTCAAAGTGGATTCCAGGGACTATGTGGGGTCTATACAAGTGTATACTGACAGTGTACAAATGGAACCAACATTTGGTTAATTTGGTTCCATTTGTATGCTGTAAAGAGTTAAGGGGAGACCTTGAAAATGTGAAAGTTTGAGAAACACTGGAATAGATTACCAAAGTGGAATCCATATTAATAACCAAGTCCATTGCTTGAAGTTTCTGAGGTAAATTAGTTAATGTATACCTCTATGAAATTAACTGTTATGGTTTATACACACCATTGACAATGGTCTAACGTTTTTGTAGTTTCATCATCTTTCAGGTACAGATATTTGACTGCACACGTGTTAAAATAATGTGATGGAATATGATCAAAAAGATGATCTGGCTGGCTGGGAATTGGCTGGGAATGTATTCTGTTGTTTCAGAAATGTATTTTCAACATGGTATGAACAATGTATAATTATAATAAAGCTCTATATTCTGATAGCAATCATTACCATAAGAGTATGTGTACAGCAACAGGTGTCTGTATCTCCAGCTGTATAAACTGAAAATGATTTTAGGTGGGTTGACAATTTTATCACTGTACACTGATTGAGTGTACAGTGAGTGCTCCAGTTCCAATGTTGCATGCTCACTTGTTTATCAACTATCATGACATAAGTTCTTGCTTTGGATAGAAGTGGTATTTTGGACTCTCCCATTATTTACAACAGGGGTCTTCAACAGGGGGTCCGGGACCCCTAGGGGGTCCTCAGAGTTACTATAGGGGGTCCTCCAAATCTTTGTGTGATAGAAACTTTTTTCTATTCCACTTGAACCCTAGTGTCCTTATTCTGAGAACTTTAGACAAAAATAGCCGATCTACAAGCTCAATGTGAGCTTGTAGATCTGCTATTTTTGGCAAAGGGCTTTGGTGTAGAGGGGAAAAAGAGCAGACTAATTACAGAGTGAAAGTGAAGCTTATTAAGTATTGACGGTTCAAGTGGTTAAATATCTGAAAACACAAATTGACATGAATCCAAAATACACTGATGATTGTGCGGTCAGGCGATTAAACTATATGGAATCTATGAAAAGGTTGTGGGGGTCCCTGCTTCATCTCTATCTCATCTGGGTCCGTTGCCTGAAAACGTTGAAGACCCCTGATTTACAATATCAAACTGTGTTGTCATTCAGTGTGGTAATCTTAGCATTTTGCATGGATTCCTTGGGTGAAACGAGTCATAGTTAAAGTTACTGGTCTGTTCTAGACAAGCCTAGAGTTGTGTTCTGTTCCAGAAACAAGTTTAAATATAATTCATATAGTAGCTACAGTCTGAATTGAAATAGAGTATTTTTATTAGATGACAGTGTGTTGACATATAGAGACATTCTTTGAAATCCACATTAGATATTATATATATATACTCTATGCATTAGATGCACTTTGTCCAAAATGAATACATTTAATTACGCATTTGTAAGTGTCACAGACAGAGTGATGGAGACAGGCCATGAGACAGACCCACTTATAACTCTATGAGACAGACAGGCCTACTCAGAAATGGCTTTCGCCTACTTGCGGGTTATCAAACCATGTATGTATCGCATTTAAATACCCATTTTGATAGTAAATCTTCATTAACATTTCACGTAAAGCTTCTATTTAAAAAAAAGATCGGACTTTTCAGAACCCAATGCAAAGTCAATGGCAGACAGCCTCTGTCAAGATGACAAAACGCGAAAATCGTAATAACTAATACTAATGAGTAAACCAACAGTTTTATAAGAACAATATTGTTGTAACTAAGAGATTCGGGAAGGTATCTATATTTAATAAACACAGAATAAGAAGTAATAAGAAGGAGTCGCTATGGTTATTTCCTGGTTTAATGCGGTCTGCGGTGCGGTGCTCTCCGCTCCGGAGAGGAACAGAGGATTCAGCTGTCTGGAGTGGAGGGGGTGGAGCCAAAATGCGCGTTCATGAGATTAGACCCAACTGCAGTACCTCAAAACGGCCAACATGTCCTTTTGGTTTCAGGGCGCCCCCAGGGTTCTGGGGGCTTGGCGAGGAGACATCAGGGAGACTGGGGACAGCCATCTTTATAGTCCCCAGCCTGGTCACAGGAGCCAATCAGCAGCAGGCTCCACCTAGTAATCAGCCAGTCAGTCATTCACACATTCACACCAGCTGGCACTCACACATCTGTCACTCCTCATCACTCATTCACGCATGCACGCACACACAGACCAATGAGGGAAGAAACATACACAGGGCAACACCGTGACAAAGGACAATTACACATAAGGACCTTATAGGGTCAACACAATGACAAAAGAGGGACATCTCTCTCTCAGAAAGTCAAAATGTTGCATCTGAGGTAGAGTTCTCAACAGGCCTGAAAATTAAAGCCTGGCCCTAACTAGGCCCTAGCTAGGCCGGGCCGGCCCGACAAAATAGCATACTGTACATTTCCGGGCCCCGACCCGGCCTAAAAACGTTGGGTCGGGTTCGGGCAAAATTTGACAATTCATAGTCTGAGGACCGAGTTTGTTCTCGTTCAAACAAATGACTGGCCAACGACCCAACACTAGCTGTAACTGTGTGTACAACAGTAACTGCTTGTCTGTCCTGAGTTGTACATGTTTTATGTTCTAGTCTATATGTGTCTCTTTTTTTATCAATAATATACAGCATAATCCAGACTGGGTTTAATTTCTGGTCAATGAACTGTTCAAAGTATTACGGTTGAATTTAAGACACCAAAGATTAGTTCTACCTGGATCTATTAACAGAGGACACGTTATTTTAATTTATAAAGTTATGGTGCTAAACTTTACATTGCATTCTTAGATGACATCTTATGTTGATTATGATTGTAATATATATTGCTGTCTTTTGTGTTTGTTCTGAGAAAAACATACCATAACGTTTGGTTCAATGATAATAATATTGAGCTTCTTAATATCAAGAAGCACAAGGCCCTTTTCTCCTTTTTTTATATATATAATTTCACCAGCAGTTCTGTAAGATGTGTTCATTGTGTTGATATATTATGTAATTATTACAAAAAAAAACAGAATACAAGTATATTGCTCGAGCACTTTTTCAACCTAAATTCATATGATTGCTCCTCACTAATGAAATACGAACACTGTCCTCACACACTTGATGAATTGAATACACAGGACCTCAATGGAAACAAGCAGCTCTCAGGGCTTTTTGTGTTATCCTTTTAGCATCATTAACTGTACCTCTGTACTTTTTACACTGGGGTAAGTGTGCAGAGCACTATCCTCATCCTCAGTAGTAGGTCCTCCCTAATGCTTATTATAACACTGGTTCCCAAACAAAGTGGGGTCCCCAAATTATGTTGTGGGGTCCCAAGATGATTAGCTTAATGTGCAAATGATTTTCTCACTCAACCGTAAATAATTCAACATACAGTACAGTATAAGTGTGTACATGGTATCTGCACCATTTATAAAGTGATTTGAGGACAGGGTATCTGCACCATTTATAAAGTGATATTTTAAGGACTTTCAAGACCCTTTTAAAACCAAACTGGCCAAACTGTCAAATATAAAGTACAAAGAGGAGACCGCGTTGTGAAAATAGATGATCTTCAGCTATTTTCACAATATGCATCTGTTGTACCGAGTCAAACTAAATGTAATGACTATACAATTCCAAGTGCTTGTCAGGGTGGGGTGTCCCCAGTTCATATATGTTTATTTTGGGGGTCACAGGTTTTGGGAACCCTTACATCAGAGGATGGCACCGTTTCTGTCCACTCTGTGGACAATTCAGAAAGCAAGTAATAGTAAAAGCATCAATACTGCAATGTAGAAATGCCCTGTTAGGGTACAGTCACACAGCACTTTCATTCTACCGGCTGATTCTGCCAATGCTTATCAATGGGAATGGACAGGGCTGGATTAACACCTCAGAGGGCCCCTGGGCACTGAAGCTCCAAGGGGCCCCCGTGTGCGCGCAAAATGTTTTGTAGGCATATGTAGGCATGTAGGTCCAATATAACTTCTGCAGCAGCAGTTGGCACAGCGCAGCCTGGTAGAGTTTTAATCAGTTGACTTGACTTTCATGAAATATTGTACATTGTACACAATCAGCACAATCAGCAGCATTCTCACAGCATTTGTTTCAGGGGTTGGTGGACATAATTTATTTCATTCAGATTAAACAGATTTTATTTTTTATTTATTATTTATTTTTACCACCTTGGAGGGCCCCCTGATGCCCAGGGGCCCCTGGGCACGTGCCCAAAGTGCCCATATGGTAGATCCGGGCCTGCGAATGGAGCGTCTGCAAATGCCAGCACCGTTGAATTGCACAGGGCAGAATCCATAGATATCCGCAAATGGCAACAAACCACTCAGTTCACATAGAAAAGCACTTGCAGAATCCACCCTCATGGGTAGAATTAAAGTCTGGTGTGACCGTGACCTCATGGCCTGATCCAGCCTTTCAGAATGTTTTTAAACATGCATATGTTATTACAGTATTTTACTGTTCACCAGGAGTAACATTTCATCCACCAGACATATGAAAAACCTTGATGTGAAGAATAATAACCAAGTCAATAACTAGAATTATAGATGTGTTTTTATTGGAGGCAATATAGCGTACCTGCTACGCTATATCATCCATTTAATAGTACATGAGAATTAATCCAAATTCAATAAAGAAATATAGCTGCAAGCAGCGATAAAGTGGCCAAGGTAGAAAAAGTAGGAAAGCAAAAAAGCATCAAGGGAAAGCAAAGAAGAAATCAAAGAAAAACTAGAAGCAGTGTTCTTCCGAACAGGTCTCCAGCAGGTCAGGTGTTTTTTTTTGCCTAGTGGTGACTATAATAGGGCAAAGTCAAAAGGGTACCACGTGTTCTTTGGCCTTTCACGGCAATCGGACGCTGCATGCGAGATTTGAGGCATTTTGTTCCAAAAATGGGTTTTGCAAAAATTGACCCGCTGGTGGCGCTATAACAGGCCAATGTGAGAAGGGTGGCATCTGTTCCTTGGCCTAGTGGGAATGTGCGTGCAAAATCTCACACAAATAGCAGGCTGCGTTTGAGACATTTTGTTCAAAAAGGAGCAATCCTGCAAACCTTGGAATTCAATGTTAGCCAATTAGATAGAATATGATATTGGACAAATCCGTCATGATTACATCACTGTAGAGATACTGTGTGCCCATTTGTGTGATTATCGGATAAAATCTGAAGGAGTAATATCGAAGAATGCGTTTTCGGCCTTCTGGTGGCGCTATAAATGACAGAGACTCTGCCGATTTTACACTAATCGGCATAGTTATTGGTAAAAGCACAAATTGACCTCTACACATCATGTATGCAAAAGACTATATGCAACAGACATAAAATAGTTCCAAAGAACTCCTCAAGGTTTTAACTCAATATCTTTATTTTCCAACTTTTTCATTAGTTGTCTTTGTTGAAGAGTTGGTCATCAGGTTGTAAACCTTCAAAACAGAGGGTTAACAACCTAGCCATTTTCAGGCATGTCTTTTAAATCACAATGTTTTCAAATAATTCAAGTAGTAAACGTCTTCAAATAAAGTTTTTAAACATTAAGTATTGTGAAGTCTGAACCCAAACCAGCACACGGAAACAGTTCTCAAGGTGAAAACGCAATAAGCGTTGTTTTATTCAATGGGGCGTCCCCTAAAACATGAAATAAAGTTCTTCCCAAAACCGGGGCTTTTAACTCAAAATATGCTTCTTTCCAGAACTTAACAAACAGGGGTTACATTCGAAACATATGTTTCACAGTATGCCGTTGCTTCCATTAACACATGCCATTTCTCTTCCAAGACTCAGATGCAGCTCCTAATTTGCCTACAATGGGAACAGATAGAACCACCATTAGCAATGTGGCAAAATACAGAGCAAATGTGCGACAGAGGAGAACATAGTGGAGTTTTGCTTACTGCTCGATGGAAGAGTCCCTTCGAGAGCCAGCTACACAGTGAAGCAGAGCTCGGTGGTTAAGAGCAAAAACATTTGGATTGCCTGACTCAGAGAAGCTGTGTTGCGGCCAGGTGCTGACAAATCAAACTGATTGCAACAAGCAGCCATGTTAGCTGCTGCATTCTGGGAAATGTAGTTTTTCTGAAAACCAAACTAATGCTGCATTCACACTGCAGATATATAGTTGAACGTTTTGCTTGCTTGGTCAATGTTATCTCAATGGAAACCAGCTTTAAAGCTTTCAAAGCTTTGTTCTGTGTATGTCCTGTATCTTTAAAGCTGGTTTCCATTGAGATTACATTGACCAAGCAAGCAAAACGTTCAACTATATATCTGCAGTGTGAATGCAGCATAAGCCATCAGTTAGATTCAGTTCACATGCAAAAAACAGGGCCTGGATAAAAAAAAAAGAAAAATCAACTAATCAGCCGATCTACAAGGTTAAAACAAAATAAAGTCAACAGATCTGCTGATTTGGAGGTTGTGATTTGCCATCCAGTTTGCGTGATTTTAGGCCAAAATATGTAGGAGCAGTGTTGAAAAATGTTTTGCAAGAATCGGCCTCATGGTGGCGCTGGAGGGCCATATGAGAAATCAGGCAGCCAAGGAGTGTGTGCAAAGTTTGGCATGGATAGGGGCAATGGTAGCGGAGATATGAATAGGGCAAAAGTATGATGTCACACGGACAGAGTGACAGCCGGTGGAGGTTTCGATAGTAACTGCGACCTAACAGTCGCAATAATACTCACATCTCTTTAGTTAAATGCTTACATTAAAGAAAGAGATGAGGCCACACCCCAAACAATAGTGGACACAGGCAATCATCCACAACTAAACACTCCTGACAATATAAAACACATTCTCACTGTAAACCATAGAACCAAAATAACACAGTAAAACGGTAAAAGAGACCATACAAAACACTTACCGGTTAACAGAGCAGCCCACAGCCTCCTCAACTCAGCAGTGTTTTGCTCAAACTGTTCAGATGGATTCAATCGGCCGACGCCCAACAAGCAACCATCTTAGCTGCTGCATTCTGGGAAATGTAGTTTTTCTGAAAACCAAACATTAGATTCAGTTCACAGGCAAAAAAACTAAAACAAAAAAAAAATCAACTAATCAGCCGATCTACAAGCTTAAAACAAAATAAAGTAGACAAATCTGCTTATCTACAAGCAATAATTACATTCCCGAAATGAATCTTTTTACATTCCAATCCCAAAACCAGAAACAAACATTTCCGAGCCACATGTTCACTTACCAATTATCTTAGTCACGCAGCCTCAGTGTCAATATCAGAGTTGGTCAGGTGGATCTAAAAGCAATATAGTGTGGGGTTAAATATAAATGGAGTAATGCTGTTAGAAATTGGAATAGTCTTGAAATGAAATGTGTACAAACCTGCAGCAGCTCCAATGAGGTTACTGAACAAACTGAAGAAACCCTGGCTTTATACAGGGTGTGGTGATTACGAATGCTCGGCAGCTGTGACTCAGGGACCGTGGTCAAAACATTGCATGTGAAAAATAAGAATATATTCCATTTGAAAAATAAAATAAAATTACTGTAATTCCCGCTGAACCGTGGGTTACAAGTGCACAAGTGCACAGTGCACTAACCTACATTATTGCAAAGTGTGATTAAAATGTGACTTTGAATGTATGTTTTAGAGGCAGAAGAATAATTTGCCAGCAGCATCAACCATGCTTACAAACACACTGAGCACGCACGCACGCACGCACGCACGCACGCACGCACGCACGCACGCACGCACACACGCACACACACACACACACACACACACACACACACACACACACACCTGTGCCTAACCATTCTGCATTAGAGGTGGGATTTATGGCTCTTTGAAGTGAGACAGTACCATCGATCTGGCTCACTAAAAAGAGCCGTTCAAAAGACTGGCTCATTTGGCTCCTTGTATATTTATATATTTTTAAGAAGAATTTGTTTAAACATGAATCCACAAGGTGGCACCACATTCCTCTGCTGACAGTTGAGATCACAACCCTTTTCATAAAATGTGTGTGTAAATTAAGCTACCTTGACTTTTGTTATTCATAAAACACCAAAAAAAAAACAAGCAGGCAACAATGAACTCGCTCCTCCACTTGTTCTCTCTCTCTCACTCACTCACTGTACTCAGTCAGTACTCAGTGGAGTAGCAAGGAGATGTTGAATTGGGGGGAGGGGGTCTCCCCCCCAAATGAACGTCTCTCTACTGCGCGAACCGGATCCCAACGTTCACTTCAAAGAGCCGTTCAAAAGATTCGATTCGTTCGCGAACGTCCCAGCTCTATTCTGCATCTAGCCTAAGGCCCAGATCATGGGAAAACCCCTCTTTTTGGTTTCAGTGATATTTGGACTTACCCTCTACAGTAGTTCATCATGAAAATTTTACTTTGCATGTATGTTTTAGAGGCAGAAGAATAATTTGCATAAAACTTGCAATGTTGATTGAATTATTAAAAAAAGCATGTTTCAATTTAAAAAAAAAACGATCTGACAGATCTTTAGATATTGGTCCAAAGTTCATGTAAAAAAAGTTCTGTGCACGTGACGCGAAAGTTCCGGAATAAAAGCGGGTTTAAGTGTTTTACAAACTGCTCAAAATCGCGGAAAATCTAAGGGCGGAGCTTACTTAACAAAGACACAGATGTCTTCCGCTTGAGTCAAGGCACGCGTGTAAGCAAGTTGCATGTCTTCAAACGAAACGAGGCATGACTTATGCCCCTTTAAAGTTTGAGTTTTCAAACGCTTCGTATAGCGCCCTCCTTTGGCCAATTGGAGTAAGATTGCTTTCAGTGATATTTGGACTAACCCACTACATATTTGCCAAATGCCATGAACGTGTCACTTTGCATGTATGATTTAGAGGCAGAAGAATAATTTGCATAAAACTGCAACATTGAGTGAATTATTAAAAAATAATGTTTCGCTTTAAAAGAAATCCGCCGAGACATATCTGACCGTATTGGTCCAAAGTTCATGTAAAAAAAGTTTCGCGCACGTTACGCGAAAATCCCAGGAGGAGATAGATTTTGACTGTTTTTCATATAATTCAAAATTGTGGGAGAAGTAAAGGTCAGAGGTCAAAAGTCAGAGCGTAAAAGTTGTTCGGCATGAGGAGACGCATAAGTGTATACAGGTTTCATTGCTGTACCTGAAACAGGGCATGAGCTACACCAGTTCAAAGTTGGCATTTTTCAAAGGCTTCCTACAGCGCCACCCTTTGGCCGATTGTTGCGAGCTTCGCGTTTTAGCCGTTTGGCATAGTCCTCTGCCATACTGCCGAGTTTCGTAAAAAGCGACTGCACGGTCTAGCCGCTAGAGCAAAAGTGGCGGAAGAATAATAATAATAATAAATATAGCTGCAAGCAGCGATAAAGTGGCCAAGGCAAAAGCATCAAGGGAAAGCAAAGAAGACATCAAAGAGAAACTTGAAGCAGTGTTCTTCCGAACAGGTCAGGTGTTTCTTTTTGGCCTACTGGTGACTCTATAACAGGCCAATGTGAGAAGGGTGGCATCTGTTCCTTGGCCTAGTGGGAATGTGTGTGCAAAATCTCACACAAATAGCAGGCTGCGTTTGAGACATTTTGTTCAAAAAGGAGCAATCCTGCAAACCTTGGAATTCAATGTTAGCCAATTAGATAGAATATGATATCGGACAAATCCGTCATGATTACATCACTGTAGAGATACTGTGTGCCCATTTGTGTGATTATCGGATAAAATCTGAAGGAGTAATATCGAAGAATGCGTTTTCGGCCTTCTGGTGGCGCTATAAATGACAGAGACTCTGTCGATTTTACACTAATCGGCATAGTTATTGGTGAAAGCACAAATTGACCTCTACACAACATGTATGCAAAAGACTATATGCAACAGACATAAAATAGTTCCAAAGAACTCCTCAAGGTTTTAACTCAATATCTTTATTTTCCAACTTTTTCATTAGTTGTCTTTGTTGAAGAGTTGGTCATCAGGTTGTAAACCTTCAAAACAGAGGGTTAACAACCTAGCCATTTTCAGGCATGTCTTTTAAATCACAATGTTTTCAAATAATTCAAGTAGTAAACGTCTTCAAATAAAGTTTTTAAACATTAAGTATTGTGAAGTCTGAACCCAAACCAGCACACGGAAACAGTTCTCAAGGTGAAAACGCAATAAGCGTTGTTTTATTCAATGGGGCGTTCCCCTAAAACATGAAATAAAGTTCTTCCCAAAACCGGGGCTTTTAACACGTCTTCAAATAAAGTTTTTAAACATTAAGTATTGTGAAGTCTGAACCCAAACCAGCACACGGAAACAGTTCTCAAGGTGAAAACGCAATAAGCGTTGTTTTATTCAATGGGGCGTTCCCCTAAAACATGAAATAAAGTTCTTCCCAAAACCGGGGCTTTTAACTCAAAATATGCTTCTTTCCAGAACTTAACAAACAGGGGTTACATTCGAAACATATGTTTCACAGTATGCCGTTGCTTCCATTAACACATGCCATTTCTCTTCCAAGACTCAGATGCAGCTCCTAATTTGCCTACAATGGGAACAGATAGAACCACCATTAGCAATGTGGCAAAATACAGAGCAAATGTGCGACAGAGGAGAACATAGTGGAGTTTTGCTTACTGCTCGATGGAAGAGTCCCTTCGAGAGCCAGCTACACAGTGAAGCAGAGCTCGGTGGTTAAGAGCAAAAACATTTGGATTGCCTGACTCGGAGAAGCTGTGTTGCGGCCAGGTGCTGACAAATCAAACTGATTGCAACAAGCAGCCATCTTAGCTGCTGCATTCTGGGAAATGTAGTTTTTCTGAAAACCAAACAAAGCCATCAGTTAGATTCAGTTCACATGCAAAAAACAGGGCCTGGATAAACAAATAAGAAAAATCAACTAATCAGCCGATCTACAAGGTTAAAACAAAATAAAGTCAACAGATCTGCTGATTTGGAGGTTGTGATTTGCCATCCAATTTGCGTGATTTTAGGCCAAAATCTGTAGGAGCAGTGTTGTAAAATGTGTTTTGCAAAAATCTGTCTGATGGTGGCGCTAGAGAGGGGCATGTGTGAAATCAGGGACGGAGGTTGTGATTTGACAATCAATTTGCGTGATTTTAGGCCAAAATCTGTAGGAGCAGTGTTCACAAATGTTTTGCAAGAATCGGCCTCATGGTGGCGCTGGAGGGCCATGTGAGAAATCAGGCAGCCAAGGAGTGTGTGCAAAGTTTGGCATGGATAGGGGCAATGGTAACGGAGATATGAATAGGGCAAAAGTATGATGTCACACGGACAGAGTGACAGCCGGTGGAGGTTTCGATAGTAACTGCGACCTAACAGTCGCAATAATACTCACATCTCTTTAGTTAAATGCTTACATTGAAGAAAGAGATGAGGCCACACCCCAAACAATAGTGGACACAGGCAATAATCCACAACTGCACACTCCTGACAATATAAAACACATTCTCAAACGATAGAACCAAAATAACACAGTAAAACGGTAAAAGAGACCATACAAAATACAAGCAAACAGTCTTACCGGTTAACAGAGCAGCACACACTCCTCAACTCAGCAGTGTTTTGTTCAAACTGTTCAGATGGATTCAATCGGCCGACGCCCAACAAGCAACCATCTTAGCTGCTGCATTCTGGGAAATGTAGTTTTTCTGAAAACCAAACAATTAAGATTCAGTTCACAGGCAAAAAAACTAAAAAAAATCAACTAATCAGCCGATCTACAAGCTTAAAACAAAATAAAGTCGACAAATCTGCTTATCTACAAGCAATAATTACATTCCCGAAATGAATCTTTTTACATTCCAATCCCAAAACCAGAAACAAACATTTCCGAGCCACATGTTCACTTACCAATTATCTTAGTCACGCAGCCTCAGTGTCAATATCAGAGTTGGTCAGGTGGATCTAAAAGCAATATAGTGTGGGTTAAATATAAATGGAGTAATGCTGTTAGAAATTGGAATAGTCTTGAAATGAAATGTGTACAAACCTGCAGCAGCTCCAATGAGGTTACTGAACAAACTGAAAAAAGACTGGCTTTATACAGGGTGTGGTGATTACGAATGCTCGGCAGCTGTGACTCAGGGACCGTGGTCAAAACATTGCATGTGAAAAATAAGAATATATTCCATTTGAAAAATAAAATAAAATTACTGTAATTCCCGCTGAACCGTGGGTTACAAGTGCACAAGTGCACAGTGCACTAACCTACATTATTGCAAAGTGTGATTTAAATGTGACTTTGAATGTATGTTTTAGAGGCAGAAGAATAACGCACGCACGCACGCACACACACACACACACACACACACACACACACACACACACACACACACACACACACACACACACACACACACACACACACACACACACACACACACACCTGTGCCTAACCATTCTGCATTAGAGGTGGGATTTATGGCTATTTGAAGTGAGACAGTACCATCGATCTGGCTCACTAAAAAGAGCCGTTCAAAAGACTGGCTCATTTGTCTCCTTGTATATTTATATATTTTTAAGAAGAATTTGTTTGAACATGAATCCACAAGGTGGCACCACATTCCTCTGCTGACAGTTGAGATCACAATTTAGTATTTACCCTTTTCATAAAATGTGTGTGTAAATTAAGCTACCTTGACTTTTGTTATTCATAAAACACCTAAAAAAAACAAGCAGGCAACAATGAACTCGCTCCTCCACTTGTTCTCTCTCTCTCACTCACTCACTGTACTCAGTCAGTACTCAGTGGAGTAGCAAGGAGATGTTGAATTGGGGGGAGGGGGTCTCCCCCCCAAATGAACGGCTCTCTACTGCGCGAACCGGATCCCAACGTTCACTTCAAAGAGCCGTTCAAAAGATTTGATTCGTTCGCGAACGTCCCAGCTCTATTCTGCATCTAGCCTAAGGCCCAGATCATGGGAAAACCCTACTCACGTCAGGGTGGGGGGTCCCCAGTTCAAATATGATTCTTTTTGGTTTCAGTGATATTTGGACTTACCCTCTACAGTAGTTCATCATGAAAATGTTACTTTGCATGTATGTTTTAGAGGCAGAAGAATAATTTGCATAAAACTTGCAATGTTTATTGAATTATTAAAAAAGCATGTTTCAATGTTTAAAAAATCCGATCTGACAGATCTTTAGATATTGGTCCAAAGTTCATGTAAAAAAAGTTCTGTGCACGTGACGCAAAAGTTCCGGAATAAAAGCGGGTTTAAGTGTTTTACAAACTGCTCAAATTGGCGGAAAATCTAAGGGCAGAGCTTACTTAACAAAGACACAGATGTCTTCCGCTTGAGTCAAGGCACGCGTGTAAGCAAGTTGCATGTCTTCAAACGAAACGAGGCATGACTTATGCCCCTTTAAAGTTTGAGTTTTCAAACGCTTCGTTTAGCGCCCCCCCTTTGGCCAATTGGAGTAAGATTGCTTTCAGTGATATTTGGACTAACCCTCTACATATTTGCCAAATGCCATGAACGTGTGACTTTGCATGTATGATTTAGAGGCAGAAGAATAATTTGCATAAAACTGCAACATTGAGTGAATTATTAAAAAATAATGTTTCGCTTTAAAGAAAATCCGCCTAAGTTTTCAGACCGTATTGGTCCAAAGTTCATGTAAAAAAAGTTTCGCGCACATTACGCGAAAATCCCAGGAGGAGATACATTTTTACTGTTTTTCATATAATTCAAAATTGTGGGAGAGGTAAAGGTCAGAGGTCAAAAGTCAGAGTGTAAAAGTTGTTCGGCAAGAGGAGACGCATAAGTGTATACAGGTTTCATTGCTGTACCTGAAACAGGGCATGAGCTACACCAGTTCAAAGTTGGCATTTTTCAAAGGCTTCCTACAGCGCCACCCTTTGGCCGATTGTTGCGAGCTTCGCGTTTTAGCCGTTTGGCATAGTCCTCTGCCATACTGCCGAGTTTCGTAAAAAGCGACTGCACGGTCTAGCCGCTAGAGAAAAAGTGGCGGAATAATAGTGCTGAAGTCCAATATCAATAAGTGGCCTTCGGGCACTTCGTGCCTTGGCCACTAATAATAGTAATGATGAAGTCCAATATCAATGAGTGGCCATTTGCCACTTCGTGGCCTTGGCCACTAATTACAATAAATTGAAAATATATTACAAAGATAATTATGTATCATATTTTACAGAGGATCCGGAGTAGACGGCCATTCTTACTACAGTATAACTCTGTATCAGCTGACCCTGTCTCTGTAGAAATGCTATGAATAGCAGCTGAAGACCATGTTCCTTTTTATTGTATTCTTTTAGGGCAAATGGTAACAAAATACAAACACAGAGCAGTTAAACAGAGCTGTGGGGATCCTAGCCAACATATTGGGTGGATGTTGGTCTTAATGCATCCAGACAAACAATCCCTCTACCTCTGTATTTCCTCATGTTTTCATACAGTAATATTGATTCACTGTATAGACTGATTTACAAGCACATCCACTCTGAATCCACCAATACAACCTTACTGTATACATTACATCTCCATCTATCAGAGTCTAATTACACCAATGTAGTCATTATAAAAATAAAAAAACATATATATAAAATATTTCTAAACACAATAAAACAGGACCTGGTTATTCCCAAAGACAACTTTTACATGTTTGAACAAAGTTTCTAGTTTAAAGTAAGTTGTGACTTGTGACTGCTTTCCCAAACTCCAAAGTTCAAGCACATTACCATATGCCAATATGATAATAATAGCATAATTATATGTTTTATAAGGACTCGGTTGATCAATTGAGTTACACAGTCATTTTACTTTTCTCATTACTTGATTTTGTGGGAGAGATTATTCATGTCTTAACGTCACATCTCAATTTGGATTGCAGTTGTAAGAAAGACCCACTTAACTTCTGTTCATACACAGCTTGTATTCAAGTGGAAGCGTTCTTGTCTGAGACGAAGTTGAGGATGAGCTTCTTGGTGAGGGAGTTCCGGATGATTTCTGGCATCTGTTTGTGCCCCTCAAGTTCGCTGACCTCTCGGTTCACGTCGGTCAGGACACTCTGAATGTCGTCCCCACTGTCAGGAAACAAACAGTAGAGTAGAACTTTACAGCATGAAAACCTTACTGAAATGCAACCAATATTAACAGTATCATTCTATTGTGAGGAGGGTGTGAAAATCACTTCTCAGTACATTCTGTACGAGAGGGAAACAATTTTCATATAACAACTAAGTTCACCTTAAGACAATTTAGTTTGTATTTGTCATTAAATCTGTAGTATTTGGCCCCACTGACATGCCGTTGTGGTATTGCATTTTTTAAACTCTTTGAACCTTGAATTAACATCAGTGGATTGACTGAATAAACTATTTATAACCTGTACTCTTAGTAAACAAAGATTGAAAAACAAAACTGGCCAGGTTGTCTGCCAAGGCTCGCACATTTTGGAAGGAAGTTATAGACAATTGGAATAGTACATATGAATCTGACACCATAGAGAAACGAAGCCATGTCGTCATTTGTGCGTAATGACGGGGGTTCATGCTGGTATTGTTTTGTATTCAAATCGCCATAGGGAAATTTGCGATTGCCGCATATAAGGACTGTGTTAAAAAAATAAACACACCATGTGCGCGTTTCTGTCAGCGGGGGGGTTCTGCATAGTTTATGATATTCATTCATATCTGATATAGCCTGTTGTCAGAGAAAATGTAATCAACGCTGTCCTAAATGTTGGAAACTACAGAGAGACACTCGTGTCTGGGACAGACTGTCGCTGAGAGCATGTCCGCGCACATGGTGTGTTTATATTTTTGACACAGTTCTTATATGCGGTGATCGCAAATTCCTCAATGGCGATTTGAATACAAAAAATACCAGCATGAACCCCGTAGAGGGCGACATTTCACGCCATTTCACGGAAGTGACATCACACTTCGCTGCTGAATTGTTCCTCAAGTCGTTCAGGTGGAAAATCTAGTTAGCTCAAATGATGATCGGCTTATACAGTATGGGGAGTGTCACGATCCAGGGGGAAACTGTTCAAGAGTCATAGGCCAAAATGTGAAGGGCCCGGGATACGCAGATCGTCTCTCACCACAGACACACACAAAACCTATACAGGCCTTTATAGTGCCATGCGGTCGATTTGAATTTGTGGCAAAGGTTGGCCTACTGGGAAGTGGGAATGTGTGTGTAAAGTTTCACACAGATCTGTCCAGTGGTGCCAGAGAATAGCTTCTCACAGACACACAGAAGGACAGATAGGGTCAATAATAGTCTGTGGCCTTTTGGCCATCCGGCCTGGTGGAGACAATAACAAAATAAAGAAGAACGAGGCGTTCTACTTGAACAGTTGAAAAAATAAATCCTATTTTTTGTCAACCTAAAGGCTTGTAGTAAGGTCAAGCCGTGTAACAGCATTGACAGTTGTTGAAAGCTCCCTCTCACCTTTCTGCTGCTGTTTCAAGCTGTCTGCACAGAGCCTGGATGTAGAAGGAACCTTTGGCAACGTCCCGCAATGAAACACAATCCTCTACAGTCGACATGCCCATCAGGAAGTCTGCGTCGTTTGGAACTGTTTTGTGCCCGGAAGACAAGAAGTCAGAGTCTTCCTGTATTGGACTGCCTTCTTCCTCGCTCGGTGTCGGGGGTAGCGGCACCACTCCCTCCTGGCGGCTGCTCCCCTGGCACGCCTGGATGAAGAACAGCTTGGGCTTCCCTACCAAGGTGCGGGCATTCTTGCCTCTGAAGGGCTCCCTCAGTTCTTTGAGAAGCACCTTCTCGCCATCTGAACCGTAGACGCAACCCCTCTCCCCGTGAGACAGCACACACACCACCTAAGTTCAGACACAGAATGGTTCATTACTTTGAGTGAAAACAGGAATGCATGGTGAAAGACTGACACCTCTCTGGAAATGTTGACTTGAACACCACGTACCAAAGCATCTGCCTCCGTGAAATCTTGTTTTCTCAGCTTTTCCAGCAAACAACTGATGTCATCTGCTGTCTTGTTGGTGTGTATCTTCACCTCAAAGCCCAGCTTGGAGAACACCCTTTTCAGTTCCCCTTTGTGACACGATAAGGAAAGAGAGAGAGAGAGAGAGAGAGAGAGAAACAAAGGTTATTGAATGCTACTGCACATACAGTATGAAACAGAGCTGATACTGTACCTTTAAATGCATTTTGAGGAAAATAATGCTGCCATTTGTACCCTGTATATATAAAATGTCACAATGCGACATGGCTCTGTTTACACAATGCTGTACCCCCTCCCAATGTATATGGTATGTTCCCCATTTTCAACATTTTTTTGTGATATTTGCTTTGGCAATGTAAATGTATGTTTTCTCATGCCAATACAGCTCCTTTGAAATAAATTGAATTGTTATTATTCATAATCAAGGCACATAGATGATAAGTGTTGACTTTGATTGAAGGCCTTGATTGATTATCTACCAGTAACACATTAGATCAGATCACTAAAGCAGGGATACATACTCTCATCTTTGAGAGTTCCTGGTCGGTTTTTCAGCCATCCCACAGTGAACATCTCGTTGTTGATGATCAAACACGTTCCACGTGGGTTATGAGTCAGTGTGTAGAATTTCTGCAGGATCCACAGTCCATGCACACACACACACACACACACACACACACACACACACACACACACACACACACACACACACACACACACACACACACACACACACACACACACACACACACAGTAGTCTCAGTCTCAGTAGATGACAAAAAAGGTTGCTCTGAGCAGAGCCTGCTGGGTAGGAGGACAGAGATATGCAAATAGTTGCATAGCCTTATTAATAAGTAACTTTTTGGTCAAATTACATTCCAAAATCATGTTCTGAAAGTGATTTTTCGTCTTTTCAGAAAATCTAAAAATATGACTTATAGGCAATTATGCTATGAGGCTAACAATTTGTCCCAGGCCTGGGTAGGCAACCCCGGCCTGTCTTGTCTCATGTCCCACTTTGAAGTTTGAGTGGAGAACATTGTATCTGGAGCCACATTTCTCCAGAAGCCACCTCAGAGACCATTAACTGTAAGATATTTACCTCTGCGTCAGGTTGTGTGTAAGATATTTACCTTTGGGTGAGGTTTTGTTTTTGGCTCTGACTCAGGATGAAGACTCAGGTTGCTGAGCCCCAGGCTGCTGGTACACACCTTGCTGGGGTCATGCATGGGCAGGATGTTCACCTTGATAGGACTGAAAAGGGGGGGGGGGGGGGGGGGGGGGTGGGAATGTCAATGAGAGAATGTGTATCTGTATGTCTTCTGGTCTTCTGTGCTTAGTGGTCCATTCACACTGTCCACTATAACTATAACTAACTATAAAAGTTCAAGTTGGCAAAGTTCTCACCGACTATAAAATACAATGGTGAACGAATAGTGATCAGTGAGCGTCCCTTTAACTGTTGGCATGTTACTGTGTGTGTGTGTGTGTGTGTGTGTGTGTGTGTGTGTGTGTGTGTGTGTGTGTGTGTGTGTGTGTGTGTGTGTGTGTGTGTTACCTGTGTGGGATGGATGGTGTAGCCTCACCTACAGAGCAGAATACATATCAGTTACATGCAGGTGCAAGGTGGTGAATATGTGTGACAGTAGCTGTAGCTGTCAACTGTTCCACAACTAATAGTTAGTCTAGTGGATGTCAGCTTTACATAATGTTGCCTTATGAAAAGTATGCATGCATCAGTGGCATAAGGTAGTTATGACTATATATACTGTACAAGTTCATTAGTTGCTGAACGAACATGCTGTATTTGAAATTAATATGTTTTCGATGATTTGACTGGGACATCCCTATTAAATGTAACGTGAAATAATTTAGGGTGTGGTGATACCAATGCTCGGCAGCTGTGACTTAGGGACTGTGGTCAAAACATTGCATGTGAAAAATAAGAATATATTCCACACACACACACACACACACACACACACACACACACACACACACACACACACACACACACACACACACACACACACACACACACACACAATTATTCTGTTGATACAGGCTTTCAGCTGCGCGATAGAGAGGAGAAGTCCTAACAGTTGACCTGTTCAGGCAATAATACTCACAGATGAAGTGTTCCACTTCCAGAAAGTATCCGTGATGATGATAATATCATTGTATAGTTTCCTCGCTGGCGTAATTGTCTCCACCAGCCGAAGGCATGGGGGAGAGTATGTTTTCCCCCCCGTCCGTCCGTCCGTGCGTCCGTCCGTGCGTCCGTGCGTGTGTCCTCGCAGTTTGTGTGCACCTAATCTCAGTCGCCGTTGGCCCGGTCGCTGCCAAAGTGAGCACACACATTCCCTGGATGCCAATCTAGAACCTCTGCCCTAAATTTTTCAAATGGGCCTTTTCTAGCGCCACCTAGTGGCCGATGTTCCCAAAACACATTTCTGTGCACTACTCTTACAGATTTTGTCCAAAAGTCCTACAAATCGGTAGGCAGTATCTTGACAGTCATGTGATCGACGCGGATCTGTCCGATTTTGCATATTCCATCCTGATTGGCTATGATTGGCTTCCAAAGTTTGTAGGATTGAGCCGTTTTGAACAAAATGCCTCAAATCACAAACGCAAAGTGCAATTATCATGAAATCGCGCACACACGTTCCCACTAGGCAGAGCCAGAAATGCCACTTAAATGTTTTTAAATCAGCCTCATGGTGGCGCTATAACAGGCCAATTTGTGGTTTTACCTATAACTTCACCGATCAGTTTCAAACTTTGTAAGCGCACTCCCTAGAGGCTAAGGATAAACCTTTGCCCTGCATTTTTCACATCAGCCTTTTATAGCGCCACCTTTGGTCCGACTTATGTAAAACACATTTTTGGATATTACTCCTTGAGATTTTATCCAAAAATCACGCAAATCAGTAGACAGTATCTCTATAGTCATGTGATCAAGTCCGATCCGTTTGATATTTCATATTCCATCGTGATTGGCTAATATTAGCTTCCAAAGTTTGCAGGATTGCTCCGTTTTTGAACATAATGCCTCAAATCATCACCGCAGCTTGCGATTACCGTGCAATTTGCCACACATATTCCCACTAGGTCAAGGAACAAATTCTACCTTTTTCACATTGGCCTGTTATAGCGCCACCAGCAGGTAGACTTTAGCAAAACACATTTTTGGAACACAATGCTTCAAATCATGCATGCAGCGTCCGATTGCCATGAAAGATCTAAGGTGAAGAACATATGCCACCCTTTTTACATTGGCCTATTATACAGTAGCACCACCAGGACGCACGGCCTGGTGGAGACCTGTGCTCGGAAGAGCACTGCTTCTAGTTGTCCAATGTCGACGTCATGATTAATGCCTTTGTTTGCTTGTGCATCGCTGCCTGTCTCATTTGAAAGTGTCTGTGGTATATTTTAGTTGATACAAATTACAAAAGGTTTTGAAAGTGCGCGGTCCACTGCAGCCATCATCACTACACTTCTCACTAAACGTAAACAAAACAACATTGTCTGTCTGTGAATGCTTTTCCTGTTGTCCTTCACAATAAAGTGTCCCCCTTTACTTCTTCCCAATGCGTGACATTTTACTCAGAAAAATAACAGGAAATAGGTGTAACAGAGGCAGCGCGATTACGGTCAGGCAGATTGACGTTCATTTGGACTGAGACTGACTGTCAGTCGGAGGCTGACGGCCGGGCCCCCGCGGTTCATATTTATATAATTTGCAAAATACCCAGCGTAGCATTTGGGAAGGCACAGCCTACCCTGGCCTTATTGACCCGCCGCCTATGGTTATAAGGATCTAAGGATGTCTTAGATGCCATAAAAGTAGCTTAAAAATATTCAACCATTATTTCCAACCGCAATCTTTTTTCTAACAGGCGCTTCCGTTCCAATGAACGAGGCTGAAGTTGGTCCTTCAGTTGCACCAGTTGTAGACATAGAAATGGAGGAGAAAAGTGATCCCGCTGCCATTGTTGTTTATGTGCGCTCCTGATTTGAGACTAGCTTTACATGAGCTGCTGCTACTGTACACACCAGTGGCGTAAACAGGATTGAACCACCGACTAGACCTGCGCCCATCTGGGTGGGCACAGGTGGGCATAGGTGTCGCGCGGCGCACGAAAAAAAAAACATGTTTTTCGGGCCTGATCGGGCCTCCTGGTGTGATTTGGGTCGGGTATCTTTGCATGATTAAATAATCAATGTAATTTAATGTATCACAGAGAGATATTGCAGACTCAGTAGCCTAGTCACTGGTGCAAGACAAAATAAACAACTATGAAGAGAAAAGACCAAAATGTTTAAGTGCACCGTCAACTTTTTATCAGAGCTCTGTAGCTACTGACGCCTCTCCCAACAACAGCCAAGCCAGCAGAAGATAATTAACCAGTCCACTCACCTATTGCTGCTTTCAAACACTGTGCATTGTTTTAAGTCCCAGGAGCATGGTTTTCATATCATAAATTTGAACTTTAGATTAGTCAAAAGCTTGTGTCAGTAAAATCCACATGATTCCTGTGTACATCTTGTAGGCTGCAACAACTCCAACAAGTAACCAATAACAACACGCTGAAGCATTTCCTGTAACGGTGGATTTCAAAATAAGACCCTCCCGTAATATGATTATACGCATGGTGCACATTATATATTATATATCACTAGCGTCCACATGATGATGTTATGTTATTTTAGTTGTTGTAAGGATGCGACTATTATCAAAATGACTACGCCCCTGGTATACACACCCCTCATCTGCTTACAGTGCTCAGACAGGTAAAAGAACAAACGCTCATTATGGTGCGGAGGATAAAAGAACGAGTGTTCGTTCGGCGGCAAGAGAGTTAACACCTGTAAACCTTTGATGTGACAATAAAACAAAAAACAAAAAACTGACAGACACACACACACACACACACACACACACACACACACACACACACACACACACACACACACACACACACACACACACCTATTGAGTTGCAGCGATCCACTTGATTGACACGTGTCTCTGGGGCAGGGAACCTGGAGTCCCGCCTACAGTTCCTCAGTTTGACGAACAGCCCCTTGTTGACGGGGCAGCGGAAATGCTGCTCTCCCAGGTAGCTGCCGTCTGTCCCCGGACTCCCCGCACTCAGTTCTTGGTCCTGGGTTTGGATTAGGGCAGAGTTAAGCAACCTGTAGCTTCTACCATCATTGTTACTATTTTTGTTACTTTTTAAGTTTTCTGATACAGTATGACCAAAATAGGGACACCGGGTTGAAAGTGGTTAAACACACATTATAAAAGTGTAATACCGGGTAATTAGGAATGGGACTCAAAAACATGAATCTAATTAATTAGAGGCTCAGTAATTTTGTTAATTTGTCAAATTAATCACACTAGTCCTACCCGTTCAAAGATATGTGCTTCGAATTATGTGCAGAGTGTAGGTGATGGGGTGTGTACAATAGGTTATATGAGGGATTAGTGGTGCTTGCATGTGGAAATGTAGGAATAACAGAAGAAATGTTGGAGAACCCAGCAAAATGTAAGCATGTAAAGCATAAATGTAAAGCATAAATTTGTAATATAATAAAAACAATATAACATGAAAATGTGTTGAAAGTACACACACACACACACACACACACACACACACACACACACACACACACACACACACACACACACACACACACACACACAAACACACACACACACACACACACACACACACACACACACACACACACACACACACACACACACTCCTCCCAGCAGAAACAGCATTCTTGAGTCAACAAAGGTCTTGTAAATCCAAAACAGTTTTCTGAAAAACATATGCTATATATCAGTGGTTCCAACTGTGTCATGTCGAGGACCCCAAAAAGATATGTGTTTGGCCGCAGACCCCATCTCAATCAGATTTTTTTCTTCTGGGGACCCCCGGCCCAGATGCAAAGATTGTGGTTACATATGTTGCTTCATGCTAGATGCAGAATAGATATGCCTCATGCTAGATGCAGAATAGATATGCCTCATGCTAGATGCAGAATAGATACACCATAAAAATGCTAATATACAGCATACGATTTGTGAAAGTGACAAACGGGCTTCACAGTTATGTCAGGTCTGTTCATATGCTAATGGTGATGCGGATTCAGATCAATTGGTCCAGCCACCGAGGAGAAACGCTGTGACAGACAGACACTCAGACAGACATTTGGATAATTATATGTTTGAATTTAAATGCAAAAGTTTAAATGCATAGAAATATTTGACCTGAGAAGCAATTTTATTTCAATAAAAAAGGAATTTTAGTATATGAGTGAGTTTTTGGGTTAATATTTTAGATTGTAATTAGAGAAAAGAAAAGAGGAGTGTTCAAATGTTTTTATTTACTGCTTTCTATTATTTGATCAATTTTAGTATTTTGATTTCAGTGGGTGGGGGCATGCGTACAAGTGGCTAAATATGTCTTTTTAGACACAATAAGCCGGCAATTTCTTTGTTACTATTTACACCAGCCGCCATAAGTCACGCTTGTATGTGTCTACGGGACGGCATGAGGCAGATCGCCCCCCGCTACCCCCGCAGCCCCGTTTCTCGCTCCCAGACCACGCCCCCCGACTGTCGCTCAAAAAAGACAGCGCTTCCCACAGTTGGTCCTTTGAATGAAAACAATAATAAAATAAACTTGAAATTGCCTGGATCTATTTGGACAAGCCGATCAAAGTTGGACAAGTACAGACTTATGAATGAACTGCTATTGGTAGCCTACTTTTACTTTTTAGAAATACATTTCCAGACGTTTCTTTTTCCTCTCTCTCTTCCCAACATCGGCCCTGCAGTCACACTGTGTTGTCTGAAAATAAACCCCAAACATGAAGCTATAAACTGCATACTGCAACATCGATATCATGCTTTTCTGTGGGCAGTAATGCCACGGTATTCATGTGTTGCAGTAATCGAATTATACATCATTAGATGGTATTTAGCGACGGCCCATCAACAACATTTTCATCGGTCGGTCGGCCGCGCTGTAAATCACGCGCATTTTCATTTAGACAAGTCTCCACGTATTCATACATCCTTTTTAGTACTATAGCATTGTCGCCAGCAAGTATTACGGCCAGGGCTCCAGACTAACTTTTTCACAGGTAGCACTGGTGCCACCTACATTTTCATTAGGTAGCACCACCAGAAATTAGGTAGCACCATCTTTTTCTTTGTATAGCATATTAGCGTGGTATTAATACATAGCTTTATTATGCTGATGACAGTTGTGTTCATTTCCATACCATAAGGTTGCCTTGTTGTTGCGACCGAAGGTCGCATATACTCTGAAAAACCGTGTCGCTTGAGTGACCTTCCTTCCTTCCTTCCGTAACCATCCTTCCGTAACCTTCCTTCTGTACGGGTGTCAGTGTGATGTCAGCGAGTTGTGACATCACTTCCTGTACGGGGCGGCTACACAAAATGTGGATAACACTATATATGGAGATAGTCCAGTCCATCATGTCATATGGGACTACCGTCATAGACAGTAGCCAAAAGAAAAGGATACACAAGACTAAGAAAGACAAAAAAAGAGAAGAATAAAAAAGAAAAAAAAGGAGGAGGAGGATAAAGATACCAAAAGGAGAGAGAAGAAAGGGTGGATGAGGTACAATGTGTCTCAGAAAAGAAAATGTAACAAGGAGGTGGCAACGGGGCGGCTAGATAAAGTTATTAGGCCTGTATCCGACTTTAAGTCGATGCACAGGATTCCAGAAGTGTAGCGCTTATTCGCTCTTGTATCAAACTGGTACTCGAAACGTTCTTAGAATTTAATATTTTCTAAAGTAAATATGGGGGCGGCTGTGAAAAAAAGAGAAGAATAAAAAAGAAAAAGAGGAGGAGGAGGATAAAGATACCAAAAGGAGAGAGAAGAAAGGGTGGATGAGGTACAATGTGCGGTATCCTCCTTGTCAAGCTCGACGTTGGGCATTTGGACCTATACATGGAGAAATGGAGCGAACATGTTTGGCCTAAACATGGAGATGTGGTACAGAATGACTAATATATGGGCATAAAAAGTATGTCATGTGACATCACTTCCTGTACAGACAGTCAGACAGACAGCCATTGACTCCGGCCTAACAATGGCTACTGTCTATGACGGTAGTCCCATATGACATGATGGACTGGACTATCTCCATATATAGTGTTCTCCAAATCTCCATGTTTAGGCCCTATCGCTCACACCATAGGTGGGGTTGGCGATAGGGCCTTTCTGTGTGGAGTTTGCATGTTCTCCCTGTCTCTCCTAGGGTTGATACCCTCACAAAAACATGAACAAACTCCCCCCAGAATGACAACAACTAGAATCGTCAGAGAAATGCTGTGGTTGGCCAAGATGGTCAAGAATTGGCGCGATGTCACCCTGAGGTCGCATTCCACCCTCAGGTGTCTTACTAGTAATGATTGACAATGACCCAAACTTGATATTTGCTAAATATTTTAATCTGAACTTTAGGTTTCTCTGCATGAGCAGCAGTAGTTGACAAAATAGGTCAGCACCAAGGCTGTGTGATATTAGGAAAGCCTTTGATATTCGATATAATGTTGTTGAATACCCTGATAACAATATGTCTCATGATAAGTAAAAAAAGCTGTAGCCTAGTTTTTATGTATTTTTGCTTCAAGTTAATATTTGCAAACTAAAGACATTAATTCAAGAAATGTACGAATATCTAGGCTAACAAAGGCAATATAGAACTATGAATTTCAAATTGCACAACGTAGACTAAATGCAATAGGCCTGCTTTCATGCAGGATGGAAAAATAAAATTGTCCTTATGGTTTTGGAGTGAGATACTGGGAAGTAAGCTGCTCGATCAACAGAAAACATTCACTTAAGTTGGAGACACACACACACACACACACACACACACACACACACACACACACACACACACACACACACACACACAGAACACACGCTACACCAAAAGACAGAAAAGTTTACAGGTGCCATTAATTTGAGCTAATTGTCTATGAAAAGCGCATTTTGGGCACTGAGGAACTTAAACGAGCCACAGCTGTTTTCGCACGTAACAGTAGGTTAGTGACCAACGGTGGAAACAAACAACCCACAGCCCTGTGGTTATTATCCAGTTCGAGATGACAACAGAAAAAGCATGGTTATACAAAGAAATGTTAGTATATGTGTGATATCTATCCAAGGTGAGCGAGAGAGAGAGAGAATCTGTCTGTGTGTGTGGCTCGACCACCGGACCGACCGACGCTAGAGTGTGTGTACTGTGTGAGCGTGTGTGTATGTGAGTGAAAGAGAGAGAAGGGGAGGGGCGGAGCAGGCAGGCAGTCAGGGACATGGAGAGAGAGAGACGGAGCGAGAGAGAGAGAGAGAAGAGGCGTCAGGCGATCCTCGATTGAGGATTTTCTTTTTTCTTTCTTTTTTTTTTTCAGGTCGACCTGGTTAAATTTTAACTCGCACTTTATGAAATTAGGTTGCATATGCGACCTAATAGGTCGCACCCTGGAGCCCTGATTACGGCATACGTAGCCTTCTACACACTAGAGCGACGTGACAGTAACAGAACCATAGAGTTATAATAAGAAGAACAGAACACACAGGACACGGCCAGGAAGTACAGCCGTGTACAGCCGGCCAATCGCGACGGTCGGGGGTGTGGTCTGGGAGCGAAAAACGGGGAGGCGGGGGTAGCGGGGGGTGATCTGCCTCATGCCGTCCTGTAGACACATACAAGCATAAGTCACATCTGCCCATGAAAGATTGCGGTGCATCTTGGGAATGGGCTTATTGAGTTTAAAAAGAGCTATTTAGCCACTTGCATGCATGCCCCCAACCTGGGGACATGCATGGAAATCAAAATCGTTAAAATCACTAAAACAATAGAAAGAAGTAAATGAAAACATTTGAAAACACTCATCTTTTCTTTTCTCTAATGAATATCTAAAATATTAACAACAAAGTTGTCCTTTAAATAAAAGCAAGCAAATAAGCGGTCTGATCGCCTTCTTCTCCCATAGGGTGCACTGGGGTTTGCTGACTGACGGTTGGTGCACCGGTATGATCGGTATGCCTGAAACTTGTCCAGTGAAAAAGGTTCTATGGTGCAAAAACTAAGCAAAAACTAAGCTTTAAAATGTGTTAATGTTTTTATTCCTGTAATTAATTTTAACTGGTTAATGTAAATTAACCAGTTAAAAGTCACTAGTAATAACTATCAAAAAAATATATTAAAGTAGATCAAAACAAGTGAACTTGCATACGTTTCTAATTATGACAAAGTCATCTATATGGGCTCAAGTGATAAAAAACAGTCACAGGGGTTAAAGCCAAAAAAAAAAGAAAAAAACGCACAGCGTACACCAATATTTGGGGTGTTTCCCTGAAGTTCTGAACTGCCTAGTCTGGCCAATTCAAATACTCATTTCTTGAAATTATAACTGCTTTTTAGTTTGGAGATCACTTGACTAGCATTTTGACGACTTTGTCATTCATCGCTACATATTTATGTATTGTTGTTGCGGATCTGCACTGAACTCAGAAATAGTCCCCAGGACTGAGAACTTTAACCCGTCAAGAGCACCCACCAGCTCAATCCCCGCCACCAGCTCAGGGACGCCGCCGATCCGACCGATCCAGCGAATCACTCCAAAGAGGGGCGGGTCGTTCACCTCCACCATCGACCCCACCTCCAGATCGCCGCCTCCCAGCCCGGAGTCGTGGTCGTCGTCGCCGCCGCTGTTCTCCTCAACCGCGAAGTCGCCGTTTCCCGGCGAGTGCAGCGGGGAGGGAGGTCCGTGGTGCGCGGCGCCGTTTGAGGGCCGCGGCTGGTCCCGGTCCGTCGGTGGCGAGACCGGCGAGGCCTAGGGGTGGGCGATATGGAAAGATACAATGTCACAATATTTTCCCAAGCTGTATCACGATCCACGATCTTATCACGATTCTTTTTCAAGTTGTTTTTTATGGTTATTTTTCAAGTTACTTAACAGTACAACCACCTACAGTACAAGGTAACACAAACTAAAAGAAAAAGGAGTAACAGACCATTTAGACCAGTGGTCCTCAAAGTGGGGTCCAGGGACTCTCTGGGTTCTCTTTGGGAGGTCTAAATTGACCCTTACTAATATGTAACTCTGACAGTATACAAGTATACATTTATATACTGTCAGAGTTAAGGGGAGACCTTGACATTTTAAAGTTTGAGAACTACTGATTTAGACCAAAATGCTGGTTTAAAGTAATTCTGCAAATAATCTCTGTATTAACAATTCAACAGGATTTTTTATAAGGCTCCCTCATTGTATCATGATATATAGTACGATATCTCTGAAAAGGCAAATCGTGGAGACATTCACATAGGGAGCTTCAAAGCTAAAGTTTAGCTTGGTAATTCAATGTTATCTCTATGGAAACCAGCTTCCATGCTCGAAAAAAAGCTTGGAAATGAAAAGGTTGCTTTTTTTTCACTAGTCCTCAATTTTATAGCAGCTTGGTTTTATCGTTCAGACTGTAAAGGAGCTTGCTTTGTTTTGCCCAGCCAATCAGAGTACAGCATGATGTGAATAGGCGGGGATTCAGCCCCCCAGGCAGTGTGGCAGACACCAAGACAAGACATTCTCGTTACCCGGTTCTCACCGGAGCTGGCTAGCTGGGTGCAGCAGAGGGCCAGGCTGACTGTGGACTAAACACACACAAAAACTATTAGCAAAGTTTTTAAACTAGCAGAGATGTAGGTCGATAGACAGACAACAAACTAAACAATACAATTCAGTTTAAAACAATTACAGTTTCATACTGTAATAAGGAGCCTAACTAATTTCGGTTCGGGAGGGCTCCCCGACCCGAAATTATTTAGGTTCGGGGGGAGTTCATCCATACTTTCATAACGGCTAGTGCCGAAGTCGCATATAAATATTGGAGGTCCGTGGCATGAAAACGTTTGTGGCCGAGAAATGAGCGTTGCAGGACGGATACATATCTGACTGGCCCTCGCAGCTGCACGCTGAATGACTAGAGGTCCAGTGAGTACTAGCAGCTCCAGCAGCACCAGATACGGGCTCCATCTCTCTCTCAGCTCTCACTCACTCCGTCACACGAGCTCCGTCGAAAACATTTAGGGATTTTTAGGCTAATCTACAAGCTCACATTATAGACGTGCCGCCTCTCTTGCTCCATGCATGTCAGTCATCACACAACTAGTCGCGGAAAATCAACAAGGAACACTAGCAAAGTTCTTCTTTTCTCTAAAACGGTCAGCGACGACTAGTGCGAGACACGTGTGTGTGTGTGTGTGTGTGTGTGGCGCGCGCACGCGCTTACCTGCCATCACTCCAGCCTAGAAAGCCTGGTAAGCGAGGTTACTCCAGCCAGAGCGAGACCCAGCTGCACTGTCTGTATTCGCTATGCAACGCTCAATACACGGCGTCCACAATCATTTGGAGGTCGGCGCGTCTCCCTCCCAAACGACCGCTGTTTCCTTGGCCTCACAGCCGAGAATATGAACTTGACGCTGGGCTGAATGATTGAGAAGACACCGCTGAGTACCGAAATTAAGTCGGGAGGTCACAACATTTCGGCAGCACCGAGGAGCCGAGTTTAGTCGGTTGACGCCCCCCCGAACCGGGGGAGGCGAACCATATTTGGGTTCGCCTAGTGCCGAACCGAAATTAGTTAGGCTCACTATTAGAGTGTGAATCGACCCTTAGTCTTTTGAATAACACGCCATTTAGTCTTAGTCCTGTCTTAGTCTTCTGAAATTGTTTTAGTCTAGTAGTCTTAGTCGACTAAATATCACAATATTTTAATCTTAGTTTTTTTGGATTCAGACATGCAAAGAGCCCCAAGGCGAAAAAGGTGACAACATTTCTGGGGGTAAAAATCTTTGACCTTTTTCGGGTCAGGTCGGGTGAATTTGCACAATTCTAACTCTGTAAAACAGTGACTTACTCATATACAATACATATGCAAAATTGGACATGTTGCCTACCACCAATTGTTCTAGATATAATGTAGACAATTAAATCTACAATAAAAAATATAATATAGCCTACAAATAGTTTTGAATATCCTTATATTTATGGACTTGTCGTTAATATGCAGGCATAGACAGACAATGCTGTGTGCTTGTAGATCGGCTATTTTCACTACTTCTTAAATAGGCCTATTTGTTTTCTAAGATTGTTTGTATTTTATTTATTCATGAAATTAGAAAAATCATTTACATTTTTTTAAATCATGAAATGATTAGCTTTATTGGGAGGGAATGTTTTTTGAAAATGTTTTGAAATAATAAAATAAAATAAAAAAACGTAGGAAACCAAAAATCGAAAAAGAGACCCATAAAAATGTGTCCACGACCCACAAATGGGTCCCGATCCAGTGTTAGGGAAACAGTGAGTGTTGTAAATCGCAGATTTATTTAGTGGATTCTCCTGGCTGCCTTTTTGTGACTTGTCTCAGCCTCATTCTGTACTGTAGGCAGAAGGAACGGCACTATAGCGTTAGTAGCATGTAGCTAAGTTAATGAGCAAAATCAAAAAACATAGCTATAGGCTTTGGCTATATCGATTCATCACGTCACCGCATCGATGCAGAATAGCGCACGACTGTATCGCAAAACAAGCGAATCAAAAGCCATAAGTCCACAGTCACTCCACAAATGGTGCGACGTCCCATAGGGACATAGCTAGTTCGGGGGACGATCACGTGGTGTGCGTGCCGCTGCGGGGGCCGGGACCTGTGTCCCGCCCCCCCTTACACAGGGTACTTTAGGTATGTCTGCTAGTAGGTCAGTCATGTCGCACTAGCTAGCTGCTGCTGCTACGCATGGCTGTCTCGGAGGGGTTTACTGTTTTTTTGCTTAAATCATGTCATTTGTGTCTTTAGCTGCTGTCTACGCTGGGATCAAGGCAAGGTAGTATGGCAAAAACTTTGGGGTTGTGGATTCCGGTAAACACTGCTGTGTTCTAGTACTGCTTCAACAAGGTTTGTGGTGTCGCCGCTGATTCCCAGCTGAATTCTGCAGTGCAGTGCTGCAGATCCAACGCGGCAGTTGTTGTTGTTGCTAAGCTAATTTAAATGTGTTTGTGGGACATAGCATTGCTAACATTCGCTAAGGCAAACGCAGGAACAGTGGTTGGCTTTGTCTGTCAAAGTAAGTTTCTCATATGATGATATCGTTCCCTCCGGACTTAACTTAACCTCGTCATCGTTCGGCGGATATTGCCTCATTTGTTCCACATATTTTATTGGGTGGTTTAGCCGTTAGCCTAGTCGGGCCGTTTTCTAAGTGGGCTCAGAAACCATAGATACATCAGGAAGAGTGGCCGTGTTTGTCAATGATGCTGTCCGTTTCTGCTACTGTATGAGCCATTGTTCATTCCAGCCATGAGCTGTCTGTTGATAGTCTGCTAGCTTATAACTCATGTAGTTAAAGCTGTTAGCTAACGTTTACTTTATGAACTGTAATGACACTTTTCAAGCTGATTATTCCATGGGGGTTGCGTGTGTCCGTAGTCACCATCTACCTAGCATACAGGCCATAGACTGTAGAAAAATATGGACGAAGCGAAGCCATTGGTTTCTATGCAGCGCAAATGGCCCTTTTCTACCGGCTTGGAATGTGTGTCGCCATCATAGAATTGTAAAGGCATCAGAGATGCTATTGGCTGCCAACGGTCACGTGCACCGCAGGGATACATGGGAGAATGTGGTCGGAGCCTCCCGAAATACAGCACACGAAGAAGAACACAGCCGGCTGGTATCAGTTTAGTTGGCCACGCCCCCCCACAACTTTATAATTTATTTTAAAATAAATTGGACCACATTTCGCCAAAACGAATATGATGGTGATTGAAAGGCAATTTTTAACTAGCGATAGGAACCATACAGTATTCATGAAAATGTTAATTAAGGTTAGAAAACGAAAGGGGAAAATGAATGGGATCCAATGGAGAGCAATTCTTTTTGCGATCGGCCGGGGGGGAAAACAGTGCAACTAGCGGCCAATCATAGGAAGTTTTACTTCCGTATTGGAGTCATTTTAAATCGGCAGAACTACACCCCTGATACAGGCTAGCAGAGGGTAATGTCATGAAGCGAAGGGTGGCGCAAGTTCTGCGCATACTGAGCACGGTGGGTAAAGCTCTATAGCATTTCATCCTCTGTGTCGTTTTTTGGTCCGTTACGATTCTTTTCCATTATTATATTATTTTATGTGCACGTGCAGTTTAAATAAGGCAGGGATGCTCATGTATTAATGTCTGCTTCACTTATACCTGCTATACAAGCTAGGTTGCGTTAGAAGTAAGAATTGTGGGACTACAGTCACGTCGGGCCAGTGGAGGTCATTCATAAGGCTTCGTTTGCAGCTTGTTTATTTTATTCAGTCTATTGTGGGCGTATATTACTTCTGCCTCTCCTCGGGTTGTGGTGTGTGTGTGTGTGTGTGTGTGTGTGTGTGTGTGTGTGTGTGTGTGTGTGTGTGTGTGTGTGTGTGTGTGTGTGTGTTTTATGTAGCCCATTCAGTCACGCACTGCAGTCTGGCCGTCATAGCATCTGCTTATGAGTAGGGATGGCCAAATGGAGAATTTTTCTTAACCGATAACCGTAAGGCCCTATCGGTTAATTAACCGTTAACCGTTAAGGACGTTAAAAATGCGCTATTTTAGAGATTTAAAAAAGGAAAATACACCTGTTTTTCCCCATAATAAAGTGCCATATTTACACACTAAAAAACAATAAAACTAGGAGAAACAAGAATACAAATGTTTCCTAAAAGAAATGTGTTTTTGCAAAGAAACGGTGGGATTGAAATAAAAAGTCTAATGTGATGCGGCTGTGCCAGGCACGTGCACACATAGACAAAGGGGGCTTGAGCCCCTGCCCTTTTATCCAAGTGCCCTCTTCAGACCATGAATGCATTGTTTTACTATGGTAAAAGAAATGCGAATTTCCCCTTTCCATACGATAACTGAAGGCTGCATTCAAGAGAATAGTCCACCTTTTAGAAATGTCAGCCCCTGCCTCTCTAACATTCTCTGCACGTCCCTGGCTGCAGCAGCGATAAGCTCGCACTTCTACTTCGCACATCCCCCTCTCCTCTGTGTGTGTTGTGTAGAGCAATAACTTGCAATCGTATGACTTTTGGAATGGTTGAAACATCGGCTAAACGTGATGTCCATTTAATTCATTTTCTTCTCTCTCGCCCGTGTTTTGTGTGTTCATGCAGCGATCACTTTGAGCTTTGTGTTATTTTCGCATAGCCTCTCTGTAACCAAGACGAGTCGCGACGCTTTCCACGTCATGTAACATTAGAAAGTTGTGTTTTAAGCTCTTCTTAAACAGGATTCAATATGACGGTCTGTTTTGGAAAAGGAGCATTTGGAGCATTTGTTTCCTGAAGAACAAGTCAGCGTGCAGTGTACTATTCCAAATCCAGCGCCGCAGACTCGCAGTAGCGCATGCATGCATGGTCACACAGAAATGTGTGACCACAGCGCGTATAGTTGCATGGTTGATGACTTTATGTTGCATAGATATTGGTGTACGGGGCTTTTGGTGTGACACGTGGGTTGCTTTTCTTTTTTCTTTTTTTATCGGTCACAATTAACCGTTAGTGATTACCGGTAACCAATTTCTTATCAGTCTAACGGTAATGGTTAACCGTTGGCCATCCCTAATTATGAGTGGCAGTTGTTTCAAGGGAGTTGCGGGTTGCTACATCATAGCTATGGCTAAAAGCGTCCCCGTTGCTTCATAGATCATAGTGTTGCGGCCGCTATTTATTGTAGAAACCCTCACTTGAGTAGTATCAAGGATGTCTGTCTGTGTTGGTTCTGGGATGAGGAAACCCTGCAAGCTAATGCCGTGGTTTAGGTGCAAACATTGTTTTGCTTCCGCAGCGCATACGGTGCCTGTCTGGCCTATGACGTCATCAATTGAACTTGCTAGTGCAGTCTGGGAAGCGTATTCTCTACACTAAGGCATTTTGTAGCCCACCCCCACCTTCCATCCAGCTAATCATTCTCTTTTCACCATATAACAAGCTGCAGCTCGTCAGCCTTTTTCCTCTCAGCTTTTTTAGGGTTTGACAAGTTCTAAAACTATTTTTTGTTTATGAGGATTTCGCCTGGCTCCATGGTTAGGCATGAGCCCAGTCAGGCACCAGCAGATTCGGCTCTCGGGAGCTCCCTCCAGATGAAATGGCTGTCTTCACTCTTCATTTTCCAGGCTGCCAGTCTAGCCCCCTTTTGTCAGTGTGTGGCTATATCAAATGCTACATTTCACCTAATTACGCTAATCGTAGCAGCTTCAGCTGCTATATGCCTGCTAACATTTGCTAACATCATGTTTTTTCAGATTCGGGCTGGAGCTGGTGCATGGCTGCCGCTACAGCATGTTTGTCATTGCAGCGTCGTGCTGCAGCTGCAGCGTGTTTTCTATTAACATGTTATCTTTATAGCTTATAATACCATGAGGCCAGTCAGGAGTCGATTAGCACTGCAGAGGGCTTTGCTACTACAGCATCAGCTAACGCAAGCCAAGGCGGTCGGCACGCCCGCCAGCCCGCCAGCCCGCCTGCCTGCACGCCCGCCTGCTAGCCGCCGCCTGCCCGCCCGCCAGTCCGCCTGCCTGCCTGCTGCCCGCCAGCCCACCGCGTCGTGCTGGAAGCTTGTAGGGCGCAAGCTCGTCTTCCGGGGGCGTTGTCATGCTGCAACATGCCGCCATCATGCCACGAAGGAACCTGGGAACCGCAGTTCCAACACCAGTGGCGGGAACTCCATTCCTCTCGCCAGCGGCAGCTATCCTAGAATCACTGCGGAGCCAGACTCTAGCAGGTAAATAGCAGTGCATTTGCTTGTTCGGTTCTGTTGGGGTTTCAGTCGCTCTCTAAGCTTGGAAATAATAGGTAGCCATAGTTAAATAGCAGCACATTTGCTTGTTCTGTATATTAGTTTTTAGCCGCTCTCTTGCATTGCTTGACTTTAAAAGTCAAGATTTGGTTTTGTTGAGTTTTTTATATGTGCTACAGCAGAACTAACTCACATTTCCGTCCTTTATTGTCATGCTGAAACACCTGGCATCCGCCCGATGTCTGCTCCTGACGCCGGGCACCCATGACACGAGCCTGGTTCGGCATAAAACCGAGAGAGCTGCGGCCTGCCCACCCAGCTGCCTGCCTGCACGCCGCCCCCCCCCCCGCCTACCCGCCTGGCTGCCTGTCCACCTGCATGGCTGCCCACATGTATTTTAATATGCAAAGCAAGGTGTCCTTTTAGGTTAGATAGGTAAGTATAACAGTATAGTTAGTGTTATATTTAGTTGCTCCTGCTCACTATAGCATCGCTAAAATTACACAAGAGCTACTTTCTTCATCGTTGGTTGGCTTTTGGCAAGCTGCTAATATTAACACATCGGGTGCCCACGTGGTGTCTACGCGTCAATCTCTTTGATCTTTACGAGTGCCCAACGACGCGGTTGACGCGTTGTACAGTAAACTATACTGTACTGTAGCTACTGCACTTGGCTACCGCGGTGATGAAACAACTCCATTTCCCAACATGCAGCGCGCAATTACGTCACCCGGACGTGCTGTGTGGCTCGTTGACTTCCTGTTTACCGGCTGCACAAAAATGCTGTTTTCTCCGGATTCTCTTCCTTTTTTCATTTTTTTCTCAAAACGGCAGCCTCTTCTACATGCCGTAACACAAACACTGTGGCTTAGAAATGATAAAAAACGGTCCTGACTGAAAGAAAAGATTTTCGCGAAATAAACAGGACATACTCGGATTACATTTACTCGGATTAGTTTTCTCGCCAGTACTCTCGCCGGTAGGTAAAATGACGCGTTGCCATGGGCACCAGCAAATAAGACGTCAGAGATCACGTGGGCATCCGATGTGTTAATACTTTTCAGTAATACTATGTATTTCTATCGCCTTTGGACCATTCTAGTATACGATAGCGCTCTAGATTACTAGTGTTAGTCAGTGTATTTTAGTTGCCTCCTGCTCACAGCAGTTATAGCTAAAATTACAGCAGAGCAACCTTCTTCACCGTTGGTTGGCGTTGGCATTGGATTCTGAGCTTTTGCGTGTCTTGGGGGGTATGTTGTTTTGGGGGTCTCTGGTCATGGCTCGCTGTAATAGAATTATGCCCTCGATACACATGGTAACATGTGATCGTGGGACAGCGAGAAATGGCCCGAGGCAGAATCCATGCCAATCTAAAGCTCTTGCTTAGGTTATACAGTAGCCTCTATAGATATTATGCTGCCGCGTAGAGCAGTGCTCACTGTCATGCTGTTCGATGCTCTCCTGCTGCCTCCCTCTGTCAATAAAGTATACTCAAACCTAGTGAGCGTCTCCTGAACTACACTACGCGACAACACAACAACTTTGCGACTGTTTTCATGCTTTGAGCTCTCCGCTCTGTGCCTGTGGCTCACAGTGGCTGTGTTGTGCTGAGCGCTGCATGCAGTTGACGTCACATGCAAGAGAAAGGGAGCGCTTGATTTGTCAAAAAATAAAACTACCCTCTTCCTCATCCACAATTGACAGAGCCGAGAAATAAACGCTCCTCTTCTAACTGCTGCTCTGACGACAGTCTTTTGGGCTAAATATAACCACATAACTCGGAGTGTGCAAATAAAAAAAATCAACCTCACGTTATGTCAGTCACGTTTGTACACTGCCGCCCGTTTCGCGCACCACTCGGTCCCTTGCTCTCTCTATCTCGCTCTCTCCTTGCCTTGAAAAACGTATTTCGCAGCGAAAAACGCAGCAGTGTGCAAAGACCTTTAGTCTTCTGAAAATGATTTAGTCTAGTCTAGTCTTATCGACAAAATATAAAAATTGTAGTCTTTTAGTCTTAGTCTTAGTCTACAAAATTAACACTGTCGCCCACCCCTTACCGTGGCCAGGGGCTTGGGAGGCAGGTGCGGGGGTGGAGGTAGGCTGGGCTTGAGGGCGGGCTTCGGCGGCGGCAGGGGAGGGGGCTTGAGGGACGGCTTCTGTGCGGCGAGCTGGGGAGACATCAGCGCCACCTTGAGGTGGACGGGGAGGTGTTGCGGAGACGTGGGGACGGGGGGCTGCTGCTGCTGCACCACTTTCAGGATGGATTTGGGGGTTAGCCGGGATTTGGATTCTGGTGGGTGGGGAGACAGATAGAAGATGGAACAGTTGTAGTAGTGGTGTAAAAAGTACTCATACATACTGCACTGTAGGAGTAAAGGCCCACTGGGCGCGATAAAGATAAAAATACAAATATCGTTCTCAATTGAAGTGGATGGCAGCATGCACAACAATAAGGACAATGATAGCGGTTGGATCACTTTCCGTGCTCACGCTTATCAGGTCATGATGTCAGTCATAATTATCGTTATCTTTATAACACCCAGTAGGAATGGGCCTTTACTCTGTTACAAATAAAAGTCAGGCTTTCAAAATGCACTTTAAGTACCAAAAGGAAAACGTACTCGTTATAAAGAATGTACCATTTCACACGTTTTCAAATGTGTAAATTGAATTAAAGATGCCATGACATGATGCCATGACATGATGACATGAGTGTAGAAAAATGTGTTTGAAAAAATCGGCCTGAAGGTGGCGCTATATGGGACAGATCCATGTTGATGAGATGAGTGTAGACATACTGTGTAGCGATTTGCGTGATTTTAGGGCAAAAATTGTAGGAGCTGGAAGACCCACCAGGGGCGACCTTAGCAATGGGCAGTAGTTCTCCATAGAGAGGAGAGGGGATGTGACAAAGCTTCTCTCCCTTGTAGAAACCATCCCAGTTACCTACTGGAGCATCCTGGAACAGACAACACACACACATAGGGTTGTCACGATTATGACATTTTACATGACGATTAATTGTCACTCAAATAATTGCGATTAACTGAATGGTGTTTTCTTTTGTTGACATTTACATTTCTGTTTGGCTTGTAGGCTTTGAAGTTGCACATGGCAGATATGACACATACTGTAACTTAAACATATAAAGAAATTATTGACATATTGATAGTGGAAATAGACGATCTACAAGCTTGTAGATCTGCTATTTCCACTTCCCCAAATTCCCCAAAATGTTTGAAAATATATGAACATTTTTGGAAACGATTATGACGATTATATTATGTCAAATAATTGCAATTAGACGATTATGTAATAATTGTGACAGGCCTACACACACACACACCAGTTACTGGAGTATCCTGACGTGTAGAAAGAATCTACTGGAGAAGAATCCCCATTTAGTTTTACCATCTTCGACGTCTGAGTCTGAACTGATTAACAAGCTCACAACGTGTTGCATTGTGAGCTTGTAGATTTGCTATTTTCAGAGTGCAACACCCGAGCGCAAACAAACATATTGATTGATTGATTGAAGGCTTTATTAGAAGTTTGCATAGGAAAATGTACAGATTCATGACGGTACAGTTCACTGGTACAAGGTCTACTAAAAGGAGATCCATGAAAAGACTAAGCTTATTTCAACAGGAAACCATTTAAGTATCTCATATAACATTGAATGACAGACAAATAGAACACAGTACTATGCAGTAGATATGTAAAGAAAAGGGTGAAAAACAAAGAAAAGAAAACAGTAAATCTAAACAAACAGTAAGTATATACAAGGAATATACAGTAAATCTAAACAAACAGTAAGTATATACAAGGAATATACAAGTATACAAGTATATACAAGGAAGGGGCAGGGAGGGTAGGGTTGGGCTAGGTTTTTTACCAGTTGCGAACGGCTGCTGCCTGTAAGTGGTTTTTCAGGGCAATTTTAAAGGATGCTAGTGATCCACACTCCTTTATGGCCTTCGGTAAGGCATTCCACATTTTTGTGGTATAGCAGAAGAACGAGTTCGACCCTTTCTTTGAGTTGACTCTGGGTTGAATGTGATCTGTGGCACTGCCTCTGGTGTTGTAATTATGGACATCCTTAACGTTTATAAAGTATTTTGACAGGTACTTGGGTATCATAGTGGTGTAGTGTATCTTGTACACCAGGCCCATTGCAAGTTGCTGTACTCTGTCATCTACTCTGAGCCACCCCACTCTTAACTGGTGAGTAGCGGTGAGGTGAGTCTGATAGGGAAGGTTAAGCAGGACCCTAATTAGTTTATTTTGGGCTGTTTGGAGTTTAGTTTTAAGGGCTTGTGGGGCGTCACGATACCATACGTGGACTCCGTAGTCAAAGAGGGGCTGGATTATTGCACCAGCTATGGTCTTCAGTGTGTTGAAGTTGACCATTGGGGCGATCCTCTGTAGGAAACGAGTTCGTTGGTTGATTTTTTTAATTACTTTTGAAGTCATCTTTTCGCTGGAAAGATTAGCTTCAAGGATACATCCTAGTAAGTAAGTAAGAGATTTCGTTTTTTCGTGTTATGACCTTGTCACCCACTTTGATTGTGAAGTCATCTACCTTTTTGAGGTTATGATTTGATCCAAAGAGGATGGACTCGGTTTTTCCCAGGTGAATTGATAATTTGTTGTCGTTAAGCCATGTGCAGATCTTACTCAGTTCAGAGTTAAGTGTCTTTTCAACCTGCAAGTGGTCCTTGCCCAAGACTAGGAGAGCCGAGTCATCCGCGAACAGGAACAGGTTGCAGTCGCAAGCAGATGCCATGTCGTTCACGTATATTAGGAACAACAGAGGTCCCAGTATGCTACCTTGAGGAACACCACAGCTTACTGGGAGGGGGGGGGGGACAGGGTTCCGTTAATCTCTACCACCTGTTCCCTCCCCACCAGGTAAGACTGCATCCAGCTCACTGCTGCGCTGTCAAGACCGATGGCTTTTAGTTTCTCAATCAGAATAGCATGATCCACGGTGTCAAATGCCTTCTGGAGGTCCATCATGACCATGCCACTATATTTGCCCTGATCCGCTTCGCGTTTGATTTGGTCAGTCAAATAGAGAAGGCATGTGTCAGTGGAATGGGATTTTCTGAATCCAGATTGGAACTCGTAAATCAGATTATTCTCATCGAGATATCTTGCAATCTGTTCGTAGACTATTTTCTCCATGACTTTGGATATGGAGCTAAGAATGGAAACGGGGCGGTAGTTTCCAGGGTCTAGTTTGCTACCTTTTTTGTGCAGGGGGGTTACTTTTGCTAGTTTGAAGTCCTGGGGGACATGACCCTGTTCGATGGAAAGGTTAATTATGTGGGTAATGATTGGAGCAATGGTGGCGGCTGAATCTCTGAGAAATCTAGCTGGGATTTTATCAAGGCCAGTGGCCTTGTGTTGAGGTAGGGCGCTCAATTTTTTAAACACTTCATCAGTTGTCACTGTGGAAAGTTTAAAGCTGTCTTTTCTGACGCCCAGTTTTTTGTGGAATTTTTTAACAAATTCTTCACCATACCGCCCAGATGGGGCGACCAGTCTTTCGACCAGTGAACGGGCTGTGGTGGTAAAGGTTTTGTTAAGATGGGTAGCCACTTCACCTTTGTCAGAAATGAGAGCGGCGTCCGTTTTGATGTTTATGTTGTGGCATATGGTTTTTGATTTTAAGCCTAATTGGTTGTTAAGCAACTTCCATAGGTCTCGTGGTTTGTTTTTGTATTCATCGATTTTGTCGTCGATGTAGTTTTTTTTGGCGGATCTAACTAGGGCGGTTGTCTGGTTTCTAAGTTTCTTGCATTGAGCAGTAAGATGCTCAATGTGGATTTTGAGGTCAGGGTTGAATTTTTTACTGAGCTTTTTGCAGCACTTTCGTTTTTCATCGTATTTTTTGTCTCTGAGTTTAGCTGATTCTGCAATATCTGAGTTATACCATGGCTCTTGGCGGGCTTTAACCCTGATGGTATTCAAGGGGGCCACGTCGTCTAGAGCATTGGTCAATTTGGTTTTAAAACCACACCATGCTTCTTCGACATCTGTACACTGCAGCTCTGGGGAAAAGTCTACACCCGCTAGTTTGAGATTAAAAGCCTCACTGGAGTAGTTCTTCAGGCTTCTAGTAACGACAGTTCTGTGGCCACTAGCCTTGGGTTTGTGTATTATTCGGGTTGAGTAGATCATATAATGATCACTAAGACCACATACAATAGCCCCGCTAGCGGTGACTTTGGACTTGTCAGTGGTTACGACGAGATCTATGAGGGTTTGAGAGTGCTCTGTCACCCTGGTGGGTACTGTGACAAGCTGAGTGAGGCTGTATTGATTGCATAACCCATCAAAGGACTTGAACATGGGTGCTTCTTTACGCAAAACATCCACATTCCAGTCGCCCAAAATGTGATACTCAGTACCGTCCACCTTTGCTAAGCTCTCATCAAACAGTTCAAAGAAATCATTCTGATCAGGTGGTCTATAGACAGCGCATATTAGTATGTTTTTTGCATGTTCAAAGATTACCTCAATCCATACAGTTTCAAGTGAACTGTGGTGTAAGTCTGGACGGGGGATAAAATTTACATCATTATGTACATACATGCAAACTCTGCCTCCACACCTGTTTCTATCATTCCTGATTACAGTATAGTTGGCAATTTCAATGCTAGCATCCGTAAACGAGTCATCAAGTTTAGTTTCAGAGAAGGATAAAATCTTTGCCTTACCGTCATGAAACATTCCCTTAATTTGCTCCAGTTTATTGGGATTCAAGCTATTGATGTTTAAGTGGACTAGATGAAGTCCTGGTTTTGCAAAAACAACAGAGTGCATGTTCTCTGTAGTGATCGAGCCAACGTCGGAGCTGGGGGGCTCTTTGTCTACGACCGAGACAGGAAAGTTTGTCGTGGGGGGGAGGTGGTCATCATAGTCCGGTTGTAGTTGAGACTGAAGTGGGGGAGCGGTGGGGGTGGGGGTGGTGGGGAGGTCAGGTTCCTTTGTTGACTGAGAGCTCAAACAGGAGGAGATCCATGACTTTTCGACGGCACGGGGGGTCGGTGTCGCGGCGCAGACAGCTTCAAAGCCAAGATATGCCGCCAGCCACGACTGATCACGATCCCTGGGGGGTGGCGGGACCAGCGGGGAGGCATCCGGCTCGACGGTCATCTCCGGCGCTCCAGCGGCCGCTAACTGGGCACCAGCATCCTCGGTGACGGGGGGGGGGGGGGGGGGGGGGGGGGGGGGGGGGGGCGGGACATCCAGGTCAACGTCGGCGCTGTTGTTATCGGGCGGCGGCTCAGAAACCACGGCCGCGAGCTGGTTGTTATCGGGCGGCGGCTCGACAACCACGGCCGCGAGCTGGTCACGAGTAGCCTCGATGTTGGAGCTTTGCTGTAGAGAGCCGGGTGGGCAGCCACAGCACTCGTCACCAGTAGAACCCGTATCGATGTTTCCTCCGCTGGGGTTCTTTGTCTCCGAAAGCAGCTGTAGATCCCTCGTGAGACGGGCGGCAGCGTGTCGAGTGACCACGGGACCTGGATTAACCTCAATATCACCAGAAAGAAGCAGGATAAAGTAAATGATGGACCGTCTGTCCATTCTGCCAATCTGGGGCTTGTTCTTAGTCAGCAGCAGCGTCCCAAGGTCAGTTTTCCGAAGCCAAGATGTTTTGGCTCCGACCCGACGTGGAGGAAAAAAAACACTGTGTGATTCCTCTCCATCCCGCACATAATTCTCCGTATATACAATTATGAGCGTTCCGTGGTGAACTGAGACACGAGTCGGCAAACCATACAAGAAACAATAGGAAAAAAAGAAGAAAAAGTATCCCTCCTTTCCATTGTCCCTGGATTCTAGCTTGGTGGGACGGAGCGAACGAAAAAAATGCGACCGCTCACGTTGACTGCTGCTGTAGGAAAAAAATTACTTTTTATTTGTTGACAAAATTGTCAATATATTCAGTCTTAGTTTTGGTCATCGTGGCTTACTTTTTCTGATGAAAAACTAAGCTATGGTGATTTTGTCAGTGACAAATGGTAGTGAACGAACATTTTTCTTCATAGTTTTAGTCGACAAAATTACAATGGCAGAATGACAACACAAACACACCACGGCTTGTTATCTCAGTGTAAAGCAGTGGTTCTCAACCAGTGGTCCGTGGACCACCAGTGGTCCTTTGAGGCGGTTCCAGGTGGTCCCCAGCTAAAAGATGGGGAGTTGTTAAACAAATGGACCCTTAAGAGTTCTTTAACTGTGTGTAAAATGTGTGTAAAATGAAAACAAATGGACCGTTATGGGTCCTTTTATCTTTCTTTTTTATTTTATTTTACGGTCTCAGGAGTGAAATTATTGTTAAACATCTGCATTACTCAATTTACAAGAAGTACACAAGATAATTATGTTTTATTTTGATCAACATGTACCTGTTATCTCTCCTATGGTAACCCCTCGGCCAGGGTTCCCCAATTAGTTTTCCCCAAGGGCAGAATTATGTCTAGGGTACCAAGCCGAGGGCCACATTGCAGGGGGCGACGGTGGCGTTCCCGCTACTCTAGCGACAGTTCAGATATCGTCGTTGTCGGGTGAAAATCTTGTATGTCCAAAACCATTCGCTTTGCATTTAAAAATGATTTAAACTAGTGAAAACAGCTGATCTACAAGCACAGGTGCGAGGCGTTGGGACTGGGAGGCTAAATGTCATCAAATGGTGGTCCACGGCTCAAACGCGGTATAAATAATGGACCTTGATGTGGAAAAGGGTTGAAAACCACCGGTGTAAAAACACTCACCAGCAGGATTCCGACGAACATCCGAGAGAAGTTGAGTCCAGGCAGGAGTCCACAGTAGCGCACCTCCCCACACTGGAGGGAGTGCTCCAGGGGGAAACACACCCTGTCGCCCTCCCGGAACGGGGGAGGAGAGGCAGGGCCGCGGACCTGAAAGGAGCCAGGCCCGCCCTGGCTAGGGCTGGCACCATCATCACATTTTTTATGATTAATTGTCATAGAAATAAATGCATTTGTTTTTACAATAACGTTTTGTAAACAAATTTCACAGGACAGATATGACATAACTTAAATATCCAAAGCCTATTATGGGCATAGATACAAAAAAAAACTAAGAAATTACTGACAAAAACTAGTACTACTAATAGAAATAGGCCAAAACAGTCTATAAACGTACTGTATTAATTTGGTACTTTCAAAAAGCTTGTTTTCACAATCTACCAAAACTCTTGGCCAAAAAATAGCCACAGTTATCAAAACGTGTCACAGCGCGTTGTGAGCTTGTAGATCTGCTATTTTTGGACAAACATCCCGCGCCAGGATAATGGATGTTGGGGGTATTTTGATTATCGTAAATAACAATTCCTTTGGTCACAATAATCATGACATGAGTGGTTCATATCGTCCCATCCCTAATAGGATGAGGTGATACCTACCCCTGGGCTGTGAGCTCCACAAGCTGCAGCTGCTGCTGCAGCTGCTGCTGCAGCTGCTGCTGCAGAGCGCGATGCTGGGGGGTGGGAGGCTGATGGTGAAGGTTCTGGCTCAGCTGGCTAGAAGGAAATACAATACATTCAATGGCTCTTTAGAAATCACAACAATGTCAAGATGTAAAGGACCCTTTTTTTACAACAAGATGAGTGTTCGCGGCTATTTTTGTGGCCAGGGCATACGCCAGTGCATAATGCCTATCAGATACACTACTTTGAAAGGTTCACGAAGGCATACGCTTACACAGCATACTCCGTATACCCGCATGACAGGTAGAACACAGCACTGGATGTGACTTATGGCGGCTGGTGTAAATAGTAACAAAGACATTTCCGGCTTATTGTGTCTAAGTTTAAAGACATATTTAGCCACTTGTAAGCATGCCCCCACCGACTGAAATCAAAATACTAAAATTGCTAAAACAATATAAAGCAGTAAATGAAAACATTTTTACAATCACCTTTTCTTTTCTCTAATTACAATCTAAAATATGAACCCTTGTTGTAAAAAAAACAAAGTTGTCCTTTTTTCTGTTTTGCATGTGTCTATGGACTAGTTAACATTACTCTAATAGACCCCCAAGTGTGTTATAATATGCAAATATGTCTTCCCTGTGTATCTTTAGTTACTTCCTAATATAATCATAATATCATCCCCTCCCCCTATTACATTTCTACAACACTGTTGGTGCTAACAACCAGGCATACTCAATGAACTGGTCGCTGTGGCCACAGATAAAATAAAATCTTTCTCCAAGTATAATCATAATACCTGATGATTATGTGTGTGTGTGTGTGTGGGGGGGATCATGGCAACCCATATTTAATGGGTTGAGCGTTCTGAAGTGGGGGAGAACAAGCTCATAATGGACTCCCCCTGGTTGAGTACCTGTGGTTGTTGTTAGCGGGGTAGTAGCTGGCGCCGGGGCCGTCGCTGGGGCGGGACTCCCGGGGCTCGCGGACGCGCTCGTGCTCGCTAGCGCCGCCGCCACCACTGGAGGACCACTGGCGTAGCCGGATGTGACTGACGGGGAGGAAGAGGGCGGAGGCTTCGGGGCAGATGAAGAGCTGGTGGCCCTTAAAGGAGCCGTTACTTACACCTCGACCTACCGCTAAGCCCTGGGGGGAGAGAGAGAGAAAGACGTTTTCAGGCCAAGGACCCCTTAGTTGAGAGAGATGAAGCAGGGACCACAACCTGTTCATAGATTCAATATAGTTTCATCGTTTGACAGCACAATCGTCAGTGTATTTTGGATTCATGTTAATGTGTGTTTTCAGATATTTAACCACTTGAACCGTCAATACTTAATAAACATGACCTTTCACTGTACTTAGTCTGCTCATTTCCCCCTCCAAAGCTTTTGGAGGCGCTGCGAGGTGTTGTGAGCTTGTAGATCTGCTATTTTTGGTTCTCTGAATATGGACGCTAGGGTTCAAGTGGTTAATATAAGAAAGGGGGAAAACAAGTTCCTATCACGCAAAGATTTGGAGGACCCTCTGTAGTAACTCTGAGGACCCCCTAGGGGTCCAGGACCCCCTGAGTAGCTAATCAGCATCCTGTGTAGGGATGGGACAATATGAGAATATTTAATTTCACGATTATTGTAGTCTGCAAGACTACTATTCCACCATCTACGAATGCTACATAGTCTGTAAGCTCCTGAATGGCGACTCGGCGAGAAATACTGTAGTAGCTGGCATTTCCAATCGTGAAAATATATTTAAAAATGTCATTTCTGCTAAATATGCAAGCTAAATATGCTTAGATGATTTGTATTTATATTAGGATAAATGTGTGCGATGTTAAAAACAAAATGGAAGTAGGGAGGAGGCTGCACTTCCGCTTTATCCGGATACTCATCATAAGACCTCTGTCGCCCCAGACTGTATGACGGGAGCATTTCCAAATCACAGTCTGGCCACTACGATTATTGTGACCAAAGAAATTGTGATTAATACGGAGCCCCTTAAGGGACGTGTATCGACTTTTTGTTTTTGAGCAACCAGTTTGTATTTTGGTGTTAGTTTTGTTTTTTCCAGGAACGTTTTTTTTTTTTTTATGTATTGACTTTGTTTTTTTTTTAATTGACTTTGTCTTTTTGAGGATCATTTTTGTAATTTGGTGTTATTGTCTTTTTTTTTTCAAAGTGGCAGTGCCACTTTTTCAAAGTGGCAGTGCCACTTTTTTTTTCACTGCCACTTTTTTTTTTCACTGCCACTTTTTTTTTCACTGCCACTTTTTTTTTCACTGCCACTTTGAAACAAGCAGTGCGACTTCAAACACGCAGTACGTGTTTGAACACGCACTGCGTGTTTGAACACGCACTGCGTGTTTGAACTCGCAGTGCGTGTTGTTCAGACATTACTTGAGAAAGCCGCACATGGGCTGACCTTGCCTGCAGACCATGGGCCAGTCTGCTGGGCGTCCAGCAGGGGGAGCCAGGGGGCCCTGGCACAGCAAGGTTTAGACTCCAAAAAACACAAACAGGCGATGTGGTTGGACTGACTGACTGACTGTTTGGCAACGTGCAGTTTGCTGAGCACCCGAGAAGCTTCCACGCCAGCTTAAACGGTAAATAAATAATTATTTGAATCAATACCGCAGCGCTTCAGCAGTCCAACTGCTATAAATACAGAAAGGGCTAATGTGACTTAAGACAAGCAGAGTTCAGCTACAATAGCTGAAGCGCTGCGGTATTGATGCAAATAATTATTGTTGCGACCGAAGGTCGCATATACTCTGAAGAACCGTGTCGCTTGAGTGTCCTTCCTTCCTTCCTTCCGTATCCTCGTGACCGTCCGTATCCTCTGTGATGTCAGTGTGATGTCAGCGAGTTGTGACATCACTTCCTGTACAGGGCGGCTACACGAAATGTGGATAACACTATATATGGAGATAGTCCAGTCCATCATGTCATATGGGACTACCGTCATAGAAAGTAGCCATTGTTAGGCCGGAGTCATTGGCTGTCTAAACATGGAGATGTGGATAACACTATATATGGAGATAGTCTAGTCCAATATGTCATATGGGACTACCGTCATAGACATAGCCATTGTTAATCCGGAGTCAATGGCTGACTGTCTGTACAGGAAGTGATGTCACATGACATACTTTTTATGCCCATATATGAGTCCTAACATGGAGATGTGGATAACACTATATATGGAGATAGTCTAGTCCAATATGTCATAATTATGGAACTACCGTCATAGACAGTAGCTATTGTTAGGTCGGCGTCAATGGCTGTCTGTCTGACTGTCTGTACAGGAAGTGATAACATACTTTTTATGCCCATATATGAGTCCTTCTGTACCACATCTCCATGTTTAGGCAAACTCCACACAGAAAGGCCCTATCGCCAACCCAACCTAGGGTGTGAGCGATAGGGCCTTTCTGTGTGGAGTTTGCATGTTCTCCCCGTGTCTCCTAGGGTTGATACCCTCACAAAAAACATGAACAAACTCCCCCCAGAATGACAACAACTAGAATCGTCAGAGAAACGCTGTGGTTGGCCAGATGGTCAAGAATTGGCGCGACCTCGCCCTTTAGGGCGAGGTCATTTGGACATATACATGGAGAAATGGAGCAAACCTGTTTGGCCTAAACATGGAGATGTGGTACAGAATGACTCATATATGGGCATAAAAAGTATGTCATGTGACATCACTTCCTGTACAGACAGTCAGACAGACAGCCATTGACTCCGGCCTAACAATGGCTACTGTCTATGACGGTGACATGATGGACTGGACTATCTTCATATATAGTGTTCTCCACATCTCCATGTTTAGGCCCTATCGCTCACACCCTAGGTGGGGTTGGCAATAGGGCCTTTCTGTGTGGAGTTTGCATGTTCTCCCCGTGTCTCCTAGGGTTGATACCCTCACAAAAACATGAACAAACTCCCCCCAGAATGATAACAACTAGAATCGTCAGAGAAACGCTGTGGTTGGCCAGATAGTCAAGAATTGGTGCGACCTCGCCCTTTAGGGCGAGGTCGCATGTCACCCTGAGGTCGCATTCCACCCTCAGGTGTCTTACTAGTTTATTTACCGTTTAAGCTGGCGTGGAAGCTTCTCGGGTGCTCAGCAAACTGCACGTTGCCAAACAGTCAGTCAGTCAGTCCAGTCAGGAAGTACGTCACATCGCCTGTTTGTGTTTTTTGGAGTCTAAACCTTGCTGTGCCAGGGCCCCCTGGCTCCCCCTGCTGGACGCCCAGCAGACTGACCCATGGTCTGCAGGCAAGGTCAGCCCATGTGCGGCTTTCTCAAGTAATGTCTGAACAACACGCACTGCGAGTTCAAACACGCAGTGCGTGTTCAAACACAAGTCGCACTGCTTGTTTCAAAGTGGCACTGCCACTTTGAAAAAGTGTCAGTGAAAAAAAAAGTGGCAGTGAAAAAAAAAGTGGCAGTGAAAAAAAAAGTGGCAAAGTGGCAGTGAAAAAAAAAGTGGCAAAGTGGCAGTGAAAAAAAGTGGCAGTGAAAAAAAAGTGGCAGTGAAAAAAAAAAGTGGCACTGCCACTTTGAAAAACTTTGAAAGTGGCACTGCCACTTTGAAAAAGTGGCACTGCCACTTTGAAAAAAAAGACAATAACACCAAATTACAAAAATGTTCCTCAAAAAGACAAAGTCAATAAAAAAAAAACAAAGTCAATACATAAAAAAAAAAAAAAAAAACCTTCCTGGAAAAAACAAAACTAACACCAAAATACAAACTGGTTGCTCAAAAACAAAAAGTCGATACACGTCCCTTAAGGGGCTCCGTAGATTTACGATATTATCGCGATTATCGGAATATCCCCAACATCCATTATCCTGGGGCGGAACACTTGCCAAATAATAGCAGATCTACAAGCTCACAACATGTCGCGTTTTGCAACGCGCTGTGAGAGATCGGCAATTTTTTGGCAAAGAGATTTGGTCAAGAGTGAAAAAATATGTATCAAGTACGTTATTTCCGTACGTTTATTAAACATTTGCATCTTGCACCCATATTAATGTCATGTCTTTATAATAAAATGTTGCTTTAACAAGTAAAATAAGCAAATTAAGAATTACCATGGGTGATTTGCGGAGCCTGACTGTCACACTGGTAAGTGGTCACGATGACCCACAGCGAGTGCACACTGAACGCTGGCAGCAGCATTCAGCGGCAGCAGCAGCAGCAGGCTGTCTGTCTGTCTTTCTGCTGCTTCTCCCCAGCATGAGTACATTGAGTGATTGAGCAGCATCATTGCTCTTAAAACTTTCTACGATGCAAAGTTGTGTGATTGCTTTAATGGCAAAGTGTCGTCGTGAATCATGATGGAGAAATCAAATCCAATAAACACTACTGATGTGAAACACTCGTTACCTCGGCTCGAGTAGGCTACTGCCTGCTGCCTCTGCCTCAGTGTGATCCTCTCATCTGAAGAATAATCCATTTAGGTGAGAACATGGAGAAAGTAGTCTTAATCATAAATTGGCTGCGAATGCCATAAACAATGGTTTAACCGTTAAACCATGTTATGTTAAACTTTAACGTAACATTGAGGAGAGCAGAGCAGGTTGCTTCACAAGACAAGTCCAGTCAGTCCAGCTGCGGTGCGCTGCACTGGGGAGTTAATTGGTATTTGACCTATTTTCTTTTTTTTTTACGTCTTTCACTGTTGATGTAATTAATTATTTTGGAGCAGATTCCAAAAGTATAAACATTATTAATATACTCTTGATATCTTCTTCAAATGAGGTTTAGCCTAATAGATTGAAATGTGCTAAATTCTGGCTATTTTCTGCGTGTTAATGTCCATAAATAAATTAATCAATTAATTTTCGGATATCCGAATATTCAGTTTCAAAATTGTCGTATACACGTCAGTGAAATTAGTCGCTAGGAACATCACTACCTGCCAGAGAGGAGCCTCCACCGGGAGGACGTAGAGCCTCCGTCCTACTCCCCCCGCACAAAACTCCTTGCTGACAGGTGCCACTCCAGCCCATAGGACTACATGCAGTTAGGGCTGTCGCGATTAGGAATTTCTGGAGACGATTAATCATCATACAAAATAATCGCGATTGACAAATATATTGTCTTTTTTTTTTATGCCACTATGATGAGCTTTGATAATACTCATACTGTACACCTTAGAAGAGCAATTGAATTGCTTTTTGAACATCAGTTCAGTGGTGTAAAGTAACTATTAAGTACATTTACTTGCAAACTTTAGCCCTATTTTATACCGTGGCTATTTGAAAATAGCCCATCTACAAGTTCACAACGCGTCGCGTTGCAATGCGAAAATAGCCGATCTACAAGCTCACAACGCGTCGCGAGGCGTTGTGAAAATAGCCGACAACTGCAAAAATAGCCGACAACTGAAAATAGACAATAGCCGATAATGTTTATCACGATCCAACATCTATACTCTAGTCGCCATCTGTGTGATCATCATCATCCCCTCCACAGCAGAGTAGCAGCGCTAAGCTAGGCATTGACTCCAGTCCTCTGTGTTGAAACGAAAGTGAAAGCCTTTTTCTGTATGTATCAAAAGGAATATACTGCCCTACAAAGGCAGAGTGCAGTAACTACGTACAAGAATTTCACGCAAAAATGGGGTTAGAATAAGTGTTACAGCTGATCAGCCAAATGAGATAAAGGCATAAAAGTGATATTACACTGATTGTATATTTGTTCTTGAGCTAATTGTTCATCCCCCAATATCATGAAGGCTAATTTGACCTTTGGGCGACACAAATAAGTCGGTGTGTCCGTAAACGTAGTTACTGCACTATAGTCCCGGGATGCGTATGGTACCGACCGTCTGGAAAAAGTAATTGATCGGATCCGTTGAAACAAACTTTTTAAGCATGTTTAGTTAGCCAGCCAGCCAGCCTGCCTGCTGTGTGACTGGCTGCAGTCAGTGAGTCCCTGCTGCCATTGACTGACTGAGGAGGAGCGGCCGCGGACGCAAGGAGGACTCAGGAGGTGGCGCATTCAAGAATGCAAGTGTTGACGTGAGGTTTAAGAATGGTTTTATTGTCAAAACACACTACTTTTTTTATTAAATTGGATAATTGACGATAATCGCGAATATGAAAAATAAACGTGAATATGAAAAATAATCGCGCATACACGATTATGTATTAATTGCGACTGCCCTACATGCAGTGACAAATATCTCTGTCTGTCTGCATGCTGACATCACTGATACTAATCAGTGTCACCACTATGGTAACAATGCCCAACTGACATCACTGACTGACATCACAACAGTGCCCAAATTTGGAGATGACATCACAGACTGGCCTGGACACAGAACACCATATATGGACATAAAAGAGTGCCAGCCAGACAGACAGATACAACGGGTATTGCACAACTTGACATCGGTGGTGACTATTCTGCCCAATGGGCAATGGGCAATTTCACTTCTACTCCACCACTGGCTGATGTTCACCGCAGCAATGGAGGCGACGCTCTATACAGGGGAGCGCTCAGGAAAACGGTCTATAGATGGGCTATTTTTTGCACAGCACCGGCATGCAACAACAAAATCAAACCTCAGTTCGAAGCGGAGCGGTGAATTTGAGCAGCTATACCCTGTGTGTGTGTTTGTGCAGTGGTTCTCAACCTGTGGGTCGGAGAGACAGAAATCGTGAAAACAGCCGATCTACATGCTCACAACGCCTCGCAACGCTATTTTCACAATAGAACAGTATTATACAAAATGTAATGCCTCAACTTAGTGATGATTATTTTGGGGGCCGTGGCCGGAACAGGTTGAGAACCACTGCTCTACAGAACAGGGGGACAGGGAGACAGACAAACTAGTTTGTAGGGAGCTGCTTCACCGCTCCAAAAAACATCTGGATAAGGGTCGATTCAGACTCTTATAAAGAGCCTAACTTATTTCGGTTCGGGAGGGCTCCCCGAAATTTTTTAGGTTCGGGGGGAGTCCATTCATACTTTCTTAACGGCTAGTGCCGAAGTCGCTTGTAAATATTGGAGGTCCATGGCATGAAAACGTTTGTGGCCGATAAATGAGCGTTGCAGGGCGGATATACTATATCTGACTGGCCCTCACGGCTGCACGCTGGAGGTCCAGTGAGCAGCAGCTCCAGATGGAGACGGGGTCTCTGACCGTCTCTCTCTCACTTACTCTCACACGCTCGAGCTGTCAAAAACATTCAATCTACAGGCTCACATTATAGACGTGCCGCCTCTATTTCTGCACGCATCACATCACAGTCACAACTTGTCGCAGAGCTTGCAGGTTGGCTATAAACCATAGAGATAATATAGGCTATCAATACGGAACACTAGCAAAGTTGTGTTTACTTTAAGCTCTTCTTTTCTCTTAAAAATGGTCAGCGACTAGCAAGTGTGTGTGTGTGTGTCTCTCCAGCCAAAGCAAAAGTCAGCTGACAATGTATTCGCTATGCGATTCTCAATACACACAGGCATTTGGAAGTTGGCGTGTCTCCCTTCCAAACGACCGCTGTTTCCTTGTCTTCACAGCCGAAAATATGAACTTGAAGCCGGGCTGAATGAATGAGAAGACACCACTGAGCACTGAAATTAAGTCGGGAGGTCACAACATTTCGGCAGCACCGAGGAGCCGAGTTTAGTTTACCCGAAATAAGTTAGGCTCCTTATAAGAGTTTGAATCGACCCTAACCCTAACCATAAAAACAGAGATCTTACTTTCAGCTGGACCCCAAACAGCACACAGCTGCTTCCTTTGTTCAGAGGACCTCTGTGTCGGAGCTCCGCCTCCGCCAGCTCGTCTGGTTGGCCGATCTGAGCCCACAGGTCGGTTCCCAGGGGCACTGCAGCCAATCGCTGAAGCTTCCCAGGATCATCTTTTAAAGAAAAGAGAAAAAAAGGACTTAGCCTAAATGTAGATATGATGTTTCAGAAATGGAATAGGTTATCACTATCACATGAACCAAAATAAGGACTCCATCCTCTGTCCATCTGCAGTATTATTATTAAGTGTGCCTGCCATGCAATGGCAAAACACTTATTGTAATCCGCCATACTTAGTTAGTTAGTTATATAAGTAATGTCGCCACAAATTGCGGCACGTAATAACTGCCGCCCAAAAACCCCATTGACTTTGAATGGGGGAAATTTCAGCACGTAATAACTGCCGCACGATTTACGCCACGCCCGCAATATAACATCAAAATAGGGGTGGGCGATATGGCGATAATTATCGTATCGACGATACAGCTCTGCCACGATATGCCTTTTCAGAGTATGGTATGTCTTGTGATACAAACAGTCAAGGCTCTGGATACAGCGGGTGCACGTTCTATGAGTCGCAGCTCTATTGCTTAATTTATACTTCTAATAGTACGGTGGTGTAATTCGCCAAAAAGAACAGATCTACAAGCTAACAACGTGTCGCGGCTCAACGTGTCATGTAGCTTGAGGATCTGTCCCCTAGCTTTCACGGCCCCTCCCCTGGGCAGCACGCAGACAGGCTACGAGTGTCTCTACACTGACTACTGAGTTGTAACTGGGCAGGAGCGCCGAGCATGGCACACTGGTCACTTTCACAGGACTTTGTAAAGCAGTGATGCAGCTTGCCCTGCATTCTTTGAAGCATATTTTTCATAATGGATGCATTAAACTAACAGGACGCAAACTACTTTATACGTTCTGCTATCGCTATCAGCCATCTCACTGCAAAGCTGATCTGTGTGTGCTGGAGTCTCCACTCCTCAGCTGTGTGCTCTGGCAGTATTGATGAGGTGATTTAGATCGCCTTGTAAATCCATGCTTCTGTTTTTACTAACTACAAACAAGTAGCTATTTGCCGCTATTTGTAAAGTGCTTCGTTTGTATAATGCTTTCACCGTCGATGCATGCGTGTGTCTCGCGGTGAAATCGCCGCGTCTATTTCGCGTCTATTTCATAATTGGCTTAGTTATAAAACCATGCCATTATTACATTAGCCAAATTGTTTTGAAAATAGACGATCTACAAGCTCACAAGACTCAAAAACATTTTAAGGGAACCCATAAAACATTTCTGGGTCCCATTTGAATGACCTGAACCATCATCACACTAACTAGTAAATATTTTGAGGTAAAAGTGTTTAATCAAAAATCAAAATATGTTATCATTAAAAGAATCATAGATTAGGCTATCTATCTTTCTATCTGCAGCATAACAATGAATAGATTATCAATAGAATATCTGTGTGGGTCTAATAATCATAATAAACCTAAAAACCCGCATAAAACAGTATTGTGATAATATCGTGTATCGTGATACTGCATGAAGAGAATCGTGATAATGTTTTTTTCCAGTATCGCCCACCCCTACATCAAAATGTGCGGCTCGGACGGGAATGCTGTGCTATTACTTTTCTTTCCCATCCGTGTTACCATGGCAACGTAATTCATAAAAAACTACGCGCAAAAACTCCATTGACTTTGAATGGGGGAAAGCAGAACAAAACAGAAACTTTGGCACCACATTACTCTGGCATACTTTTGCCTAGCAACGTGATTTCAACTTTAAAACGCTCACACAACTTTGGACTGTTTGGTTGCACACACTTAGCGAGCTGCAGGCACACTTAAAATGTCTTAGAAATTTTCTTTTCTAGTTATTATTTTATTTTTATTATTATTATTACAATTATTACCCTTAATGTATTTTTTTTTATCCCACGATTTTGCTACCCATTTTTTCACCCGATGTTAATTAGTTCCTTTCGGAACCTCTAACTCCATGTTTTCCCAGTGAAATGTTACGGAAGCAGTCCCGTGACTCGCCATTAATCTGTGTTGCAGCCATAACTCTATGGTTGCAGCCACCAAGCGGTCGGAGCGAGAAATGTCCACAGGCTGACAAAAAAACAAAGAACTGGCTGACAAAACGAGCGTGTTTAAAGTATTGTTTCAACACATCGCTTGGATTACCCTCGCCGCTAAACAAGTAGAGATGTAAGAGACGGGTATAGGACCATTGCTTTTTGGCACCTGATACACGTGTTATCATATCCTTGGGATGGGACTGTTATCAATATTGTCATGCCTTAGCCAAGGCTCAGTAGTCGGACTACCAACTACCAGTAGCTGGGTAGTCCCAATATCAACCTTAATATCAGCCGAGAAGAAAGAAAAAAAAAAGTTGCTCCCGAAGCGAGATTCGATACCGCTACCAGAGACATCAGCCACCCGACGCTACCGTTCACTATAGACGACGGAGCCGCGCCGTCTCAGGCGCCGATGAACCCCGTGAGGCGCCGCCGAGGGAGCGGAGCGACCGAGTCGCCGCGCCGAGCGGTGTGAACGGCGCATGAGCCGACTCAGCGGCGTTACCGAATTATGTGCCGTTATGGACAGAATAGTAAATTTTGACCAGGGGACTGCTCAAATAAAGGACTACGTTCTGTTAGTATCCACGTTGTCAAAAATAAGAGCAGACACAAAAACGAGCGATTTCCAGCCGTCTCGTTAGCTCAGTTGGTAGAGCATGGGACTAGTAAAACTCAGACCCGGGTTCGATTCTCACAGGGAGCCACCAGTACGTTATTCCAGAGAACGTGCGTTGGCGCATGAGCATTGCAATGACAAGTCTATGGGTGATAACGGAACTACCAGCTCCTGGTAGTTGGTAGTCTGACTACTGAGCCTTGGCCAAGCATGACAGGGGTGATAACAGACCCATCCCAAGGGAGGATAACACGGGAATCGGCTGTTTTTGGATACAACGCTTGGTAAGAGCGGTTGATAACCTGACGAACTACCCCCGGAAAAAGCTCATTTGGGCATGTTATGAGCAGGAACCGCATCTCGTAGCTGCATAGCAGCGGAGTGAGAGGTTCCAAAAGGAGCTAGGTGTCAATAATTGTCTTGTGTAATCCTGGGCGCTACTCTCCCTCTGCCAACCTGGGGAGAGCAACGGACTGACCTCATGCTTCCTTCTAGGCGCGAGGAGTCCAAGCCACTTCTTTTCACCTGACAGGGGGGAGTGTCCCCGGTTGGACGTAGAGCGTGGAAGAAACACGTTATTCCAACCAGTTCCTTTCCCCTCCATCAAGCGCCCCGGCTGGCCAGGGGGAGACATTATAGAGACCAGGATTACGGCATGTTTTGAGGGTACCTACCCTAGGAGACATGGGGAGAACATGCAAACTCAACACAGAAAGGCCCTTTCACGCCCACAGCATCCCCAGCGTGAATAGAACCAGGGACCTTCTAGCTGTGAGCCGACAGCGCTACCGACTGTGCCACCCTTGTCCATCTGCAGTTTTAATATTAGTAGTAATATGGCCAGTATATTATGATTCTTACTTAGCAGCAGTTTGTAACGGGTTCCCGGGTCAGTAACAGGCTCCAGCAGACCAGAGAAGTCACCGGGAACATCTACCAGGAAGTGTCTCTCTAGCTTCATCATCATACCGTTGTCTATGACCTGAGAGAGAGAGAGAGAGAGAGAGAGAGAGGAGAGAGAGAGAGAGGGAGAGAGAGAGAGAGAGAGAGAGAGAGAGAGAGAGAGAGAGAGAGGAGAGAGAGAGAGAGAGAGAGAGAGAGAGAGAGAGAGAGAGAGAGAGAGAGAATTCTCAGATTGGAGATGAGATAGCGAGATTTATGAGTGACCAGTTATACTGCATTGGACAGGAAAGTGGAACATCTCTCTCTCACAATCACACTCACACTCACACACACACACACACACACACACACACACACCCGATGTTATCTGGTTGACATTGGCACATTTCACTCAGGTTTTTTCATCTCATTCATGTCACTTTGTCTGCTGACCTCACTCAGCAACAAAATAAAAATAAAATAAACAAAAATTTAAATAAAACAATTCACAGGAGGCAAGCAGTGATCACCCCATGATGTGCACTGCAATGTAGTTTCATGCATGACATGTAGATCATGCATGACATGCATGATCTGGGCAGATTGCCCCAGGAAATGTGCCAATCTCAACCCAAAACAACGGTACAAGACCAACACGCCTTGCTTGTAGATCAGCTATCGGAAAATAATCCAAATCGTTAAGAAAACAGCCGTCGCCGACGGTTTCCACCCCTTTTACTGAACTCATTGGTTCCCATCATGGTGACGCGTCTATGCAGCAGATGTTGGAGATGCTGCGACGGCAAGCATCTATCGAGCACAGATCCATGTCCGGTTACCGTAGCGGTCTGCCGTAGCCGGCGTTGCTTAAAAGCAGTAGCGCTTTCGAGGCCGGACGCGACCGGACGCCGTGGGGTCAATATATTCCCACATGAACGGACGCACGGACGGCACCGAACGGTGCACGAGCGTGTAAACGCGTGCATACCCCCCGCGAGAGCCTCGACAACCCCCCACCCCGCGGATCCGTGATAACTACAAGCTATACTTTAATCAGTGGCTACTACTTTGCATAACAGGTTTCTAGTGGTGAATGTGTGAACGTCCTAAAGCCCAAGTCCCCCCAATTCATATGGATATAGCCTACTTTAACACCTAGGTTTCCAGCTGTGACTGCATGTGCATGTATCGATGTGTGTGTGTCCTCATACATGGCTCCAATACTGTGGTATTATAGTGTTTGAGATTCGTTCAAGGCAAACTTTGTTTCTCTACTGCAGCGTGGTATTTTCTAAATGAATTACCGTAAATCACCAATTAATCGCCCGGTGGCAAACTGCCGCCGGGTCCCATATATCCGCCCGGGGTCTGACCCCATTTTGCGCAATAAACGCCTGATTCAAATAAGCGCAAGGTTCGTTTAAGCGCCTGGGCCGTTATTTGCAATTAATATTATCCTTATTATGTTTTATGTAAGAGCCCGGGCTATTATTTGTTTGGTTGTTTGGTATTATTTGCTATTTATTCAACTTAACTGGTCATTTATGTTGCATGGCAGTGGTGCGCTGAAAACAGCAAATCTACAAGCTCACAGCAGTGCTGTGACAGCACGTTGCAACCACCGCACTCGCTGTGCGTCGCTACGGGTCATATGTTGCATGACGGTAGTGCGCTGAAAACAGCAAATCTACAAGCTCACAGCCCTGTGGACAGACACTTCTAAGCCAAATGTATATGGTGCTCAGCCCAGTGCTGCGCCATGACGCGTGTCGGGGAACAGATTGCCAAAGGACACCAAAAAAAGAGAGAGGAAAAAAGGAGTCTGCTGCTATCTGCGCACTGACCATCATTCATTACTGTCTAAAACGTTGCTACAATGCAAAGTTTGCGTGAGTGTAGGCCTACTTTAATGGCAAAACATTGTGATGGAGAAAGACTGGCCAATAAAGAAAAGAACAGCTGGACCAGAATAAGTCATTACCTACTTTTGCTGCCTCTTGTTATCCAGTCCACATTTTGAAGAAGTAATCCATTATTTTGAGGTTCAAGGGGAATGCAGAAGGCTTAATCATAAATTAATGCAATACCAAAATGGTTTAATGTCAGGATAGTGGAGCTATTCAGTGGTCATGTCAGCGAGTCCAGTCAGAGCACAGCTGCAGGACTTCTGCGCTAATTGGGTCGTTGATGACTTCTAGATGCGTCTTTGCTGGCATGCGGTAATTGATTCTTTTGGAGAAAGTTTACCATAGTATAGTAGACCTATATATATTTTTTAAAAAGGCTTTCATGCACTCTTGATATTTTTTAAATGAGGTTTGGTCTAAGAGATCGAAATGTGCTATTTTCTGGGTGTTGGTAACAATTAAAATAATAATAATAATAATCATAATTATAACATTTATTATAACATTTTGATTAATACTATTATATAGTTTGAGAAAGAAAAATTTACCAAATAATGGCCCAGTGCTGGCCAGTGCCAAAATAAATAAAAGCCTGTTACCAATAGCCGCCTGGTCCCTTTTAAGCGCCCGGGGTCCGACCCCATTTTGCGAAATAAACGCCCGGGCTACTAATTGGTGATTTACGGTAAATTAAAGTAGAAAATAAAATCTTAAGTAACAATGCAAATGTAATTAAGACTAGAAAACTATTGTTTTCCCACCATTAGATCTGCTGACATTCTTTCTTTCTAAATAGCCTCTAGAGGCGCGCGCGTGCATGTGACGTCAATAAATGACCGTCCGCCCTGAAAAGAAAATCCCAAAGCACCACTGCTTAAAAGTCCCTAATATTGTGACACTGACACTTTACCTTCACCCACACTTGGTCCACCCTGCTCCTCCCCAGGCCCACAGGGTCTGACATCTCCACACACATGTTGCCTTGCTCCAGCCTGATGGTCCCCTCCAGCTGGTCCTGGACCTTCAGGTCCGTGGTGATCAGGTACCACCGCGGGGAGCGTCGTCTTTTGCTTTGTTCATGGGCCCCCGACATTGTTGTTGTTGTGCTTTGTGCGTGTGTGACTCAAAATATCAAGCCCTTCGTTTTTCTCTGAAACAAGGAAAAGGTTTGTCAGTTGCTTGTCACTGCTGCGTTTGTCGCTTGATCTATTTAATACTTTATTAACAGTTTGCAAAACAGTTGCATAACAGTTTTTCTTGCTTTATTGGGTTTAAATCGTATTGGCAGACCGTATATCTGAATTGCACTGTCCTGTACTTTTCCTATGCGAACTTCTAATAGTTTCAAGTATTCAATCAATCAATCAAAAAAGGTGGTACAAATGTATATAAAAAGGTGCTGAAAGGATAACACAAAAAGCAGGACTTATTTCCATTGTGGTCCTGTGTATTCAATTCATCTCGACATTTTGAATACAATCAACAATATACAATAATGTCACCAGTAAGACTCCCTAATTAGGCGATAAGCATACACAAACTTTAGAAAGCAATCGTAACCAATCAGGAGGGAAAATGGGACAGATCCATGTTGATGACATGACTTTAGAGATACTGTGTACTGCTGTGCGTGATTTTAGGGCAAAATATGTAGGAGCAGTGTCCAAAAACGTGTTTTGCAAAAATAGGCCTGATGGTGGCACTAGAAGAGGGCCATGTAAGAAATCAGGGGCGGAGGTTGTGATGAAATAAGAGTAGGGCCAAAAGTGTGATGTGACTTTTCATAGTAACTTGCGACCTGACGGCCGCAATCAAAACATCATATACTGTCTAGTAGTATAAAAGAAAGGGAAAAACATAAAAGAAAATATGTACAGTAAACAGTTGGGGGATGGGGGGGCTGGTGATTTCTGGTGATATTAGTTTAGACTTTTGACAGGGACCAGTTACAAATTGCAGACAGATAACCTGGTATGTGCTCTCTTAGAGCGGTTTTGAAGGAGGGTGTTGGTAGGGCATTCCATTTTCTTAGCAGTAGAACCAATTCAACTCCCGAACTCCCAAAAAACAACCTTACTGTAATCTACTACAACACTGGTTCCCAAACACTGGGTCGGGACCCATTTGTGGGTCTCGAAGAGATTTTTTGCGACCGTATAAAAGTGACATTTAGTATGAAAACCTGCAGATTATGTGCGTGAGTCTGTCACACAATACATATTATGTCACACTCCATGTACGGCCAAGATCCCTGAATATTAAGCCCATATCTGGGAATGCCCATATATGGACTTACTGTGTCAGTCCCATGATAACCAGTGTGGTTGTCGCAAAGCGAGTGACACTTCAAATTAAACTGTCCTTTAAGCCCATATTTGGGAATTCCCATGTCATATTGGGTGTGTTCGGAAATCCGCACCGGGTGTGTGCTCAGTGTAGTGAGTGAAGTGGGCGTGACGTTGTAGGGTGCGTTCAGTGTGGCTTATATACGAACGACCAGTTAAGAGACAGCTGTGTGCTTTTTCAGTCGGAAAACTTTCTTAAAAGCAGCAGTTGCTAACGTAAAGTTGCTATTCACCCTATATTGACAGGTAATTTAATTCATAACATTGGCCTACCTGCTGTCAGTTTACACGTTGATGCATGTGTGACAATAAAGCCCAAAGGCCCAATAAAGCAGCAAATAGTCAATTTTGTTATCATTTCCTACGCCATTGTTCACAGCTGAGAAGCGCTCGAGACACAGCCATGAAAAGCAACCAATCAAAACACCGCACTGACGCACCACACCGTCAAACCTCATCTTCTGAGTAGGGTTGGTCAGTGCGTGCACTCAACACACCAGTGCGCCCCGCACTAGATTTCCGAACGACAAAGCACCAAGTGCACCGAATAAACAAACGACAACATGGCACACCAGTGCGTTGAGTGCGCATTTCCGAACGCGCCCATTGTGTCAGTCTCTGTTGATTCAGGGCAAGGTCGCTTCTCGCCCTTAGGGCGTCTTACTGGTATGGGTCCCTTTGTTTTTGGTTTCCTACATTTTTTTTATTATTTTTTTATTATTATTATTCAAAATATATTCAAAAAACATTACCAAAAAGCGTATTTTTTCTCTCATAAATTAAAAACAAAATTCAATGACTTATTTATTATTATTGTCCAGTAATTTCACGCAGAAATCCAAGAAAATCCAAGAAAATTCCATAAATTATAAAACAAATGGCTTCGTGCCCCATTGTGAGCTTGTAGATCAACTATTTTCTGTAGTTTGGGTCCCTCGGTCAAACGTCTAATCTCTTTTGGGTCTCGACCTGAAAAGTTTAGGAACCACACTGATCTACAAGCTCACTATCATCTGTATTGCAGATCGGCTGTTTTCGGGCGAGCGACACACAGCCGTACGACACATTACAACTTTATTAGTCTCGCGTGGCCAGACTGTTGCCTCCGCGATTTGGTCAAATGCTCCCGGCACCCGGCATACAATCTGGTAAAGGGAAAACAATGGCGCAATTCAGTTGACTTGCTGACTCAAGGACTTAGCCAAAGTCAGCGCGTGCGCGTTCACGTTGGGGCATAAGGGCTTGAGGGTTGTTCCAATGTAAAATTGGTAAGTCCGTGAGGGTGCGGGAACGCCCCTTTTTGTTGACTTTCCTTAAGTCCGTACATTTGCAGCCTTTGGCAAAGGAATTACCCACAGTTCATAGCGTTACTAGGGGAATCAGCTGGATCCTCCAAATGTCAATCATTTAAATGTGGAGATGAGTCACGAATCGTGGTTAGAACGTCAACAAGCAGTAGTGCTTTCTCACTGTTCTCAAAGGGAGACAGGATGGAAGATAGCCTATATATTTAGTTAAAAATAAGGGGGCACATGATAAGACATATGCAAGGTAAATGCAGAATATGGAAATACAATTTAAAACGAATAACATTATAACCCATAAACAGAAATTAAAATAAATAGATTAATGTATCTAGCCTAATATAATAATAATCAACAATCACATACTTTAAAGCAATTACTGTAAATAAGGACAGTAAAGATTTTTAAATGTGATGTAAAGTGTCATGAATAAACACTCATCTAGTGGTTCTTTCTTAACCTTTTCAGGCAACAACCCCCAAAAGAATCATATTTGAACTGGTCAGGGGGCTTTGTATTTACACGGTTCTCGGGAAAATAGCAGATGATATATTTGGACAATGTTTTTGACACAATTAGATTAGAAATGTGCAGATACCCTCTATAAACTTCATGTTGGTTTGTTTACTGTTGAGAAAACAATGTCACACATTAATAATCATCTGGGGACCCCTCAAAATAATTTGCGGACCCCCAGGGGGTCCAAACCACAGGTTGAGAACCACTGATCTAAAGTGCTGTTCCGTTCCCTTTGGAGCTGTACCCTCTAGCTGAGTCCACAGAAGTTCCTTTGCTCACCACTAGGGGGGTGTACCCTCAAGCCCTTACCATGTTGACGTCACCTAAATCCGTGAGTTAACAGTCAACAGGGTTTAGGGGGGAGATTGGAATTTGCTCTGAGTGCGAGATGAAGCTGAAGTGAAGCCCCCTCGTCACTTCCGTTTCAGTCTCACATCGCACACATTTATCATTATATAAATAAAAATCATATAAGCATGTTTAGCTTGCTGCTTAGCAGAAATGACATTTTAAAATATATTTTCTTGAATGGTAATGCTCGTTTCCATTACTCGCCGTTAGGGAGCTGCTGTTCCAGACTCTATAGTGTGTGCCAGCGGCTACGTCATTGTAGTCCTTAGCGGCCATTTCTTGGGTAAAACACAGGTGTTTCAATTGTTTGATTGCATAGAACTAATGCTATAGTCTAATCAGAACACCTGTGTAAGGCTGTGTTTACCCAAGAAATGGCCGCTCTTAGAACTACATTTGGCACACCCTATAGCATTCAGAGATTGTGGAATAGTTGTCTGGCTACGCGAGACTACAAATTCATAGACTTCCTATCTCATCACAACAAGTGCATTTTTAACGTTTCCTAAATATCCAGCCATTGATCGTTTGTTTGGGGCGAAAAGCTAATAAAAAAAGAACATCACATTAATTAACCTAATAATGACAATAATATTGTAAAAAACCCACTTACCAATAACTTTTATCCTACTCTGAGGAGGGTGAACTCGGTCAACATTACATAGTCCACATCAAATTTAATAACAAATGCCCAAAGCAGGAAGCAGGGAAATGACATGTTCGGCGACCAATGGGGAGTTAGGAAAGTTCCAGGTCCCATTGCCCGTAAGGACGCGACGTCGTTGTTGTTGGTAGGCTCGTGATTGGATGAGTGGGTTGTTGGGGGCAACCGGCTGGAGTTCACCTGGTTCTCACTGTGTCTTTATTAGTTTAGTTTTTACACTAATTATTTTAGTAACATAACATTATGGGTTTTTACCAGTGGTGTAAATAAGTAAATGTACAAGTACTGTACTTAAACTACAGTACTTTTTATTTCTTTAAGTCTTAAAGGGGTAGTTACCCCCCAAAATGACATTGTTTTTCTATTGATTACTCATGCATGCCATGGAGACATACATTGAATAATATTTTTTTGACAATCAATGGGGGTACATTTATTAAATCAAATTATTGTCTAAGGAATGAAAAAAAAGTATCCATGGCATGAATAAACAAAAGTAAAGTTGGAGGGAACTACTCCTTTAAGTACAGTAACTTTTTGAGGAATTCCATTTGTACTTTACTTGAATATTTCCAATTTCCAACACTTTCACTTCTACTTCACTACATCTCGGATCAAAACATTGTACTTTTACTCCACACTACATTTATTTGACAACTTTAGTTACCAGTTAGGCTACTTTGTAGATTGATACCACCATAAGTGCAGATGGAGCAGGGGTTTGACTAGTATATCAACGGACAACCCTCCTTGCTGCAGGGTTGCTTCACACAGCATATGTTAGGTTAGGTTAGACAGTGGCTGTTTTGTTGTTTGGTTCAACTAATCATTCTAAAAACGTACCGCCCGAACAGGGACTTGAACCCTGGACCCTCAGATTAAAAGTCTGATGCTTTACCAACTGAGCTCTCTGGGCTGTGACCATACGGGACATTCTATATAAAGGCCACTTGGGGTCCACACGGTCCTTTGCAAGAAGGACCAAATCTGCATGCCAGTCTCTCCCTTCTCTGTTTAACTCTGAGTTCCTTTTAGTTGACCGTGTATCAGTGAACTGTACTGTCCTGAGGACAGTACTACAGTTCACTGAAAACGTAGCCTACGTAGACCAAGCGGCAAGCGCCTATATGTTTTATTTAGATTATACCATTTATATGCATTTGATAGTTTGGGATATAGTGGGTTTACCGTGGGTTAGGCCTATTGAGTCTATAATGATCATTACTTCTACATCCTGATAAATATTTCTAGAAGAATATAAAATTAGTAAGACGCCTCAGGGCGACATGCGTGCCAATTCTTGGCCATCTGGGCAGTGATGTATATGATATCGGACCAGATACGCATGCATATGGAGACCCTTGCAGGCCTGGGCCACAGCCAGGTAGTGGTCCAGGCACCTAGGCTGGTAATCCAGCCCTTGCAGTGTCGCAGGTTCGAGTCTCGATCCTTCCTGATGACCTTTGCAGCTTTCACCCCCCCATTTCTCTCCCCGTTTCCTGTCAGACTACTGTACACCTATCAATAAAGGCAGAAAAGACCGCCTTGGCGAGTTAGGGCCTGGGTTGGGATGCGTGGGGATCTCCATATATGGGCATAAGGGGGTACCTTAACAGGGCATCATCTGGGAATGCCCATACTGTATATGGACATTTTATTAATTTTATCCTCTGTTAATATATATCCATATAGGCTACATATTTATATGGACTTAATATTAACCTTTTCGTGGAAGGTAGGGTGTAAGAGTAAAGCAGGCTCTCGGGCCAGTTAGGGCCTGAGATTGATGACATCAGAAATCTCCATATATTGTGTTTCTGGGAATGCCCATTTATGCCCATAATTTATTTTATCATTTATTAATAATAATATGTATCCATATTATGCATACAATATATGTTATGCCCATACATGGAGATCCCTATCTGAACCAGTCATGCAGATATGGGCCATGGCTTGGCCATCATCTGGCCAGTGATATATATCGATGACATCGGGGATCTTCATATATGGGCATAAAAGAGATTCTGGGGAATACCCATATATGGACTTAGATGTCACCTGTGATATCACCTGTGATGTCACAGTGGCAAGGGAACCAGCCAATAGACTGTAAAAATGTGTACTGACTGACTGACTGACTGACTGACTGACTGACTGACTGACACAGGGACAAGCTGCTCATGGTAGGCCTATATTGTTGTGCATATTTAAACAAGCCATTGTGCTTTCTAGGGTTTAAAACCTTGTAGGCCTAGTCCTTGTATTTGAATCGTATACTGTCCTGTGCTTTTCACATGCAAACTTCTAATAAAGTGTATTAGATCAATCAATCAATCAATCAATCAATCAAAATCAATCAGAAATTATATTTGGATGGTGTAATAATTAAACGTCATGTTGATATGGAACACGTCTGATCATTCAAGAAAATGAAAATGGCGGTTGCTGATCCCTGCTTACACTATCTGTACGTTAAAAACTAAAAAAAATTGAATATGTTGTAACACTATACTTTATAAACATACTTATAATTCATCAGCTACTTATAACACTGTAATTATAGGCTAGAACTCATAAATCAATCAATGAAATTATTCTAATACCTGAACTTATGCTTTGGTGCAGCACTTTGGTCAACAATTGTTATTTTTATTGTGCTATTTCATTTGATTTGATTCAGGAGTCAAGTCAAACACAGCGTGCACCCTAAAGTTGTAAAGTCCCACTTGACTTGTTACTATTCACTGTGGTTGCTTAGCGACTAGCCATCCCACGCAGTCCCTTCAGACGATGGGACTACCAATAGACACACTGGCCAACTACTCGGAACATTATGGGCGTCACTTAGACGGGGAAATTCCATTCATGTTAAACACCTTAAAAGGTATGCACACAGAGTGCATACAGTAGTAAGAAAAAACATGCTTTAGAATGGAAATATTTTACTTAAAGGGGAGAACCATTTTCACTTTTTTTGTACTTTCTCACATTCTTTCTCCAAAGAAAGAATATGCTCATTCCTCCTCTCCAAAGGCCTGACATTACATATCAAACCCAATTAAATATATTATTGCATTATCAAATGACAAACTTGCATTTCATTATTTTACTATCATACTAATGCTCCCTTTGCATTTCTGTCTTTTCAAAAATAAAATGCAAAAAATAAATAGAAAAAAATAGAAACAAAAGGAACTGGACAAACCAGACTCTATTCTAAAATGAAAGATAAATGCCAGTGCATGGAATGACGCTTTGCCAGAGACAGAGTAATTCCATCATCAAACGCAATATTAATGCTCATTCTTTAGGGCAATGTAATGAGATGTTTTTTTAAGGGACACATTCAAGTATACCAACAGAATAGGAGTTTTAAAACAACAGTTCAACTGAGAGACTGAGCAAGGTGTCATTCCTTACATTCCTCACCCGGCAACTCAATCACCACATTTGGTCCTGCTCAGGTGTGTCGCACCAAATTCTGGGCCCTGGGTGCTTTAGCTATTGAAAAATAGCAGATATACAAGCTCACAGCGCGGCACCGAGTGCCGCGCTGCGAGCTTGTATATCTGCTATTTTTGAAAAATCGTGAACTTTGTGCAAGTCTTTGAATGTTTCAAATCCTTCTAAGGCCTTTTGAAAAACCTATATGTTTTTATGTCAGTGGTGCTCAAACCTTTTCACCCCAAAATGATATGTATTTGGCCACGGACCTCCATCTCAAAATATTTAGTTCCAGGGACCTCCCCAGAAGCAACATTTGAGTTACAAATGTTCCCTTAAAAAATACACATATTCAAAGATTTGCACACATTTTCACGATTAAAAAAAAGAAATAGCAGATCTACAAGCTCGCACTGTGAAAAGCTTGTATATTTGCTATTTTTCATAATAATTAAGGCCCCTCCACCTTGGGCCCTAGTAACTCAGTCCCACTCCCCCCCCCCCCCCCCCTCCTTCTCCAATCAGATCAGTTGAGCTGATTGACAGTCCCTTTAGAATGACTGTTTATTTTCATACCTCTCGGACAAGGTCCCCCATTGGGATAACAGCGCCGCCGCCACCTAGTGGCGCAACAGAGTAAAACTCATAAGCTCCCATACGTCAATTTTACATTGTCGGAAGGGCTGTCAATCACAAACAAGGGCGCCGCCCCCGAGTGTATAAAGGCAAGCCCGGCCACCATAGCGTCCTCTTCCACACCTCTGCCTAGCGCAACTAGAGTGAGCGAACTCAGCTTTGTTAAAATATTCTGTAAAGTTTGACCTGAAGCGACGGCTAGGAAGTCGCCCATTGGTTTTTATAGAATATCTCCTGTACGTCTATATTCTCCAGTTACTCTTCTCTTCACAGTTCACGGTGTTTTCTCACCTTTGCTCGTTGAAAGTTTCTTGCTTCTTCTCTGTGACCGTTGTTTGTGTGTTAGCCTGACGTAGCTTAGCATTGCTTAGCTTCACGCTAGCTCGCACGATGTCTTCTCAGAGGCCCACAGCTAGCTCCCTGCTAGCAATGGTTCCCAAGAAGTGCGGTCTTCCAGGATGCAAGGGACTCATCGCACGTGAGGACACCCACCCGTTCTGCATCGTCTGTATGGGGGTGGGACACGCTCTCTCCGCCCTGTCTCCACCGGCTCCGGCCCTGGGGATGAACTGCGTGGACTGTCTCCAGTATGATGTTGCAGCTCACAGGGCCCGCTACGACATCGCTGCCTCCGGCCTCGCCTTAAGCACCGCTGTCTCCGCTGGACCTCCCCCGAGCCCCTCTCCTCGTGTGCCGGACAGCGCTGCACGCCACAGCGCTGCTCCCCGCCACGTGGTTAGGCCTCCAGCGGCCTCGCCCTCAGCTAGCACCGGTAGCCCCGGAGCTGTCTGTTCAGACAGTTTTACTGTCTGAACACGCCCAGGCCCGGTGGGTCTGGGTCGGGCCAGTCTCAGGAGGGGTCACGTCGGTTGACGGGGCCTCCTTCCGGGTGTGGTTTGTGTACACGACAGTTCTGTCGGGTCATAGCTTCTCGGGGAGTTTATGAGTCCCAATGGGGGACCTTGTCCGAGAGGTATGAAAATAAACGCATAGGTTCCGAACGGAACCATGTTTATTTAATACCGGAGGACAAGGTCCCCCAGATTAAGCCCCTCGGTTCGCCTAGTTGCGGGCAGAGGTGTGGCTTTAGAGGACGCTATGGTGGCCGGGCTTGCCTTTATACACTCGGGGGCGGCGCCCTTGTTTGTGATTGACAGCCCTTCCGACAATGTAAAATTGACGTACGGGAGCTTATGAGTTTTACTCTGTTGCGCCACTAGGTGGCGCTGTTATCCCAATGGGGGACCTTGTCCTCCGGTATTAAATAAACATGGTTCCGTTCGGAACCTATGCGTTCCTCGTCCCTGTCTCACTCATGTTCTCTGTTCAGGCCAAGACGGAAATAGCAAGACACGGCATCTCCGCGGTTTACTTCCCACATCCGCGTGACAGATATGGGAACCTTTTAGGAGGCGGGAAGCAGGTTTGGAGTCTATTAATTTCCAATGGGAGACTGAACGTAGCTTCTGAACCATTCTTTAGCTCACTGAACTAAATTTAGTCACTGAACTAAATATTGGACCTGACCATCACAAGCCACATAATATTCCCAAAATGTAGTTCTAAAATGGCTTCTTTCAGCGACACAAATAACTGAAATTAACTTTATTATCGCCCTTCATCTGTCCCAGCAACACACTCGCGGGATCTAGAACCATAAACAAGTTGAAGCGAGATTTACCGTGAGACGCCAGCGCCTATTTGGAGGCTATTTGTGGGCTTTGTGTACCATGACATAGTGGCTCCAACCAGGATGCCATATTCCCGATATTAAAAATATTTTGCAGGAGGCCTACTTTTTCTTCCTAACGCTAAAATAAAAGCCTGGTTTTCCGAGGCTACTACAGTACTGAAATAACTAGGTACATTTTGCAGATCATTAGGTATACCCATCTGCTGCAGACTGTTCAATGCAATACTATTATGGTTTATTTGGTGTTTTTAATTGATTTCCAATAAAAAAGGAACATACTGTAGGCTATGTTTTCATTAAGACAGCATATTTTTCCACTGACATGAATGTGTTATCATTTTAGAGGGGGTCCATATTGAACAGATGTTACATACATACATAACATCACATTAAACAAACAAGACAAGACAAGACAAGACATTCATCCATACAGACCATACAGTATCTCTCCCAGAGCTAGCCACTCCCACCCTCCAGTTCAACCCAAAATTTGCATAATTCATATAGGCATACCCTTTAAAACATGAGAACAGAACTGAGGAACAGAGCAAGAACATAATACCAGTACAGCCATGCACATCCAGTCCAGAAGGCTACATCATCATCCACCTTTAGAATAAATACATTTACATTAATTACACATTGTGATAGTAAATGTAATTGGAAGCATTAGAAGCATGAACAGGGCATATGAAGGTGAGTAAAAATAGATTATCTGAACATGTTTAGGGAGGTGATTGATCTGAGAGAGCTTGGTAGGTTATTCCAGTCTGAAGGGGCTTTGAACTTAAATGCACGTCGACCACATTCCAATGGGTTTTTGGGTACCGTAAAGTAAGGTTGATCAGTATGTCTTAGGTTGTATGGTGATGTATAGGGATCTAGATCTAGATTTGTTATTAATGCGTGCGATTAACTACCCACCTGACCTGTTTCATTTGGAATTCCATTGGACCTTCCATTGTTTCAATGTAGATGCAGTGACATCCTTTTTGCCACCAGGTGTCACTAGGATATTGTACAGTGTGGTGCATTTTTGTTTAGCTATAGGAACAAATTCTACACTTTTCTTCCTGTTATATGTACCCCATGCATGTGATGGGCCTCAGCAAATCAGAATGACTTATTTACAGCTTGTGGTCTAAAATAGACCCCTTCGGGGTTGACTACAAAATACATCAAACAACATTAATTAAGATCAAATAGAAACAGCAAAATAGCAACCAAATACAACTAAAGTTAGTGTGCTAGAGTCTGCACACACCGGGGCTCTATTATGATCCAGGTCTTATGCCTTATGCCTTAACTTCTTTGCCCTTTTTTTCTATTTTGAAAAACATTTTTAAATACTTCAAATGCTGATCTACATCTGCACGTTGTGAGCTTGCAGATCAGCTATTTGAAATATTAAAAAATATGTCTATATAGTAAAAAAAAAAGGCAAAGAAGTTAAGGCATAAGGCATAAGACCTGGATCATAATAGAGTAATCCTTTACAGGATTTTAGGTGTTTACTGGTAATGGCAAAATGTGCAGTCTGTCCATGTTGAGATGTTTGGCAAGATTCATAATTGTTCATTAAATAAGTACATGTTTTTGAATTGTTAATTCACAATTGTTAATTACTATCATATTTTTTATTCACAATTGTCCATAAAATCAGTACACATTACATTGTTAATTAATAATCGTTCAGTACTATCATAAAGCTTATATTGTTCATTATTAACTAGCTTAAGCTCCTGGTTGTCGATGCTGTCTCTTTACACTAAAGTCTAAACTAAAGTATGGTCTAGGTGGAAACCTTCCTGTCCAAAACCTTTCACGAATGTAAAAAAGAACCATGTGTTCCAATGGATCCAATGTAATTATTATTTAGTCACAAGCCCCTGTTGATGCTTTAAAAAACTGATTTTCAATGTTCCTTTTTATGTAGAAAATATAAAAAAATAGCAGATAAGCTCACAAGACATTCCATTGCGATCAGCAAGTTTAGCTATTTTTGCTCGACACTGTTGTAGGACAAAGTAGGCTATAGCCTACGTTTTATGAAAAAAAGTGAAATCCAAGGTTTCCACCCAACGATCTAGTAAACACAACTTCCAACACACAATAGCAGAGCCTCTTGTACTGAATGCATCCATGGATAGGTTTTTGATTGATTGAATACTTTATTAACAATAGTGTTGGTACAGGTAGTGCAGTCTGTTAGATTTCTTGGGAGTTAGAGCAGGCAAACCAGAGGAAGATAGCAGTTGTTTCTGGAAGTCTCGAACATAAAGATTATAATGATTAAGTAAAAGTAGTGTGATTAAAACATTGATTCAATATTGGATGACAGTTTCATACAGGTATAAACAGATCACTCATTGTAATATTATCACAACATGAAGCAGGCCCTATAGACTCATAATGTGGGTTAGGGTTAGATATTTAGGGATTTAATTTATTTTATTTTTTAGGGCAGGAACATCCATCCGTCACATGGCAAACAGAAGGTCTCATTTACCTTGAATCAGAAAGCCATAAAGACATCATGTGGCCGTTAGACTCAAAAGGTGGATTAGGTCAGTGGTTCTCAACCTGTGGGTCGGGACCCCCAGGGGGGTCCTCAAATTATTTTGGGGGCTCCCCAGATGATTAACTTAATGTACAACATTGTTTTCTCACATAACAGTAAACAACCCAACTTAGAGTTTAAGTGTATAGAGGGTATCTTGGCCAAATTGTCAACATTTTATATTAGAGGCAGAAATTGGTAGGGGGGTCCCCAGGGGGGTCCCCAGTTAAAATAATGATTATTTTGGGGGTCGCAGCCTGAAAAGGTTGAGAACCACTGGATTAGGTTTAGCTATCTGAAGATCATTCCTCACGCTGCCTTTTCACGCTTCAGGCGCAGGGACAGCTGTTAGCACCACTGCATAGTTTATTTTTATCAAAAGTAGTATAGAAAGCATTCCATACCTGGACGTTTTGAAAGCATATTGCCCCCCCACCTCTCCCCATCTGACTAAATTCTCTGTTCAGATCAGCAATACAGGTCCAGCCATTTTTAAGATTTTGGTCCAAATCAGTCACACACCACTTGGAATGATCTACAGTGACTGGGAAGGGCGGAAAACTAGGTAGCCCAACTTTGTTAACATTTTTGACAGGGTGAGCAGTCGTGAAATTACATGACAAGGGTCCGCCATTCTTGCGCCAAGTCCTGACATATAGCGGTAGTTTCAGAAGGTCCACTAGTCCACCAGAGTAAAGATCTGTAATACATGGGAAAAATGGAACATAAGTTTAACAAAGCTATAAGCATTTGACAGGATCACAAAATTGTTGTGATGCAAAGGTAAATATCTGAGGTTTTTCAACTGTTGCTTTTCAATAGTTTTTCTTTCTCCATTAGTTCTATTGAAATATTAGTTCTCTTTTCATATCAATAAGGCCTGATACAAATCCTGACATGTAAGAATGTAAACAATTACCATCAGCATATTTTCTGAATTTTGCAACACTTAAGAACTTATTTCCACTGCGTGAAGTTAGAGTCCGTATGCTGAACCAGGGTTTTACTCTCTTAGGGCACAAGAGCATTTTTTGTGTAATACACCGAAGCTGACGATAAAAGCCCCCGGGAATATGGTTGTCATCAGAAAAGGGGTTCATGTACAAGATCTGTAAACCTTGAAAATGCAAAAAGAAGCATAGTTTAAATGTAACTTAACTTGCTTTGACCAGATCACATTGAAATTAAACAAATCAGCCCTGCAATTCCATCAGGTATGTGACTGTGTCATTGATGATATTGATTTATATTTGATAATGTCTGTGTTTGGATTATATTTTTTTCCTTACCCTTTGGATAAATTAGTACTTTTTCCCCATCAGTTGATGCTTTATATCCTTATCAGTAAAATTGCAGGGCTAATTTCTTTATTTTTGAAAATAAAAAAATAAAAAAATGGAGAGTGCCACTGTATTTCCCACACTCACTCCAGAGGACCACATTACTGTAGCAAAAATAGGCAAACTACAAGCTCAAAACGACACGTGACATTTTGAGCTTGCATATCTGCTATTTTTGAATTGGAATCCTGAAAAGTACTATTTTTATTTAACTTCAAATGCATTTATGTAGTTATAAGTATGTTAACTTTATGAACCTAAATACAAATACATTGGACATAAAAAAAGACAATACAATATTAATCTACCTAGCTTTACCTATCATCACTGTGGGTAGAGTAAACCTGAAGTATCTAAATATAATAATATATAAATTCATATGTATACTATTACTTACCTATCTCTTGAAATGCTGCATATGTGTAGGTCATGCAGATGAATGTTTGACCATATCTGGTACCGGATTCTGGCCAGAAATTGTTGCTGTCTTTAGAATATGGAAAGTGTGGTGTGCTGTGTGAGAGCCAAACTCCAGTTGCGTATTTCTCCAACAACACAACCCCTTAATGAAGAAAAACAAAACAAGGAGGAAAATATAAAGAAAGAGAGATAATTATAAATAATACATTAACTTCCCAACCACATTGTAAGATTACACCCTTAGAACATTTTGAATAGATTTTAAATCCATTGATGGAAGTGACTAAACTTGATCAATGGTCAGTTTGAATAACCAAATTATAAATCATGGTTAAAGTGGTTAAAATGACATTGGTATACATACACATATATATATATATATATATATATATATATATATATATATATATATATAGAGAGAGAGAGAGAGAGAGAGAGAGAGAGAGAGAGAGAGAGAGAGAGAGAGAGAGAGAGATATTAGGGGTGCAACAAATCGAACCGAATATCGAATACCGAACTGAAAGACACTGTACCAAACCGAATGACCCTGTACCAAACAATACAATACAATACCACTCCACATCTACATCCCTCCCTCCGCAGATCCCACTCAAGAGATCCACAACCTTAGAGGTTGGGTACTGTATTGTTCAAAGTTAAAACAAAAAAATACGTAGTTATAAAAATACATTTATAAATCAAGGACATATCTGTTTTTTTTTTGTATTAAAAAGGATCAAACCGTGACACCAAAATATCAAACCGAACCGAAACATAAATTGTGTAAACCGTTGCACCCTGAACCGTTCAATACGATGGTGTACCGAACCGAATGACCCTGTACCGAACAATACAATACTACAATACCACTCCCCTAGAACCCCCTCAAGGACCCCTAGGGGTCCGCAGAGCCCACTTAGAGAACCACTACTATAGAGGTTGGGTACCGTATTGTTCAAAGTTAAAACAAAAAAATACGTTGTTATAAAAAATACATTTATAAATCAAGGACATTTCAGTTAATTTTTTGTATCGAAAAAGTATCGAACCGTGACACCAAAATATCGAACCAAACCGTGAATTTTGTAAACCATTGCACCCTTAATATATATTCGGTTCGATATGTTGCACCCCTAATATATATATATATAATATATATAATATATAATATATATATATATATAATATACTGTATATATATATATATATATATATATATATATATATATATATATATATATATATATATATTCTCACCTTTACTATGGGCACGTGATCGGCTGACTTGCTTGTTACTTGGTGGTTGATCACTGTAGATGATGTATCCAAAGTCCTTAGTTTATGAAAACACAACACAACACAACACAACATGACAATCATCATAATCCTGTAAATACTTTATTATGATAAAGAGATTTTTGTACACACCTTGGTCTTGTGAACAAAAAGAGGATTCAGGGTGTTGGCCAGAGTGCCAGATGTGTCGTTGATTGGATTCTGCACAACCTTCCACCCATTGGTGTTCTGGTCCATGTATAGGTACTTCAAACCTTTGGGAAACTTGTATAAAATATACCTAATAATTTAGATAAAGACAGTATTTCCATGTCATTAGTTTGGAAAGAAAGGTCCCATCAGCATTATTCATGTCAGTATTAGGGACTGCTCATTATACAAGATACTTTATGACATAATACCGTTGACCCTCCCCTTGTGGCCTTGGGCCCATTACTGTTAATGTTGTGGCCAGGGGCCTTTACTATTATTATTATTGTTGCATTATTTTTACTACTATTATTACTGTCATTATCTGTATTATGCTGTGATGTACTGTATATTCCCTGTGCACTCCATTTGCTGTGAATGAGAGGAGGAGGGGTCCTGCTCATTGACAATGGCATGATTACTGGTACGGAGGCGTGGCTCGGGATGGATCCATGCAGGGACTGAGAAGCAGCACACGGCGTCCACTCCCTGGCTTCTCCCCCAAACCTTTATCTACAGTATGTGTTGATCCCCATCGGAAAGCAATGTGTTTTGTTGAGTTAAAGTTTGTTTATAGCCTCATTTTCTTTATCTTACTTTTGCCATTTACTTATCTTTCGTGAATCCTCTGAGCCAGAGATCTTGGCTTTTGTCAAGGAAAAGAACATAACATCATATCTATATTTATCACTACTATTTATACTACTAATTGTAAATAAACTATACATTTTTGCATTTGCAATTTTAGTATTGAAATACTGTATGTCACGATTCCCTTACCCTGAAACAGTGGGGTTGTAACAGTTAACAACACTTCTCTGCTTTATGACAGCCATAAAAGCATTGATGAATGTATTAGAACTTATACCAACCAGTCCACTTCATTATTGTTCTCATCTTTGCACGTAACAGTAGCTTCAGAATCACGCCAGTGAAAAAGCAGTAGGCCTACAACGGCCAAGACGAACTGCCACATGCTGTAGTTCTCTGAAAGAGTCATATATGGTGAAAGGTGAGTAGTAATAATAATAATACACTTTATTTTATAAAGTGCTTTTCAAAAACAATGTTTACAAAGTGCGTTACAGTGCCAAGATAATACAAAATATTCATAGATATAAACAATGGCGGTTCAATTAAGATCAACACAAAGCATATACAGTACATAGAAGTACGTACACACATTTATGTGTAAAATAGAGGTACTAAAATCTAAGGAAAAGCCTTGGTGTACAGATTCAGGAGTGATTTAAAAGATGGCACTGACTCCAAAGGCAGGGCATTCCAGAGCCTGGGCGCCCGGGCCGCAAAAGCCTGGTCGCCCATAGAGACAAGGTTAGTCCAAGGGGCTTCTTCCAGGAGAGCCCTACCTGAGGATCTAAGGGTGCGTAACGGCCTGTACAGTTCCAGCATGTCAGTGATATAGCTGGGAGCCAGGTCTTGCATGGCTTTAAAAGTGATCAATAAAATCTTAAAATCAACTCTAAAATTCACGGGCAACCAGTGAAGGGCAGCTAGGATCGGTGTTATGTGATCACGTCTCCTAGAGTTTGTCAGTATCCTAGTTGCAGAGTTTTGAACGAGTTGAAGGCGAGAGATTACTTATTAGGCTACTTAGAATCAGTTTGTCTCTCAATTGAAAACAAATTTAAATGTCAAATTACTAGTCAAATCTGAATGTACCATGTTTGCTTCAAGGTACAATTTAAGGGAGGTAACAGAGAAAACTTCAGTTACTTATTTAGGCTGCATATTAGATCAGAGTAAGTTGTGAGCTTGTCAAATGTCTGTATTCTATTATTGTGGTTTGGGTGTCGAAAAGATGACATGTAGAAACAGCGAAGCGCTCCCCTCCGCTCAACCATATGGGGTTTAAGTGGCTATGGTTAGGGTCATATAATTAGTGAGTCAATGGCTGTCTCTGTTATTTTTTTTTTTATGATATACATTGAGACATTGAGTTTATCCATGGTGTATTGATGAGTTCTTGAACATGTAATAAGACATTATACATCATGTCTTCGTTGTAACCCAAGGCATTAACAAACCATTTCTAATTTATCATTAAATTCTTTATAAATATACAAATTGAACACAAATTTAAAATGATTTGTGGATCATTCTTTCAACATTGGTACCTCCATGATTGTTCATGTAACATTGTGCTTTATAAAACATTCCTAAAATTGAACACAAAAAATGTAATTACCTATAAGAAATTATGGAGGAAAAAAATACAGTGATTTTATTTGAATAACGATTATTATTGTTATTGTAATTGTAGTTTTATTGTTTGATAAAATAGGGTATTGATTCTTCTTTTAATAGGTCAAAATATGGATCCAGAATCATGTAAATATTTTACTAATCATTGTTAAGCATGAAATAATGTTGAATAGTATTCACTTTAGATGATGGTGCATAATGACATGTTACAGTGATTTACGTTTCATGACTTATTGATCATTTCTGAGACATTAAATAGCAATGAATAGTGTTCAGTAAAATGTTATTATTTGACCTCACAATAAAAAAAATTATCTACCAGTAAAATTAATCATGTGGAAAAATGATCTTCAAATATTTTTTAAAAATTTAATTTGCACTTTTATAAAGTATGTAATAAAAAGTATAAATGGTTTGTTAATACCTCGGACTGCAACAAAGATTGAACACATGATGTATGTATTAGTAGGCCTATGTTGTAGTTTATTTGTTTTTAATATAACCATGGTTATACATAATTTAATAATCATTTACACATAGCAACAGTTTGTTCATGAAAAGTGTATCGTCTCCAAGCTGAAATGCAAATATCAGCACATCAATTAGTTAAAATGAACTAACAGTAAATTATACTGTATTAAAGTCCTGCAACAAGCAACATAGTTTGAAAAACTGGAGAATTTCATTGCGTTTACATGGACCCTATGGGGAAAGGGTGAGGGGGGATAAACCTATTGGTATTCAGATCAACGTGAAAATATCTTGTAAACACTCATTATCATCGTTTCTCTCTGGTTTCTGGTTGGAAATCTGTATTCTATACAAAACTGAAAGCATACAGAATCATTGTGTGCAAAATGTGAAATGTAATATTCAGATGAAATGCTTTGAGGCACGTAAACAAGGACACTTTTAATTAGTATCCAAGCTCTTGCTTTTAGCTGTGCTGTTATTTATGTCTGCAATGTTCTGAATGTATTTACCTTATTGGTGTTATACTTTTCTTTCTGCTTTATTGTTAATCATGCATACTTTTTTCTGTTAAGCTCTTTGCTCTGTAAAGCACTTTGAGATGCATTTCATGTGTATACAAATTACGTTTATTATTATTATTATTAATATTAAACAGTAACCATGACCCAATTTGGAATATCTGATCGGAATTATTTCATTCTGAATGAAGAAATATTGTCCACGTTAATGCTGGTAACACAACTGTTCTCCAGGTTTTGGATGCATACTGTATAGGCCAAATATAATTATGTTAAAGTTGCAGCTTAATACGAAAAACAGTTTTATAGAACATTATTTTCATGAAAAATCAAATTAAATGGAAGATTATGCAAATATCTCACTTACTTTCTTTCAGTGAACTGTACTGGACATTGTTCTCAGCTTGCACCAACCCCCTGCAACCACTAACAGTAATATGCCATGGTCTGTTCTGTACTTGCTGATTAAGTGTTCAAAAATCTTCCTTGTGAGGCAGGATCTCACAAGCAACTCAGGTAACGCCTACTTGTAACTCGATCATGAGCCATTTATCTTGACTTCGAACACCTTATAATAATGCTGTCACTCACTCTAGAGAAGTAGTTTAACAGGTATCTGGGCACTGATCCTCTGGCTATGGCATGAGAGATGGGTCAACTACTTGTAACCCAGTTTAAGCCATCAAACAGATAATTATCTGAATGTCTGTCTGTTTAAGTGTCTGACCGAGCGCACAGCTCTCTCTCTCTCTCTCTCTCTCTCTCTCTGTGTGTGTGTGTGTGTGTGTGTGTGTGTGTGTGTGTGTGTGTGTGTGTGTGTGTGTGTGTGTGTGTATGTGTGTGTGTGTGTGTGTGTGTGTGTGTGTGTGTGTGTGTGTGTGTGTGTGTGTGTGTGTGTGTGTGTGCGCGCGCATTCCTAACAAAAAAAATAGCTTACAATAAATATACCCCTTTGATTCTGGATGGGGACCCAAATGCATGCGGGTCCCCATCCGGAATCAATGGGGGTAAATTTACTATAATCACATTTTTGTCTTAGGAATGCAACAGATACAAAAAAATATTGTTAACACTTTATATTAAGGTCGGCTTTATAAGGCATTATAATGCTTGTTATAAATGTGTATAATCATGTATAACAGCTTATAGCAGCTTATAACCACGGTTATAACGCATTATAAGTGCATGGTTATAATGCATTATTATGCAAAGTGGAACAACACATTATAACTAGTAAGACACCTCAGGGTGACTTGCGACCTCAGGGTGACATCATGCGACCTCGCCCTTTGCCAAGTGATTTATATGGGACCAGTTACTCATATATGGAGACCCCTTCATGATAGTTATAATATGTCAAAACATGCCCATATATGGACATCACCAAATATGGGCATTCCCATATATGTCCTTAATATTGATAACATAATATCCTTAATAATGTCCTTAATATTGACAATATAGGAATCTCCATATACTGTATGGGCATAAAACGTACATAAGTAATGCCAAGGGCCTTGGTGAGTTAGGGCCTTGGTTTGATGCCTGGATCTCCATATATGGGCATAAGGGGGTACCATAACATTCTAATTTTCGGCCTGGGATTTATGACATCAGAAATCTCCATGTATGGGCATAAAAGTTTTTTTTCTTTTTCTGGGAATGACCATATGGACTTTTTATTTTATTTTTATTTTCCTTTATTAAAATAATAATATGTATTCATGTATGGGCATAACATATATTGTATGTTAACCCTAACCCTGCTTTTTAGCATAGAATTGTGCATTTGTTTGATAGTTCATACCGTTAGGTGCATAATTCTCAAGTGTGAACTGTACAGTATGTTTGGTTAATATGCTAGCTACCATGTAGCCATGCTAACTAGGCATATGCTAATTCATGTTACAGTTTGTTTTTATTTTGTTGTTTAGTATGTTTAAAAGCGGTTGTAATGTGGTTACACTTATGGTCTTTAGACTTTGTATATAACAGCTAATTAGGCCTCTTATGTTTGTGTTGGTTAAATGTTTTTATGCCTCATATTATTTTTTTACGTTATTGTGTACAACCTGTGTGGTATAATTTTGATTTGCATAATGTTGTATATCATTCTCATTCCTGAGTTTCTGTCATTTTGTAATTTTTGTAACCCTTACCCAACCAAAAAACACAGGCCCTTCTCCTATAGAAGTCCAGAGTCTTGGTGCCCTTTTCCCCCAGTTCTGGACATCGCTCCAATGAATGCCCATTATGTAGAATACAAACGGGATGTTGTAGGGATTGTTATTGAAGTTACCATGACAAACAATAATATACCGTAGTTTAGCTGGGTGAACACTCGAAACATTTAATTAAAATCTACATCTGTGTTCCTCATACTACAAGTCTTTAGTCTGTTGTGCATTTTAAAAGAATGAAATCCCCTAACATGATTCTTCCTCATACTGCAAGGCAAAGAGAGCTTCCCTTTGTCTCTGGCAGAGGGGAGAGGACAATCAAGTTTCTGTTTTGACATTCTTTTACCATCGTTCCATTGTGCAACAGCTTAGAATCAATAGAACACCTGTTCATCTTAATGGAAACGTGAAGTTACCGTGCCAAACAACAAAATAGTTTAGCTGGACAAACCTCGAAACGTATAATTAAAATTTACATCCGTGTTCTACAAGTCTTTACACAATTCTTCCTCAAACTGCAAGTCATGTGTCTTTTATGCAGGTTAAAAAAATCACACCGTGCTGCATGTGTGTGTGTGTGTGTGTGTGTGTGTGTGTGTGTGTGTATGTGTGTGTGCGTGCGTGCGTGCGTGCGTGCGTGCGTGCGTGCGTGCGTGCGTGCGTGCGTGCGTGCGTGTGTGTGGTCAGCAGAGGTATTGCCATGATTCGGACATAGCCAGCAGCAGCCACATACGGACATACCCACTCGGAGGAGCTGCTCCACTGCTCAAAAAAAGCAAACCTGTTCATTACCCTATTACTGTGGATCATTTTCTGTTGCTAATAAATATGTCCTTCTAATTTGTTACATTGCAAAATAGGTGGACATGTATGGGCAGAATAATACCTATCATTACAGTAATAGGCCAATAAGTCAACATGAATAAATATCTGCTGGCTTTGTAGAACTGCAATGGCTAATTATGGCTTTAGATACATTTTTGACCTTACTCATATAAAAAGCTGGACTATGTCACTTTCCTCTTTTACCCCAGGTTTGAATCCAGTTTCCTAAACAAGTGCTTTTCATTTTCTTTTTTAAATTTTGAGTTGATAGAGCCTGCATGCTTGCTCAGAGGTCGTAAGGTCAAAATCAGATCAGGTGTCTATATTAAGACATGAAACCTTTGACACCATCTAAATGTCGTAATATAAGAGCAGGGAGACAATGGGAAACTACATTATCTGAAAACAATCCCGCCTGTTCGTTGTAACGTTATCAGATTTAGGAAAAATCCATTTACCTCAGATTCCTTTTCCCAGATTGGGTTTTTGGTGAAAACAAGCTATCTTCAACTGCCCATAACTTTAGAACGGAAAAGAAGAGAGACGAGTCAGTCCAACATCACATACTTTGTTTACATCCGCATTGGAAAAATATATTCTGTGGTTCTCCAAAGATACGGTAGAATCATGTAAAAACACTGGCAGCAGTAGCGTTATTAAATAATTAAGACCCGGCAATGAATGTGCTGCATCTAAAGTATCAGTTAAGACTCAACCAGGGGTGGCAGTGGCTCAGAGTGGCTGCTTGGCAACCGGAAGGTTCCCAGTTTGATCCCAGCCTCCCTCAGAGTTAGTGTTGCAGTGTCCTTGAGCAAGTCACTGAACCCCTAATTGCTCCTGATGAGCAGGTTGGTGCCTTGCATGGTTACAGTTTTACAATTTAGGCATTTAGCAGACGCTCTTGATCCAGAGCGGCTTACAATAAGCAGGTAATAATACATCAATACAATAAGCAAGGTAATACTTCAATACATCGACATCAATACATCAAATGAATAGAATGACCAATCTAGAAGAAAACAAAAGAAAATAATTTAGGTTGACCAAGCACCTAATCAGTAAAACAATATGATATAAAACCTAGAAAATGCTATAGCCTTCATGTATGGTCATTGAGGGTAGGCGAGTGCTACAGTAAGTGCTATAGGCTTAGGTGGAGTCTGAAGAGGTGAGTCTTCAGGCCACAGCGGAAGTTAGGGAGTGAGTCTGTAGTTCTAAGTGCGACAGGGAGTTTATTCCACAGATTGGGAGCCAGGAGGACAAATTGTCTAGGACGAGTGGATTTTTGTTTAGCAAAGGTTCTGTCAACATCCCTGAACCTGTGTTAGCTGATCTGAGTGAACGGGTGTGGTTGGGGGTTGATCAGGCTTTGGAGGTATGGAGGTGCCTTTGGCTGCCTTGAAGGCCAGCATCAGTGTTTTGTATTCTGTGCGGGCAGCAACCAGGAGCCAGTGGAGGGACCAGAGAAGGGGGGAGATGTGAGAATTTTGTCAAAAAACAAATGCCAAACTTTTCACATTGGCCTGTTATAGCGGCACCCCCTCAGCCTTATGTTCCCTCAGCCTTATGTTCCCTCAGCCTTATGTTCCCTCAGCCTTATGTTCCCTCAGCCCTATATCCTTCATCCCAAAATAGGACCCTATGTTCCCTCAGCCTGGACTTATGGGCAGGCCCCCATGGCATTGGTCCGACGCCTTATTGTTCCAACGTCCCATTAGCTGGTGAATGCTTGCTATTACTAACCTCCCCCACAGATTATTCCTAACAATTTCAAACAATTGATGACTGATAGTCTGTCATCCCTTTTGACAGATATGTAAAAATATATGGTCATGTGTCTGTGTATAAAAACAGAAATCAATCAATTTAACAGAATATCTAAATGTGAATGTTTCATTTCACGTAAAAAGTCAACTCAAATTTCCCCATTTTGTTTATTCATATTATACTACTAGACTTTATGTGGATGTATGCAAATAGATTGAATCTGTCAGAAATTGCAAAAGTAAACATGATGTCTTAATATACTGACATGTATAGACAAACACACACACACACACACACACACACACACACACACACACACACACACACACACACACACACACACACACACACACACACACACACACACACACACACACACGTGTGAAAAAGTGCCCATGGGCTTGAAAAGGTTCGTTACCACTACTCTAGATTAAATAATAAAGATGGACAAGAACTATAGTGTGGTTGCCATGTAAGCAACCACACTGATAATACTTCACAATCATAATCTATGGAAACCCTTGATCCACAGTCTGGGGTCCACAATCACCACCAGACCTCACCTCTCATCACAGTTAGGAGCCCTGGCATCAAACTATTGTGACACTATGTTTGCATTCCTTGAAATGATGCCATGCTAATCTCTCATCGATCAAGTACGTTTCTGTTTGACACTCAGGCATCTTTTCCCATTGTTCTATTGTGCATAGATTATGAACACTGTTGGGTAAAGCATCAACAAACCTCGAAACTATAATTAAAATCTACATCCGTGTTCCTCATACTACAAGTCTTTAGTCTGTTGTGCATTTTAAAAGAATGAAATCCCCTAACACGGTTCTTCCTCATACTGCAAGTCATGTGTCTTTTTATGCAGCCCTGTTCCCTGTGGATAATGTCATACTAAATATGTTTGAATCTGTTACATTGTTGCCAATGTCCTTCTAATCTATTACATTGTTGCTAATGTCCTTCTAATCTACATCAAAATGTATCTTGTTACAAAGTACAAATATATACCCCCAAATAAATGTATAAAAATTAATTACAAAATACCAGTAATATTTATTTTATTTTTATTTTCTTCTTTATTTTTTTTAAATGTTTTTGTACGTATACTGTATGTAGTAGTATTTTAAACAATCACATCTACAGCATGTTGATAAGATTACAGACAGGGCTAAAGGCATGGCGGAGACATGATTTCGTCCGTCCGTCCGTCCGTCCGTCCGTCCGTCCGTCCGTCCGCGTGTGTGCGTGCCTGCGTGCCTGCGTGTGTGCGTGTGTGCGTGTACGTGCGTGCGTGCGTGCAATCATGTCTTTCCGTCTGTGGACAGCTGATCTCTGGCACCGTTGGCATGGTGGCTGCAAAACTGTGCACACACACGTCCCTGGGTGCCATGAATTTTGAACGCACATTCCCACTAGATAGAGGAAGAAATGCCACTTGATTGTTATCTAATCAGCCTCGTGGTGGTGCTATAACAGGCCAATTTGTGTTTTACCCTTAACTCCACTGATCAGAGTAAAACTTTGTATGGACACTCCCTCGAGGCCAAGGGAAAGCCTTGCCCTGCATTTTTCACATCTGCCTGACTGACAGGCTGACTTGTATAAAACAAATGTTTTGAAATTACTCCTTTCAGATTTTATCCAAAAATCACACAAATCCGTACACACAGTATCTCTACAGTCATGTGATCAAGACAAATTTCTCAGATATTTCATATTCCGTCCTGATTGGCTAATAGTCCAAGCATTTCAGGCAAAAATCGTGCACTTTATGAAAGAAGCATGAAATTTGGCACACATTAGAACATGCCATATGGAACATTTTTGGCTATAGGGGCATCGCAGATTTGTCTTTCGAAACTTGTGGGAGCCAATCAAAGTTGGGCTCTCATAGACTTTACTATACAGTACAATAATACAAAAAATAAATATGCTTTAAGTAGCACGTGAGGGGTCAAACAAGGGTTTTTCGGGATTCTGAATCCAATGCAAGCATTTGTTTTGCACAAAAAATATTCCTTTCTGAAAAACGGCCCTGACAAAACTATGAAAAGTGATGACTCATCACTAAACCATCACTAAAGCATAGTTTTATGGGGACAGTTTTTAGCCCAAGGAATGTTTTTCGTGCAAAACGAATGCTTGCATTGGATTCAGAATCCCGAAAAACACCTAGTTTGACCCCTCACATGCTACTTAAAGCATATTTATTTTTTGTATTATTGTACTGTATAGTAAAGTCTATGAGAGCCCAACTTTGATTGGCTCCCACAAGTTTCCCAAGACAAATCTGCGATGCCCCTATAGCCAAAAATGTTCCATAATTATGGCATGTTCTAACTGTGTGCCAAATTTCATGCTTCTTTCATAAAATGCACGATTCCATCAAAATACTGCCCGAAACGCCTGGACTATAACATTGGCTTCCAAAGTTGGCAGGATTGGTACAAAATGCCTCAAATCACAAAAAAAACATAAAAATGTGCACTCACATTCCCACTAGGTCAAAAAACAAATGCCAAACTTTTTCACATTGGCCTGTTATAGTGGCACCAGTAGGTCACTTTTGCAAAACACAATTTTGGAACAAAATCATACTCGCAGCGTCGGGTCCATGCCCAAGCCCTATGTTCCCTCAGCCCATGTTCCCTCAGCCTTATGCCTTATGTTCCCTCAGCCTTATGTTCCCTCAGCCTTATGTTCCCTCAGCCTTATGTTCCCTCAGCCTTATGTTCCCTCAGCCCTATGTTCCCTCAGCCCATGTTCCCTCAGCCCATGTTCCCTCAGCCTTATGTTCCCTCAGCCCTATGTTCCCTCAGCCCTATGTTCCCTCAGCCTTATGTTCCCTCAGCCCTATGTTCCCTCAGCCCTATGTTCCTTCATCCCAAAATAGGACCCTATGTTCCCTCAGCCTGGACTTATGGGCAGGCCCCCATGGCATTGGTCCGACGTCTCATTGTTCCGACGTCCCATTAGCTGGTGAATGCTTGCTAACCTGCCGACGCTGGTGAATGCTAACCTTTTGAATGCTAACCTGCCGATGCTGGTGAATGCTAACCTGGTGAATACTAACCTGGTGAATGCTGACCTGCCAATGCTGGTGAATGCTAACCTGGTGAACGCAGACCTGCCGACACTGGTGAATGCTAACCTTTTGAATGCTAATCTGCAGACACTGGTGAATGCTAACCTGGTGAATGCTGATCTGCTGACACTGGTGAATGCTAACCTGGTGAATGCTGATCTGCTGACACTGGTGAATGCTAACCTGGTGAATGCTAACCTGCCGACACTGGTGAATCCTAACCTGGTGAATGTTAACCTGGTGAATGATAATCCTAACCTCAGTAAAACTATGCCTAAACCTAACCCTGTAGGACTAATGAGATGTCAGACTTATGGGCAGTCCCTTAATAGGCCCTATGTTACCCTATGTTAGCCAACACATTTTTCTTTAACCCGTGTTGATAGTAACCACAACATCAAATTAAACGTGCACTGTTGAAAGCACAGGTTCTGGGGGTACTTACATGTGTACATCATGTTGCAAGGGAATATCCGTTTTGGTTAGAACTGATACAAAATATAACTTTGTATTTAACACAAAAAGTAGGCTAATATAACATAACAAATTATAACTTATGTTGTATTGTAAATTCCAAATATCAAATAGGTATCCTCCAAGATACCCATGCATGTACCTAACAAACTACTTCCTAAAGGTCAAGGATGTTCACGATCACAACACCAGAGGCACTGCTTCTTTTACATTCAGACCACTGAGTAGTGGCTCTAATAGCCAGTCTTAGCTCTGGTCCAGACACTCTGACAGATGGCTGGCTAAAAGACTAGACCATAACCAAAGGTAGTTTTGAGTTGTTGAAAGTCTATTCTCTGCGGTGGGAAACCAGGGGTGTAGTTGTCCCGATTTAAAATGAAGCAAACACGGAACTGAAAGTTCCTATGATTGGCCGCTAGTTGCGCTGTTCTGGCACCAGAAGCAACATGTTCTCCATAGGATTCCATTAATTTCCCCCAAACTTTTACATTTGATTTTCTTACCTTAATAAACATTGTCATAAATACTTTATGGTTCCTGTAGTTTAAAGCCTCGTTTCATGTCTCCATTCCAACATCCCCCTTACCCTAACCCTAACCTCTATGGAATTGCTGCCACTCTGACAATAAGAGGTCAATGTCGGAATGGCAGCATGTCGGAATGGAGAGCAGTCACCAAATAAAACATATCCAACTCGACCGTCGCCACATCCAACTCGGCCGCCGTTTATTTCCGGGTTGTGTCTGCGGTGGGTGCATTTTATTTCATGACCAAAATAATGTATTCTAACTAGAAATACTGTTCCTTCGAAACAGTGTGGGCTCGCTTCCAACCCAACAAATAGGATACTTTAAGGTACTGTAAGGTACAGTACCTTACAGTATTGTACTGTACCTTACTATACTGTACTGCACCTTACTGTACTGTACTGTACTTTACTTTACTGTACTCTACTGTACCTTACTGTACTGTACTGTACCTTACTTTACTATACTATACTGTACTCTACTGTACCGTACTGTACCTTACTGTACTGTACTCTACTGTACCTTACTATACTGTACTTTACTGTACTCTACTGTACTTTACTGTACTCTACTGTACTTTACTGTACTCTACTGTACTGTACCTTACTGTACTTTACTGTACTATACTGTACCTTACTGTACTGTACCTTACTGTACTGTACTTTACTGTACTCTACTGTACCTTACTGTACTGTACTGTACCTTACTGTACTATACTATACTGTACTCTACTGTACCGTACTGTACCTTACTGTACTGTAATCTACTGTACCTTACTATACTGTACTTTACTGTACTCTACTGTACTTTACTGTACTCTACTGTACTTTACTGTACTCTACTGTACCTTACTGTACTTTACTGTACTCTACTGTACCATACCTTACTGTACTGTACCTTTCTGTACCTTACTGTACTTTACTGTACTCTACTGAACCTTACTGTACTTTTACTGTACTCTACTGAACCTTACTGTACTGTACATATTCTATGTGTTCTAGAGGTGTATATTGAGTGCATATACTGTAGGTTAACAATGCCAGATCACATCTGTCCTCCACTATGTCTATAACCAAGGCGTTCTTCTATGTGGCCACTCCAGACTGAGGAGTGGAGCATGACTTTTATTGTGTTTGTGGATCTGATTTGAAAATGCATTGGTTGTGATATCTCCCTGACAACCAACAACAACCACTAATACGGCTGAGTGTCCCTGCGGGTTCTAGGATATATACTGTAAATCCCATTGCCCGGGATCCTAAAACCTTATTCTTTTTAACTAAATTTTCTAAAACACTACAAAACATGTCTCAAAGACAAATACAAGCAAACGTCTCCACAGTAACAGTTGTTTGTGTGTGTGTGTGTGTGTGTGTGTGTGTGTGTGTGTGTGTGTGTGTGTGTGTGTGTGTGTGTGTGTGTGTGTGTGCGCACGCGCATGCGTGCGTGTGCGTGCACATTGTAGATCAACTTCATAGCAGTATTAAGTGGTCCATCTATGTTTTTTTTATTAATAATACAATCTGCAAAGTAACAAGTAACTGAAGCTGTCAAATGCTGTATTTATAGTAGAGTATATGTAACAAAAATGGAAAGTAGAGTAAAAGTACCTCAAAATTGTACTGTAGTGTAGGTACAAGTACTTGTATATACTTGAGTAAATGTACTTGGTTACTTTGCAGCACCACAGAACAGCCAATGACAGACAGGCCTTTAATCACAGCTGTTTCAATCAGTAGAGTGGAGAGGGACATTTAGAGATATTTGTAGTTTTAACTCAGAATATATACATCACACAGCTTAGATATTTGGATCAAATCAGAGAGCAGACCTGTGTGAACGCAATGATATAAATAGCATATCTGAAGTGTGAACACTGCAGCCACAGCACCTTAACATAAACATGGGTCTATTATCCTTCTCTCCACTCTGTCCCCACTCACTAAACCCATTGGAAATGCATTGGGTGCTTAAAGTTAAACATTCTTTTTTTATTATTCTACAAAACATTTCAAAACGAAAAATACAAGCACACGTGTCCTCAGTAAGCTGAACACATAAAAATTTGAATGGTGTTGAAAGGTGTAAGCGTGTAGGAGATGAATCGCGCCAAAGTTTTGAGGAGATACACATATAGCTATAAATAAATAAACAAATAAACTAGAAATACTGTTCCTTCGAAACAGTGTGGGCTCGCTTCCAACCCAACAAATAGGATACGTTAAGGTACTGTAAGGTACAGTACCTTACAGTATTGTACTGTACCTTACTATACTGTACTGCACCTTACTGTACTGTACTGTACTGTACTGTACTGTACTGTACTGTACTCTACTGTACCTTACTGTACTGTACTGTACCTTACTGTACTATACTATACTGTACTCTACTGTACCGTACTGTACCTTACTGTACTGTACTCTACTGTACCTTACTATACTGTACTTTACTGTACTCTACTGTACTTTACTGTACTCTACTGTACTTTACTGTACTCTACTGTACTTTACTGTACTCTACTGTACTGTACCTTACTGTACTTTACTGTACTCTACTGTACCTTACTGTACTGTACCTTACTGTACTGTACCTTACTGTACTGTACTGTACTGTACCTTACTGTACTGTACTGTACCTTACTGTACTATACTATACTGTACTCTACTGTACCGTACTGTACTGTACTCTACTGTACCTTACTGTACTGTACTTTACTGTACTCTGCTGTACCTTACTGTACTGTACTCTGCTGTACCGTACTGTACTGTATTGTACTTTACTGTACCTTACTGTACTGTACTTTAATGTACTCTACTGTACCTTACTATACCTTACTGTACTGTACTTTAATGTACTCTACTGTACCTTACTGTACTGTACTTTAATGTACTCTACTTTAATGTACTCTACTGTACCTTACTATACCTTACTGTACTGTACTCTACTGTACCTGACTACCTTACTGTACCTTACTGTACTGTACTTTTATGTACTCTACTGTACTCAACTGTACCTTATTGAAAAGCCTGTCAACTGATCTCCCTGACAACCAACAACAACCAACACAATGGCTGACTGTCCCCTCAGGCCACTGGGACCTACAGTAAAATCCTTAAATTCTATAGCCTGAAGGGACAGTCCGCCATTCCACTGGTTGCCGCCGGTTGCCAGGGACATATCACAACCAATCAGGATCCTAAAACTTTCTTATTTTCTAGGTTAAATTTCTCTAAAACTACAAAACATTTCAAAAAGAAAAATACAAGCACACGTGTCCTCAGTAAGCTGAACACATAACCATTTGAATGGTGTTGAAAGGTGTAAGCGTTTAGGAGATGAATCGCGCCAAAGTTTTGAGGAGATACACATATATAAACAAATAAATAATGAAGATAACATACGTGTGCTCGGCTTCCAGGCGAGCCCACAATAATGAAGATAACATACGTGTGCTCACCTTCCAGGCGAGCCCACAAATAGTGGGTGGGGTTCTGAGAGGTTTCCCACCGCGGGGAATAGACTCAACAATGCAAAACTACCCTTGTTTAGGTGAGTAGCGAAGTAGTTTTGTTTATTTTGACTGAAGTTAAGCCCTCGTTGGGGTACAGAAATCCTGGTCTAGTCTTTTAGCCAGCCGCCTGTCAGAGTGTCCGTTGACCAGAGCTAAGCCAGTCTAAGCTAATCTCTTCCTCAGGCGGATGTGAGGAAGGCTGTACTGACCTGTAGTAATTGTTGGGGATATGCATTCCCCACTGAATATATGTATGACATTCTTTGCACTTGCATTCATTTCCTATTCTTATTTCATCAACAGGCCAATAGGACAACATGAAATTAATGTAGAGTATATGCTGGCTTTTTATGACCAAGATTTTAATTTGAACTATCAACGTACTTAATATACTCTATAAGTAGATACCGTAAATACATAAACACATATTTTGTGTTATTTAAAAATAATGTTTACATAAGTTTGGGGGCGAACATGCATCCAACCCACCCAATCAAAGGTTGACAAAATAAATTGTTTGGCCTATTGAAAAATTGCAGAGCAAATACCAATGATATGGTGTGCAGCCTTTACAATAGCCCACTAGGCCACTACTCATCTTGTTCAGTTCACACGATTCACAGATCCCTGGGTCTCTGAAGGTCTTTTCAAACAGAGTTGACACATGTTTTCTTGTCTGCAACCATACATTCATTAACCGCTTTCAACCCGGTGTCACTTTTTTTGGCGTGTACTGTATCTATGTCGTCGACAGAAGAGCCCCCGATCAACGTCTACATTCATCTGGATTCTCCATACTTCTGGCCTGCTCGTTTGTGTTTTTTCTAAAGCATGGCCATGTACCGGTAGGTAGGTGTGGGACATCCCACTGATTGATGCCCGTATGTTGGTTCCCATGTGTAGTGATTTGTGATGAGCTGGATTTGACCCCAGTCTCCCACTAGCCAGGCCGATGTACAACCTAGCATCTCAATAGGGCTGAGCCCCATTGGCAGGGCTGTTGTGCACTGGTCTTGGCTGTGGGCAACACATGATACAGGGACTTATCTGTGTCAATGGCAACGATCTGCTAGTCTCATCTTCCTGACAGTGATCTTCTCAGACACACATATATGGTAGCACCCCGTTCAGATGTTTGTTGTGTTGGTCGTCCTCTTTGATTTTCAGTACAGATGTTGGTAATGTGTTGGCACTGTTTGAAGTTCAATCCAGGTGTTGGTATTGTGTTGGTCCTGTTTGTTTATATTGAATGTGATTTCTCCATCGCAACGCTTTACCATCAAAGTGTCTTTGGTCATATGATCAAGATTTTTCATATTCCATTCCGATTAGCTATATACGATTGGCTTCTGTGGGACCCGTTTGGAATATAATGCCACAAGTCAAGAACACAGGGATCAACACAGAGCCAAAGCACTTCCACCCATAGGAGGAGCAACTAATTGCGACCGTAGGTCGCATTTACTACCAAAACCTCCACAGGCTGTCTGTCTGTCTGTCAGTGAGTGAGTCAGTGAGTCACACTTTTGCCCTGCTCATATCTCCACAACCGTTGCCCCCATCCATGCCACATTTTGCACACACACTCCTTACCTGCCAAACTACAACCTCCAAGGACCCCCGGAGCTCCAGGGACCCCCAGGTCCCTGGGGGACCCCCAGGTGTAAAAAAATGTCCCTCCGTGAGTGACACATCACACGTCACACTTTTCCCCTGCTCATATCTCCACAACCGTTGCCCCCATCCATGCCACATTTTGCACACACACTCCTTACCTGCCAAACTACAACCTCCAAGGACCCCCGGAGCTACAGGGACCCCCAGCTCCCTGGGGGACCCCCAGATGTAAAAAAAACCCCAAATGTGCAAAAATGACCAAATGACCACCCCAACGACAAATGACAAATGGTCTTGTGAGTCATGCGAGAATCACAGTTAATTTTTTTTTTTGTTGATTCCTTAAAAGTTTTTGAGTGGTGGTCACCCCATTTCCTAAGCACGAGTGTGTATAGGTTTGTTTGTTACTATCTATGCATGTGTGTACCGGTATGTAGCCTGAGCATGAGCTGCAATACCGCTGGTGACCAAGCAGCTGACACACACACACACACACACACACACACACACACACACACACACACACACACACACACACACACACACACACACACACACACACACACCACTCACTTCAAACTTGGTTTGATTCTTTTCACACTGTTTGTATGTATGGCCGGGACTAATACAGTCTTGTGTAGGCCACCCAGCCTGGCGAAGACCTGCCCTTTTCTAGTGCTGAGTGAGCAGTACAAGTCCATAGCCAAAGGTCAAGTTTACGAATAATTGACGGTTAAGGCCTGGCTGGCTAGTATAGCAGCCGTATTTGCTTCTATTGCCTATTGTTCTCAGTGGCTTTAGCGCCAGGGATAAATAGATTACACAACAGGCACATTAACTCTAAATGGCAGGCTATTCATTACCAAAAATAGTCATAGCCTTTACACTTACGGGATGTTACTTTTTAGTCCCTCCTACAACTGTCAGATTTGATGGAAGATATAAGAAGTGCTTGGTGTGCTCATGTCTCACTCAGCCATGGCCCTGAGAGCAGCAGCATTGATAGTTCTCTCCGTCCTCCATGTGTGCTCCCCTGGCCCTGTCCGTCGCCCTGTCGGCTGGTTTGAACACTGCCGTTCCTCCACCAACCTCTCCATCACAGCCCTGGAGGTCCTGCCTGGTGGAGGCTGGGACAACCTGAGAAACGTAGACAGGGGCCGGGTGATGAACTTCAGCTACTCCCAGTGCCAGACCACCGAAGACGGCTTCTATTTCGTCCCAGACGACGTGTTTGTCATCGCCCAGAAGGTGACAAATGTTGATACCTATGCAGAAGTCATCAGTTCCTGGCTCCAGCACAAGAGTTCTACATCTTACTCCATCAATATAGCTGCGTCTGGCAATTCTGAAGAATTTGGTGAACTGCATGGAAAGTTCTCTGCTGAAAACCAGAGGGTGAAAACCAACCAAATCAATGGCAAGTCTAGCACAACCAGAGTGCAGGTGAGTTTAATGTTTTTATCTGATCTTGCAAATGTGTAAAAGGATGGACTAATTCGTTTTTTTTTTTCTAATGTTATGGTGATGCTACATACGTTCTACTCTTTACATACACAAGGCTCTCCGTTGTGTTGCGCTAATGTTGCTACTGCTCAAACATTTTATTTGTTTTTTTTTAGACTCATTATAGTCCGGGAATATTATCGGAATAATGTATGGGAACCTTATGTATTTGTAAAGATTTAAATTGCTGAAAGGTGGGGTACCATTAATTTTACTTTAAATATCCCTTGACTATTAAAGGACAACATTGTTTTTTTATATTGTAATTAGAGAGAAGAAAAGATGAGTTGAGATGTTTTCATTTACTGCCTTCTGTTGTTTTAGAGATTTTAACGATTTTGATTTCAGTGGGTGGGGGCATTCATACAAGTGGCTAAATATGTCTTTTAGACACTATAAGTCGGAGATTTCTGTATTATTATTTACAGTAACACTACTAGCCTCCATAAACCATAAATCACATCTGCCCATGAAAGATGGTGCATCTTGGGAATGTGCTTATTGTGTCTAAAAATAAATACAACATACATATTGAGCCACTTGTACGGCGTACGTATGCCCCCACCCATTGATTTTTTTTTTCTAAAACGATAGAAAGAAGTAAATGATTTTTTTAACACTCATCTTTTCTTTTCTCTAATTATCTGAAATATGAACCCTTGCTTTTATTTCCTAGATACGGAACCACATTTACACAGCAATGGCTAATCCTGACTTCACACTGGACTCCCACTTCGTTCAACAAGTAGAGGACATTGCAGATGCTATTGAAAATAACCAGACGAGGCTAGCCACTTACCTGTCAGAGAAGGTAGTGGCTGACTATGGGACACATGTGATAAGTAGTGTTGATGCAGGGGCTAACTTAGCTAAAGAGGACTACTTCAAGTCATCTGATCACTCAGACAGTGATGACTCCACAACTTCCATCAAAGCATCAGCTGGCTATAATTTTTTTTCTTTGTTTACAATTGATGTAGAAATGGGTTACAAACATGAGACATCAGAGCAAAGTAAATATGACAGTAGCATCACTTCCTCCTTCATGGAGGGCCACGGAGGTGCACCCTACTACCCTGGCATGTGTCTTGCCAAGTGGCAAGAGAGCACCAGAAATAATCTTGTTGGTATTGACCGGTCTGGTCTGCCACTATATTATGTCATAAACACCAACACTCTTCCTGATCTGCCAGAGCCACTCGTTAGCAAGGTGGCTGACTCCCTGCAACAGGCCATAACGCGCTACTACATGGTTAACACCCACCCTGGCTGTGTCAACGTTGACTCGCCAAACTTTAACTTTCAAGCTAATGTTGATGACAACTCATGTGATGGGACAGCCACAGGCCTGAGTCTTGGTGGAGTCTACCGGACGTGTGCAGGAGCAAGTCAGCTCTGCCAGAATCTGGTTCAGACAAACCCAAATACAGGTGACTACACTTGTAACGCACCATACCAGGCAATATTATTAAACACTGAGGAGATACAGTCTCACTATTTTGTAAGAGAATGTAAACAAGAAGCGTATACATGTTGGCTTGTTGGAACATGCCATAGAGAAGTATGTTCGGATGTTTTGCATTCCAGATGGGCTAACGTCCATAATTATTGGTGCTATTCAGATGTTTCTACAGGGAACAAAGGTTATCTGTTTGGAGGTCTCTATAGCTCTTCTATAAATAATCCCATCACCAAACGTAGTAGCTGTCCTCAACACTTCAACCCAGTTAAATTCCTGAGTAATGATGTAATGATCTGTCTTAGTAAAGCATATGCACTTGGTGCCCCACAAGCTGTGCCCTTTGGAGGTTTTTTCAGTTGTGACTCAACCAACCCCTTGACAGACGGCAACAGTCACTGTCCTCCCCAGTTCAGCCAGCATTTATTCACAATCGTTGACGGCTGTCCCATTCACTACTGTGTCAAGTCAGTTTTGTTCAGAGTTAAGCAGCTACTGCCAATCCGTCTACCTCCTTTCACCAAACCTCCAGTGATAGGTGTGCAATCCAACAGCGGCACAGTCAGGGTGTTGACAGAAGGGAAGCAGTCATGGGTCAAAGTGGGTCAATCAAAATCATGGACGAGGGCTGCAACAGACCATGTCCAGGATGCGATCAAGAATTCTGCAACAGATTCCGCTGATGTCTCTTGGGAGAAGGCAGGAGTAGGTCTTGGGGTCATAGCTCTGGTCATCTTAATGATTGTAGGTGTGGTGCTCACAGTGAGGCGGAAGAAGGGTTTGCCGTTGTGTAAGAAGCACACCCATGGGGAGGATGCTTACAGTCAGCCAAAGATGCCAGGGGCAGAGAAGCAGGTTGAACATGAGATGGAACAGCCTTGCTGACTCCAGTATTCTAAGGAAACTGTAGATTCTTTGAGAAGATTTATTTCTTCACAACCATGTTTTTGTTTAAGATCTTATAGTGAGCTTTCTTATTTTCGATTATGTATAAGAATTATCTGACTAATTTTTGATCCCTTAAAAGTGCTTGATTGTAAATCTCACATTTTGGGTAATTGATAAGTGTCATCCAGCAAATATACATGATCAGGCAAATGACATACAGTAAGCTATTGTATGGAGTTCTTGGGATTAATAACTTGCCACTGCCACTGTTTCTCAAATTCCATTTAATCTTTTTTTTTTGTGTGTGTCTTTTTTTTTAAATACATTATTAAGTATTTTTGTGATTGATGTGTAGAATTGTGTGAATCTTTCAAATTGGTGCATACAAATGATTTGGTCAATTTGTCATGTAGTTTGGGCCTGACATGGGAAAATAAAAATAAACAGTATCAAGTTGTTGTCGTTGTTTTATTTATATCCATTTGGTTTTATTTATATTAGTTAATTTAGAGCCACTGCAATATGGTCACCTGACCTAAATGATCTTACAATAACAATGAATGGAAACAAAACTTACCCCATCAGTGTCAATGGGGAATAATTGTATGATATTGTAATGGAGATTAAATCTTAATGCATTCAGATGAACTCTTTTTAAGAGCTAGGACTCGTTGGCACGCTGGATAGAATTAAAATGCTAGAAATGTTAGAATGTTAGAGCTGTAACTGCAAACTAAACAAGGGGGTAAAAAATCCTTCAGTACCATGATATGATGTGATATAAAAAAAAAAGTGGCAAAGAGTGTATGCAAGTTTCACACTTTCAAATGAATGTCTGCACAATGTGAATACTGTACTTTCATGGCAATTAAATCTTAATCTTAACTGTTAAAGGCAGGCAAGCAGCTAGCCAATCACACTAATTCTACTGGCCTTCCAGAATATGGGATCCAGACACAATCATCATGAAACTCTGTGGAACTTTATATACTGTACTCTGTGTTCATTGCATTTGATAGTATGGGAGATAGGTGGGTTAGGCCTATTGCTCTGAATCTAATGATCCTGATACATATTTCTAGAAGAATATAAAATAAAGGTTGTTGTGCATTATATATAGGTATAAACAAGCCATTGTGCTTTCTTGGGTTTAAATCCTAGTAGACTGTGTATCTGAACTTATTATAAGATATGTTTTTGGGCTGTTATACCTTTATTGACAGGACAGTAGACTGACAGGAAACGGGGAGGGAGATGGGGAGTGACACGTACGCAGCAAATCTGATCAGGCTCAGGAATCGAAACAGCAACCCGCTGCAGGCTACAGTACAAGCCTACTGTATGTGGTAGGCCTATGTGCCTGGAACAGTAGGCCAGCGGGCACTCCATTCCCATGCAAACTTCTAATAAAGTGTTGGATCAATCAATCAATCAAATGGAAATATTAAAGTGTCATAATTAAACTTCATGTTGAAATGGCACACTATATGGCACTTCATGTCAAAAAGGTTGCTGACCCGTCTAACTGTACGTGTTACATCGACGGGGAAATTCCAGTCATGTCAAACACCGTAAAAGGTAAGCACACACACACGCATGCACGCACGCACGCACGCACGCACACACACACAGTGCATAGTAAGGAAAACCATGCTTTAGAATGGAAATATTTTACTTAAAAGGGAGAACCATTTTCCCTTTTTTTGTACTTTCTCACATTTTTCTCCAGAGAAAGAATGCTCATTCCTCCTCCTCAAAGGCCTGACATTACATATCAAACCTAATTAAATGTATTATTGCATTATCAAACTTGCATTTCATGATTTTAGTACCATACTAGTGCTCCCTTTGCATTTCTGTCTTTTCAAAAATAAAATGCAAAAAATAAATACAAAAAAATAGAAACAAAAGGAACTGGACAAACCAGACTCTCATTTTTAAATGAAAGATAAATGCCAGTGCTTGGAATGGCGCTTTGCCAGTGCAGAGTAATCCATCATCAAACACAATATTAATGCTCATTCTTTAGGGCAGGGGTTTTCAAAGTGGGTGACGAGGCACCCTGGGTTGCCGCGACGGCAGTCCAGGGGTGCCGCTAGATCATTTGATAATGTTTGGAATTTATTTGGACACTTGAAATATATTTAGTGTCATTTTAAACTTGAAGTCCAAAGTTATTTTCAGTCAGTTCTAACCAAAATGGCTATTATCTCAACGTTTTCTTCCCAACATAATCACTAAAATATCGTCACTGTCGTCTGTCGGGCAGAAACCTCCAAGTTTCAAATGTGTACGTCTTTTGGTAAATCAAGTCCCTGCTTCATCATACAAGACTGTCGTACAAAACTAGTGAAAATAGCCGATCTACAAGCACACAACGCCTCGCATCGAGGTGTTGTGTGCTTGTAGATCTGCTGTTTTCACAAGTTTAGTACATTTTAAAGATGATAACTACGAACGGTTTTGGACATACAAGGTTTCCACCCGACAACGACGATACGCTATAAATATAAGATGCTGGGAGTGAAAATAAATGTAGGGGTGCCTCGGATTAAAGAAATATTTATGGGGTGCCCTGAGACAAAAAAGTTTGGGAAACCCTATGAGATGTTTTTTTAAGGGACACATTCAAGTACCGGTATACCAACAGAATAGGGAGTTTTAAAACGACAGTTCAACTGAGAGACTGAGCAAGGTGTCATTCCTTACATTCCTCACCCGGCAACTCAATCACCGAGTGCCGCGCTGCGAGCTTGTAGATCTGCTATTTTTGAAAAATCGTGAACTTTAATATTTCAAATCCTTCAATGGTCTTTTGAAAAAACTATGTTTTTATGTAAGTGGTGCTCAAACCTTTTCACCCCAAAATGATATGTATTTGGCCACGGACCTCCATCTCAAAATATTTAGTTCCAGGGACCTCCCCAGAAGCAACATTTGAGTTACAAATGTTCCCTAAAAAAATACACATATTCAAAGATTTGCACGCATTTTCACAACTTTTCAAAAATAGCAGATCTACAAGCTCGCAGCGCGGCACCAGCTTGTATATCTGCTATTTTTCAATAGCTAAAGTATAAAATAATTAAGGCCCCTCCACCGTGGGCTCTAGTAACTCAGTCCCACAGACTTTACCCCCCCCCCCCCCTTGTGGCGCCCCTGGTCTTTCTCCAATCAGATCAGTTGAGCTGATTGACAGAGTCCCTTTAAAATGACTGCTCCAAAATGACGGCATCTCCATTTTACTTCCCACATCCGCGTGACAGATATGGGAACCATTTTAGGAGGCGGGAAGCAGGTTTGGAGTATTCATTTCCAATAGGAGAGTGAACGTGAACACATGTAGCTTCTGAACCATTATTTAGCTCCATGGTCACTGAACTAAATATTGGACCTGATCATCACAAACCACATAATATTCCCAAAATGTTCACACTAAAATGGCTTTTTTCAGCGACACAAATAAGGAGGAAATCATCTTTATCATCGCACCTTATCTGTCCCAGCAACGCACTCGCGGGATCTAGAAGCAGTAAACGGGACGTTTGCGAGATTTGCCTTGAGACGCCAGTGCCTACTTAGGATGCTATTTGTAGGCTTTGTGTACCATGTCGCACTCTAGTGCAGGGGTTTTCAAAGTGGGTGACGGACGGGGCACCCTGGGGCGCCGCTACGGCAGGCCAGGGGTGTCGCGAGATAATTTGATAATATTTGAAATTTATTCAGACATTTAAAAATATATTTAGAATCATTTTAAACTTGAAGTACAAAGTTATTTTTAGTCAGTTCTAGCCAAAATGGCTATTATCTAGCTTTCCTCGCAACATAAACGCTAAAATGTGCTATAAATATAAGGTGCTGGGAGTGAACATTAGGAATATAATAATGTAGGGGTGCCTCGGATGAAAAAGTATTTATAGGGGTGCCCCGAGCCAAGAAAAATTGGGAACCCCTGCTCTAGTGGCTCCAACCATAATGCCATATCTTGTTCCCTATATTAAAAATATTTGGTTTAGGTTACCCATCACCTCCCAGACACCGCCCAAGCAGCAAGCTCCACCAGGGTTGACCCTAACTTCAGCAGGCAGGATCTGATCTGATTCTTCTCTGCGATGGGCTCCATGCCAACGTGTTTTGCTCTGCCACAAAAAATATTGCTTATTCTTATCAATAAATATGATTGCATTCATGTCAAATATCTTCCATGTTCATATCAATAAATATCATTGCATTCTTCCTATGGTGCGAAGAAGTTGGACTGATCATCCAAGGATATCGAGTGGGATAGTGTCTTTAGTATAGTGGTTTAGTGTCTTTTTCTAAAAGACAGCCAGCTTCTAGAGAAGTACCAGCTCTTATGCCTTAACTTATAGGCCTGTCCATACTGTCTCCGACCACCGAACCTTTCGTCAGAAAGTTCAGGTTCAACTCCAAAATTACGTCGCTCACATCTTCTAAATATATCGTCGTTGTCGGGTGGAAACCTTGTATGTCCAATCTAAACTAGTGAAAATAGCCGATCTACAGGCACACAACTTGCTTGTAGATCAGCTATTTTCACTAGTTTTGTGCAATAGTCTTGTGTGATGAACCAGGGCTTTACTTAATACTTAAAAATGTGAAACTTGGAGATACGAGGTTTCTGCCCGACAGTGACGATATTTTTTACTTTGGAGCACGATCGAGTGTGTGGACATAGTAGCAGTAGTGACTGCTGTGTCTGGCATCATTGTCCTTTATCGAAGAAAACGCTTGCAGGAGGTTCCATGTATTCCTCTCAGTTCTATCAACGATATTCCATAGTACATCAGCTCTTCAAAACAGGCAGTGGCAGATGTCCATTCAAGTAGCATTTAAATAAGTATATGAATAAATAAATATCTATCTTGCTTCCAGTAACAGACAGACGGGGGGTTTACCACATCAGAACGTATACTCTTCTTAGTGTGAGGTACGTTGTCTTTGTGTGGGCGTCTAAAACTGGCACGCAACGGAATGATTTCTGTGGTAAACCGCACCCATCTGGTACTGTACATCTGGCAGTTTAAAGGAGTAGTTCACCCCCAAAATGACTTTTTTTCTATTGATTACTCATGCCATGGAGACTTGAGTTCAATAATATTTTTTTTGTATTTTCCAAATTCATTAGACAAAAACATTTATTATAGTTAATTTACCCCTATTGATTTGATGGGGACCCATCCGGAATCAATGGGGGTACATTTATTGCATTCAAATTATTGTCTTAGGAATGCAACAAGTCTCTATGGCGTGAGTAATCAATAGGAAAAAAAAACATCTTGGGGGTGAACTACTCCTTTAAAACAAAGATTTAACACGCTATTCAAAGAACGACTTTCGGTCGACCCGGTGTGACCAGTGGGCAGGCCCGGAGGACAACTCAGTCCCCTCAGAACTGAGGAGACGATTGGTCGTTGATGAAGTAGGTGGTGAGTTGACCTTTGCCCTTGACGTGGACCACACCCCGGAGTGTGACGCTGTAGCCGAGACTCTGGACTACCTCGGCTGTCTCCTCTGTCACCTGAGGGCAGAGAGAGAGAGAGAGAGAGAGAGAGAGAGAGAGAGAGAGAGAGAGAGAGAGAGAGAGAGGTAAGATTAGAGTATCAAGCAGGCACATGCACACGTAGACATCAGAGGGGGCTTGAGCCCCTGCCCTTTTATCTGCCTGTAAAAGAGTGCCCTCTCCAGACCATGAATGTAGCATTTACTATGGTGAAAGAAATGTAAATGCCCTCTTTCCATGCCATACCTGAAGGCAGCATTCAAGAGAATTGCCTTGTCCAAACTCTCCTGAACTTAAATGCAGCATCTTATGTTGAAATAATTGCCTTCTCTGGGGGATCAAGCACTTAAAATAGCCGACCTCAAGGTCGGCTATTTTCAATATTTTTCACCAAAAGGTTTGATATTTCAGCCCCTGCCTCTCTAACGTCTCTGGTATCAAGATTGGGATCGATACCATTTTCGGGTTTCCGATCCTGTCGGGAGGGTGTAAAATGAACCAAATTGGTTTCATTTCACTCTCTCCAGAATTAAAGATCTATAAGGGTCCACTTGGTTACCAAACTCTTCATAATTTAGCTGGGGACCACTTGGAACCCCTCAAGGACCACTGGTGGCCCTCAGACCACAGGCTGAGTACCACTGCCTTATAGGAGCCTCCGCGACCGAACCGCGCGGAGGTGCCGAAAGTCGGGGGGACAGGATTTACTATTCTGTCCATAACGGCACATAACTCGGTAACGGCGCTGAGTCGGCTCATGTGACGGTCGCAACGCTCGACACGGCGACCATTAGCCAAAAATAGCAGATCTACAGCGCCTTGCGCTGCGAGCCATTGTAAGCTTGTAGATCGTCTATATTTGGCAGAGAGGTTTGTAGCAACTCATAATGTAATAATGGCTCATAATGTAATAAGGGCTCATAATGTAATAAGAAAAATGTAATAAAAACTCATAATGTAATAATCAGCTCATAATGTAATAAAAAAACGAGCGCATAACGTAATAACAGATTTTTCAATAATGTAATAATGTAATAATGTGTTACATTAAGAACCTCCACATAGGAGGCTCATAATGTAATAAAACTTCATAATGTAATAATGTATTATTTATTACATTATGAACTGATTATTACATTATGAGCTTTTATTACATTTTAATTATTACATTATGCGCTTGTTTTTTATTACATTATGAGCTGATTATTGCGACCGTAAGGTCGCAGTTTAGTATCAAAACCTCCACCGGCCGTCCGTCGGTCGGTCGGTCGGTCACACGTCACACCTTTGCCCTGCTCATATCTCCGCATCAGTATGACATCACACTGCTGACATCAGTATGACATCTCACTAAGTCTGACCTCACAAGCCCCATATTTGGACACGAACAACATATAACTCCATATGTCACCAAAAATGGTAAAATACCAAACAATACAGGTTCTCAGGGTTCTTGAAGATCAAGAGTCTTGGTCAAATACTTCTGTTGGTTTCTGCACTGATCATTTATACAATTCAGCTGTGTTTGCTCGTGTCATCATGATGAGGTCATAAATCAGCCATGCCCAAATATAGATTTTACGGGTTTACATGCTTACTCAGTTATTCGTTATGTGAAAGTCCTATGACGTCTATGATATCTGACATCATCATACATACATTCCCTTTTATGCCCATAAATGGAGATCCCCTCTGTAGAACCAGCCACTGACATCACTGTAATGTCAGGGGAACCAAATCCCTTTTATGCCCATATATGGAGATCCCTGTGATGCCAGGGGAACCAAATCCCTATAAGCCCATATATGGAGATATGGAGATCCCCGTGTTGCCAGGGTAACCAAATCCATTTTATGCCCATATATGGAGATCCCTGTGATGCCAGGGGAACCAAATCCCTTTTATACCCATATATGGAGATCCCTTATGTCATCAATATTAAGCCCATATCTGTGAATATCTATGGGTCTATATGTCTCCATATATGGTTAAATGGTCCGATATACATCACTGGCCAGAAGACCAAGAAATGGTGGAACCTCGCCCTTTGCTTTTCTCCCTTAGGCATCTTACTGGTAGGTAGTTTAATGAGGAATGCAGTATGGTGGTAGATAGGTAGTTATGGCCTTTGATGTAAGATTTTCACTTTCTAGGATAACTATATTTGCTATTCCCAGATGATGCCCTTTTAGGGTACCCCTCATGCCCATATATGGAGATCCCCAGGCTTTACTAATTAACATAAGTTTTATGCCCATATATGGAGATCATTGTCCCAATGTCATCAGATATATGGGCATAAATGGACACAGGCAAACTAGATGGGCTGTATGGATATCCAGATGTGTGATGTAAGTGTTTTATTCCAAATGTGGCACCCCACAGACATATTTCCAGAAACAAAATCCCTTTCATGCCCATATATGGAGATTTCTGATGTCATCAATCCCAGGCCCTGTAAAAAACATGATTGCTATGGTAAACAGTTGGTTGCTAGGGTAAACAGTTGGTTGCTAGGGTAACTAAACATGGTTGCTATGGTAAACAATTGGTTGCTAGGGTAAACAGTTGGTTGCTAGGGTAAAAAAAAACATGGTTGCTGTGGTAAACAGTTGGTTGCTAGGGTAAACAGTTGGTTGCTAAGGTAAAAACATGGTTGCTATGGTAAACAGTTGGTTAGTAGGGTAAACCTTCAATGATTTTGACATCTTGTTACTAATCTGTCGGTAGATAATGCCGGTCTTATATAAGGGTCATTTGTGTACGGTGTGATGTCATACTGATGTCAGCAGTGTGACAGGAGATAAGCGACCAACGGTCGCTTATCTCCCGATTAGGGAGTCTTACTGGTTACATTATGAGTTTTTATTGCGACCGTCAGGTCGCAGTTACTACCAAAACCTCCACAGGCTGTCTGTCAGTCTGTCAGTCTGTCCGTCACGTCACACTTTTCCCCAACTCATATCTCCGCCACCGTTGCCACAATCCATGCCAAACTTTGCACACACACTCCTTGCCTGCCAATCCACAACTTCCACCCCTCCCGGGACCCCCGGAGCTCCAGGGACCCCCAGGGACCCCCTGTCGCCGCCTCCAAAAAGTGCTAAAATGACCAATGACCACCCCAACGGGGCTGTTCACGGGGAATTCCCAGGGACCACCGACTCCTGGTGCTCCAGAATGGATTCAAAAGTGGTCGCAGCCCTAGTGGAGGACCGCCGCCACTGCAGCGCACATAAAATGCCGTAACTCGGGCTAGGAGCGACCGGGAGAGCTGGGGCCGGTACCCACGCACCTGCCTCGGCGGCGCCAAGAGAGCCGTCAACATGAATCTGTCCCATATAGCGCCACCATCAGGCCCATTCTTTCAAACACATTTTTGGACACTGCTCCTACAGATTTTGCCCTAAAATCACGCAAATCGGTACACAGTATGTCTACACTCATGTCATCAACATGAATCTGTCCCATATAGCGCCACCATCAGGCACATTTTTTCAAACACATTTTTGGACACTGCTCCTACAGATTTTGCCCTAAAACCACGCAAATCGGTACACAGTATGTCTACACTCATGTCATCAACATGGATCTGTCCCATATAGCGCCACCATCAGGCCCATTTTTTCAAACACATTTTTGGACACTGCTCCTACAGATTTTGCCCTAAAATCACGCAAATCGGTAGACAGTATGTCTACACTCATGCCATCAACATTGATCTGTCCCATATAGCGCCACCATCAGGCCGACCTTTTCAAACACATCTTTGGACACTGCTCCGACAGATTTTGCCCTAAAATCACGCAAATCGGTACACAGTATGTCTACACTCATGTCATCAACATGGATCTGTCCCATATATTTTTTCAAACACTTTTTTGGACACTGCTCCAACACATTTTGCCCTAAAATCACGCTGCGACCTGACGGTCGCTTATCTCCCGATTAGGGAGTCTTACTGGTTACATTTCTTATTACATTATGAGCTCTTATTACATATGAGCCGTTATTACATTATTGGTTGCTACACACCCTGCCAACTTTGTTGATGAAGAATGGAGCAACTATCTGCTAAACATGCAGCAAATGAATACCTATTGGGATCCTTTAACTGTACAACGAATATCCACAATGTTCAACGTACAGTTCGTGATTGTATCGACACTGGGTGTTGATGCAACATCTTTATTCTTTATTCATACGGATCCCCATTAGCTGCCACCAAAGTAGCAGCTACTCTTCCTGGGGTCCACAAAAAACATAACAATACATAATACAATACATAACACAACACAATACAATAAAAACATGTAGTCTTACAAAAAAAGATTCAAGACAATGAAACCAACTACAGGTCAATTCATTTAAAATAAATGAGGATAATTAGTCAAATGTCTTTTAAGGAGTCTCTTAAAACGAGCCTTACTGGGTGCTTCAGTGATCATATTCGGTAACGTGTTCCATATATTAATTGCCCTGTACATTACAGATCTGCACACTGCATTTGTTCTGGGTTTTTCTTTAACCATGTCACCCCTAGTAGCCTGCCTGGTAGCATGATTATGACGATCTCTCACATATTGTATTCGCGAGTACAGACAAACGGGTTGCTTACTATGACAAATATTCCAAAAGAAACTCACTAAATTACATGCCAACCTCTCCTCTACTCTGAGCCATGAGAGACTGGCATGCAATCTCTCAGTACTTTGCCTCACACCCAATGGACAGTGCAGTGCAAGCCTTGCAGCTTTATTCTGAGCTATTTGAAGTTTAGACAGATGTTTCTGGTCTGCGCCGGACCATATTGTTGAGCAATAATCGAGGTGAGACAGTACTAGTGCCTGTGTCACTAGCACTCTAGAAGATGGGGTCAAAAACGAGGAACACCTTTTAATGCATGCTATTCCTCTACCCATTTTTTTGACAATATTTTCGATGTGTTTCTCCCATGTTAATTGTCCATCGAGTGTGACACCAAGCAAAGTTGCCTCTTGAACCTGTTCAATATCTGAGTTTTTAAGTGATAGGCACAGCTGATTATCCTCTGTAGTTGCATGTCTAGAAGTGAATACAATACTTTTGGTTTTTGCTACATTCAAAACAAGTCTATTTTCACAAATCCAGTCAAGTAATAATTGCAGTTCAGATTGAAGTGTGTCTCTTAACTCAGGAAAGTTGTTTGATGCAAAATAAACAGTTGAATCATCTGCAAATAAAGTAGAACAACATCGATAACACACACTTAATTCAAAGAGTCCAGGAAGCAGAGGAGAGCGCACCACTTCGATTTGTCCAGACTTTGGACCAGAGTGAGGTACAGGTCAGGGCCAAGGTGAGGTACCGGGTCAGGGCCACAGTGAGGTACTGGTCAGGGCCAGAGTGAGGTACCGGGTCAGGGTCAGAGTGAGGGCCAGACTTAGGGCCAGAGTGAGGGCCAGACTTAGGGCCAGAGTGAGGGCCAGACTTAGGGCCAGAGTGAGGGCCAGATGGAAGTGGTGCGCTCTCCTCTGCTTCCTGGACTCTTTGAATCAAGTGTGTGACTGGTCCATCAAGGCTTACATAATGATCCCCATGACCTTCGGCAAAGTGGCCCAGAACTAGCAATGGCAGACTGTCGTCATACTGACCACATGGGGATATTATCGATGTTGCATCAACACCCAGTGTCGATACAATCACAAACTGTACGTTGAACATTGTGGATGCTCTTTGTACAGTTAATGATTCTACACCATGCTTTTAAAAATAACGTAATAATTTTAAAATAATATAACATTGTTTGTGTCCCAAAAAACTTTTTCAAAAGGTTTGAGGCTAAATTACCACTCCTGAATACAGAGCCCCTGTCATTTCTGCCTGGCTTTCAGAGCATTTTCAGCTGCAGTTCCACCTTGTCCTGAGTGGGAGGACTGCGCTATTGAACCAGTTTTGGCCCCACACTCCTCCCCACCTCCTGCTCAGCAGGCCTGCCCACCCCTCCCCAAACCCTCTCCCAGCTCCTCCTGCCTCCTTATCAGGCCTGCCCACCCCTCCCCAACCCCTACTCAGCACACAATCTGACCTAAAATCAGACAGCCCGTTCTGAAACCTGCTTACCGGTACATAGATCTGCCCATAAACTGTGAAAGACACAATGGCCAGAAATAGGACTTTGTGAGGATAGAACCTGCTGGTGGGACACCAAAAAAATACATAAAAATTGGAAAAATGAAAATTCATGGTGTATTCCCTTTAAATGATCCCTATATGTATTCATTTGCTGCATGTTTAGCAGATAGTTGCTCCATTCTTCATCAACAAAGTTGGCAAGGTTTGTTACCCACAACCAATAATGTAATAACTTTTAATAAAAACTCATAATGTCATAATCAGCTCATAATGTAATAAAAAACAAGCGCATAATGTTAATAATTAAAATGTAATAAAAGCTCATAATGTAATAATCAGTTCATAATGTAATAAAAATACATTATTACATTATGACGTTTTATTACATTATGAGCCTCCTATGTGGAGGTTCTTAATGTAACACATTATTACATTATTACATTATTGAAAAATCTGTTATTACGTTATGCGCTCGTTTTTTTATTACATTATGAGCTGATTATTACATTATGAGTTTTTATTACATTTTTTTTATTACATTATGAGCCCTTATTACATTATGAGCCGTTATTACATTATGAGTTGCTACAAGGTTTGCAAAGTGTTTAAATGTCTGAAAATACACACTACTCCAACATGATGACAGTGCTGTCAAACAAGTCTAAGCTGTCTAAGAAATCTATGAACATTTCTAATCTGCGACACAATTTTATACAATTTGTAGTGGGGGTCCCTGCTTCATCTCTCTCTCAGCTAAGGGGTCCCTGGCCTGAAAACGTTGAAGACCCCTGGTTCAGGCGTTCTCACCTGTATCTTGTCCAGTACTCCAGTGCTGTCCATCCTGCTCGCCACGTTGACCGCGTTCCCCCAGATGTCATACTGTGGTTTGTGGGCGCCGATCACCCCCGCAATCACTGGCCCGTGGTTTATCCCTACAACCAGAGACATGCATAGAATGTTAGAGAGGCAAGGGCTGACATTTTTAAAAAGGGCCTTCTGGTGAAAATATTGAAAATAGCCGACCTCCAAGCTCACAACGTGTCGCTCTGCGACGCGTTGTGAGCTTGGAGGTCGGCTATTTTCTGTGCTTTAACCACACTTAACTAAGCATAATCAAGTCAATACTGGAGATGTGGCGTAATGGTATGGATTTCTACAAAGAGGGCAGTTCTTTCAACATAAGATGCTGCATTCAAGTTCAGGAGAGTTTGGACAAGGCAGTTCTCTTGAATACTGCCTTCAGGGGCTAGATGAAGGCTTAGCACCCCCTAAGCCCCCCCACCCCACAAACCCAATATCGATGGAAAATATTGAAGGAATCAATACATAAAATGTATATGAATATGTGAAAGACAATTGACTGACTTCTATGTAAACCATACTATAAAATCATACTTTCTTGCTGGAAAGCATCTTCAGCCTCACAAAAACCCTATCCGATCACCTACAGTCCTCAGATTTGGAGCTGGAAACTGCCAATGATCTGGTCTGTGAGTGAATCATGTTTGTCATATTAGTACTTAATATTCATTATTGTTTGTTGCCAAAATGAATTAGCCCCCGCTATAAGAAAAGCCAGCTCCCCCATAGCCCCCCCCCCCCAGTCACAATTCTCTGGAGCCGCCGCTGGCTGGGGTTCAAGTGGTTAAACATGAAGTAGTTATTTTCAGTCAGTTCTGATGGAAACAGATATTTCTCCAATATGATGTATGATTCTAAAGATTAACAGTGTAATTCAGGTGTGCCGTGGATGAAAAAGTTATTTACTGGGGTGCCATGAGTCAAAAAGTGAAAACCCCTGCCTTTAGTTACTTTACGCCACTGAGCTTTTGTCGGAGTAACAATACCATTGTAGTATTATTGATCCAAACCAGACTCACCGATCCTGAGCTTGAAGCTGTTGAAGGAGTGTGTGTTAATGAGCTCCAGTTTGCTCATCAGTGCAAAGGCAAACTCCACCATGCAGCGCACATGACTGTAGGACGTCTCAACCTCCTACAGGGGGAGACAGAGCACATGGTTCAGTAAAGCCCCTTTTCGACTGCAGCTTTAGCACCACACGACCACACCACACCACACCACACCACATACAAATATCTACATTTTCCATTACACAAAAGTATACCCTTATCGGTAAGAAACAAATTTAACTGTGATATAATACAATATAAATTTGTATTACAACTATACTAATTATAATACACTATAATGGATTATAACTGTGATTATAATACACTATAAAGCAGTGCTTAATTTGTCAATGAAAAGGTGGGGGATCCTGGGTTTTGTGTGCACACGCGCACATGCACGCACATGCACGCGTGCACGCACATGCACGCACACCCGGTGCACATTTTCCGAATACACCAAGTATAACATTATTGCGGAATCAACAGTAATATCTATAATAGGCCTATATTAATTAAGTTATATTACTTTTTTTTTTACCCGTAAAAGAAAATAGATGTACGACATCTGTTTAGCCAGCTCCTTTTAACTCATCTAGTGCCGTTTGCGTGATGTCACGCAATAAGTACTAGAGTACTTACAGTGCCGAATGCGTGATGTCGCGCAAAAAGTAATAAATTACTGTAACGTTGAGTACATTACCGAGTAGAATGGCCGGATGTCCGGAGACGAAAATCCGCGCTGATTTGTCATCATCACGGCTCCACGAGCACACAATAGTCATCCCATAACATTGAGGTGGACGGCCGATCTCATCTTTAATGTCCATTATCTCAAAACAACACTTTAGAAGCGAAGATGGAGGCAGATGCTCGCTTATATAACACATGTATAAACGCTCCATTGCAATCCAGCATGGCACCACGTAAACAATGATCGGTTCCGGCGCACGACCCGATGACGTCAGACCGGAAGTGATCACGCTGTGGCACTTCTGGCTTTCAAAATAAGAGAGTGCAAGCGGATGGAGCCTGCGTGAGGCACTCTGGACATCATTGCGACCGAAAATCGCGGGCACAAAATGAGTTAAAACAGAATCCAATTTATTGGAAAAATAAGTCTCCATCAGTCATACAAACTTTATTTGACAGCTGTGATCAGTGCATTTACCAGACATTTAAACTGTCAGTAATTTTACCCCATGCTCTGTATGGTCTGCTCTTTCCCCTACACCCTACCCCTCAGAATAAAGGGATAGGGGTTTAAGTCAGTAGTGAGGTTAATAAATCACACAAGGATAGACCCCTGTAGATAGACCCCCTGTAGTAACTCTGAGGACTCTGAGCAACCCCCTGTTGAAGACCCCTGCCTATATCCTGGCTTAAATAATAAATATTTTCTTTTCTGGATTCTGGCTAAAAAGTGTATTTTAGACGTGAGGTGGGGGGCTCTAGCTGGGTGTTCCAACTAAGGGTCTTTCAGCTCCCTAAAACAGTCTGTTTCGGTGAGTACACGTCAAAGTGTAGTTGTATTTATTAACAGGGGAGAGGGCCGAGGCTGAGCAGTGAGCACATAACGTTAACGACCAGAGCTCGTCCAGTTTGTTTGGCTAACGTGAAGGCTAGGCTACGCTAACTGGCTAACAGCAACAGTCAGTGCTTGAGAATTGAATGTGCTGCGGGTGATATGCAAATGCTTTATCATAACGTGCACAAAACCGTGCTTTAAATGTAAACGTCGCATGATCCACACATGTAAGCGTGCCGGGCTCAGCGGGCTGGTTACAGGTCTGTCCCCCTCACGGCTCCCGGCCGTTTGACAGCATACAGCACAGCGCAGCGCAGCTGAATCTGATCCAGTCAACGGCCGCGTCATAACTGTGCGCAAGTTGCTGCGCTGACAGACCTACAAGCCATATTGCATCTCTGGTTGATATGGGTGGATAGCTTGTAGATCTGTTCTTTTTGTGCAGGGAAGGTCCCGGATCCTTGATTCCAAATCGAATAGGTGGCGGATCCAATCAAATAGGTCCCGGTCCGTAAAAGCGAGGTAGCGGAACAAGATCCGGCTTGTTCCGGCACAAATTAACTAGTAATAGTATGCCTATAGCTCTAAAATAGACATTATAGACAAAGAGAAAAAAAAAACTTGACAGACTAGAAGCAGTGCTCTTCCGAGCACAGGTCTCCACCAGGCCAGGTGGCATGTTATAGCGCCACCATGAGGCTGATTTGAGAAATTTGAAGTGGCATTTCTTCCTCTGCCTAGTGGGAACGTGCACGCCCAATTTCACCAAGATTGCATGCTGTGTTCATGATTTGAGGCATTTTGTTCAAAATGGAGCAATTCTGCAAACTTTGGAAGCCAATTTTAGCCAATCAGGATGGAATATAGAAAATTGGATATATCCATGATGATCACATGACTGTAGAGATACTGTCTACCGATTTGTGTGATTTTTGGACAAAATCTGTAGGAGTAGTGTACAGAAATGTGTTTTGCAAACATTGGCCTCATGGTGGCGCTAGAACGTGCCCATGTGAAAAATGTGGGGCAGAGGTTCTGAATTGGCATCCAGGGAGTGTGTGTGCTCATTTTGGCAGCGACCGGGCCAACGGCGCCGGAGATTAGCTGGTAACAAACTCGGAGGACGGAAGCATGGACAAGGGCGAAAACATACTCTCCCCCTGCCTTCGGCTGGTGGAGACAACAACATTATTCTGACAGTGATGATGATGAGGCGTCTGGAAGGAAAGCAGACCTTTCTCTCCTCTCCTGGAGGGGTGCTGGTCAGTCCCGCGGCGGCCATGTACGTACTGCCAATGGTCTTGATCTTCTCCACCGAGCTGAACTTGGGCTTGGACAGGAGCTGTGAGACAGAGGGAAACAGGAACATTTAGAGCAGCGGTTTCCAAACCTTTTAGCTTGTGACCCAACAAAGACTGGGACCCAAACTAGTGAAAACAGCAGATCTGCAAACTCACAATGCCTCACTTCGCGCAGCGTCGTGAGCTTGCAGATTGGCTATTTTCACTAATTCTTAGACACGGGTTTTCTAATTTATGGAAGTTCTTTGATTTTTCTTTGATTTCTTTATGAAATTACTGAAAAAAAAAGAATTACATTTTGTTTTTAATTCATGATTCTTTTAGCTTTTTTGGGAACTTTTTTTTTTTATGTTTTGGAATAATAATTAATTGTTTTCTAATTCATGGAAGTTCTTCGATTTTTCTTTGCTTTCTTTATGAAATTACTGAAAAAATAATTACATTTTGTTTTTAATTCATGATTCTTTTAGCTTTTTTGGTACATGTGTCCAAGCTCCACAAATGGATCCCGACCCACTGTTCGGGAAACAGTGATTTAGAGAGACTAGGGAGATGAATGACGCAGGCAAAGAGACCGACAGAGAGACAAACCTAAAGATAGACAGACTGCAACAGCCACTCTTAGTGAACTACCCAGCTTAGGAACTACTGTATGGGGCAACGAAACCAAGGTAAACAATGATGGAGAGGATGATGAAGGTTTGTGTGTTATAGTCTAGGTCATTTTTCCAAAAATCTTAACCCCGAAGGCAAATCGTGTTAATTTATGGCATACATGTTTCCTTGGAGTATTAAGGCATGCTGAATCCAAATCTGCTGTATGCCCAGCTCAAAAAATGCCGCTAAGCCCTCAAAATGGACCTTTTAATGATGGCGGCCACCACTATGCTGAAACAAAAAAGTGACAATATCTCGGCTTCCAAACCACTTTCATTTGTGTGTAGTGTGTGTGTGTGTGTGTGTGTGTGTGTGTGTGTGTGTGTGGGCTGTCATTCTTTTCTGTTGCTGTTGGCAGTCATGATTGCCAGTTCCCACCTGATGTCATGTGGGAGTTCAGACTTATCCAGACCATAATGAATAACGGATAGCTTGCATAACGTCTTCAGGCTAGGATTTAAATCTAAGATGTACAGGTGATCAGACATTGTATGGTGTGCGTTGTTTCCTCCATGGATGATAATACTATCTCCCGCCACCATGCAACAGCACATCCCATACATCCTACAGGGGTCTTTCCCCTTGGGCTCAACCTGCTTCCAGGAAAAGGTCTCTGGACTGAATTTCCACAGATCATTGAAGTACTGGTTCCCATTGTAGCCACCAAATATGTACAGCTCTCCATTGTAGGCAAAGGCTGAATGACTTAAACGTTCTTCTGGGAGAAGCTGTAGCTGTGCAGAAGGTGTGTTCAGCCAGCAGTTGGTCTCTGTGTCAAACACAGTATTGTTGTTTAAGTTCTCCTGTCTCCCCCAGCCCCCAAATACAAACATCTTTGTTCCAATGATGGTGGCAGAGTGACAGTTTGAAGCAGGTGGTGTAGTGCCTCTGGTGTTAATTAAAGACCAGACCATTATGCGGGTGTCCAACTTGTACATGTCATTAGTATATCCAGTCAGCTGGGCGTATCCTCCAAACACATACATGACCTTCTCCAGGACACAGGCTGTGTGGTCCTTCCTTGCTCCTGGAATAGTCCCAGAAACCTTGGGTCTAAACCAGCTGTGGGTGTCAACATCAAAGGCATAAAGCACAATGCTGTAAGGATAACCTCCCCAGATGTAGACAAGTTCTTCTACCAGCACAGCTGTTTGGCCACAGCGCCCGGAGGCAACCTCAATGGGACTTTGTCCTCTTCCATTTGTCACTGGGGGCAACTTCCTCCAACGCAAAGACACTGTGTTGAAGACGTGGACTTCAATCTGATCATTGTTGTTCTGGTAGCTGTTGACTCCTCCAAATGAGTACAGCTTGTATCCGACCACCACAGCAGCATTGGGATTCTTATGTCCTCCTTTCAGATCTGTCGTCCAGTGAAACATTTCACACACCAGCACCACCGTGAATCAGCGCAACAAATTTACAGGAGTTTAACTAGTTGGAATAGTTGTTGAATGACATTTGGTTTATTGGACGTTTACTTTTAAGACAAGTACATTGGTTGTGATGACAATGTTGTGATGTCATTGTGTGATGACATTTCGATCAATCCAGACTAGTACAGAGCCCTGGTGGATCCCAGTCAACTAAGGAAGAGGGTTTAAGTGGCCTGACTGTCAAGATCACACCCACACACAACGTGAATATTATGCAGCGTTGAAGTGAGCGTTGAATCCTAACAGTTTCCTGATGAGTGGTGCTCAAACCAAAATTATAATTATACATTTGGTAGTGGACCCCCATCTGAAAATGTTTAGTTCCATGGACCCCCAAGACCCACAAGAGATATTTTTCACTTAAAAAAATACATATATTCAAGGATTTGCCCACATTTTCACGATTTGTCTAAATGGTAAATGGTAAATGGTGCATTTATATAGCGCTTTTAATCCAAAGCGCTTTACATAGATTGTGCATTACATTCACCCATTCACACACACATTCATACACCAGTGGCGGAGGAAGCCATGCAAGGCACCAACCTACTCACCGGAGGCAATTAGGGGTTCAGAGTCTTGCCCAAGGACCCTTCGACATTAACTCAGGGGGAGCCCGGATTCGAACTGGGAACCCTTCGGGATTTATACCCTTCGTGCTCTAATACCAGTTTCTCTACCCCTGAGCTATGCCGCCCCCATAAAAATCAGACCTACAAGCTCATTCACGGCACAAAGTGACGCACTATGAGGGTGCGGCAGTGGCATAGGGGAAATTTAACCCATTTAGTGCTCCAGAAATTAACAGGTTAAAATGTCCAGCGTGCCTCTCGCAGGCGCTCATCCGCGACCGTTCTCTTATTTTGAAGGCCAGAAGGCCATTGCGTAAACACTACGTCATGACGTCATTCACCGGAAGCGGTCGTCATCCACATGCGGTTGTGTAATGGCCGACCGTTGCCTTTCAACATGTGTTTTTTTAGCGAGAATCTAATGCCATCCTTGGCTTCTAAAGTGTTTTTTGGAGATAATGGACATTAAAGATGAGATCGGCCGTCGGCCTCCATGTTAAGGGATTACTATTTTGTGCACGTGCATCCGTGATGATGATGAATCGGCGAGTCCAATCGTGCCAATCGTTTCCAACGGACCCTAGGGTAAGAACGCCAGCGTTACTCTATAGTATTTTTCGCGAGTATACTCGGGATCGGCACTCTAAATACTTGACTATTTTTCACGAGTATACTCGGGATCGGCTAGAAATGAGTTAAGATGTTCGCCTTCTGCCATCTTGATGATGTGGACCCCTTCCAAAATTAAACTTGTGGTGATGGAGAGCATGTGGAACAAATACATTCATATAAACTAGAAGCAGTGCTCTTCTGAGCACAGGTCTCCACCAGGCCAGGCGTCCTGGTGGTGTTATAATAGGCCAGTGTAAAAAGGGTGGCATGTGTTCTTCGCCAATCTTAGACCTTGCATGGCAGTCGGACGCTGCATGCATGATTTGAGGCATTGTGTCCCAAAAATGTGTTTTGCTAAAGTCTGCCTGCTGGTGGCGCTATAACAGGCCAATATGAAAAGGGTAGCATTTGTTGCTTGACGTAGTGGTATGGGAATATGTGTGGCAAATTTCACGGTAATCGAAAGCTGCGATGATGATTTGAGGCATTTTGTTCAAAAACTGAGCAATCCTGCAAACTTTGGAAGCCAATATTAGCCAATTAGGATGGACTATGAAATATCAGACTTGATCACATGACTATAGAGATACTGTGTACTGGACATACAAGGTTTCCACCCGATAACGACGGAATATAACTCATGTAATAGACCGTTTGTCAGCCTTCTGATTGGTCCCTGAGACTCCCTGACTGGCCAACCAGAAAAAATCATTCACTTTTTGCTATCGGGGGTGGAGTTGTGCAGTGGGAGAATGTTGCTTCAGGCCCCTATTAGATGAAAACGAGCTCCATGGAAAACGGCTAAGAGCCGTTTAGTTTTCATTTTTTATGTGGTCTTTAGATGAAAACGCAATTTGTCCATAAACGCGGTAATTTGCATGCCAGGTCGCTAGGTGGCGCATGTCGCCATGACCGCACTGCCCAAGTTCCGTGTAGAGATGGGATTTATGGCTCTTTGAAGTGAGCCGAATCTCTGGGATCCGTTCCTTTCAAAGAGCCGTTCAAAAGACTGGCTCATTCTAGTCACTAGTTGTAGTTACTTTGTAGATTTTGATTATAATTATCACTTATACATTAACCCTATATACATTTATTTCGGACATAATAAAATAGCCGATCTGCTATTTTCAAATGTTTTTTTTCTCCCTACATTTTATACATTGGAAAAATTGTGAAATGGGACATTTTGCATAATGAGTACTTTCTAGCTACTATTAGTACTTTAACTACATTTTGATACCAATACTTTGATATTTTTACTCAAGTAGCCTACATTTTTTATTCCAAACTTCAACTTGTGGCAGAGTATGTATTTCTACATTGTTGTACCTTTCCCACCACTGTTGTTCATTAGAAAGGAACGGCTCCCTATACTGCGAACCGGATCCCATCGTTCATATCAAAGAGCCGTTCAAAAGACTCAATTCGTTCGCGAACATCCCGCCTCTACTCCTCAGTCAGTCAACACAACGCACTGCCGTCACACAGCACAGGCAGACTGGCTAGTGGCTGGCTAACTAAAAATGCTTAAAAAGTTTGTTCCAGACGGTCGGAACAGACACATGTACCATACACATCCCGGGACTATATTTATTCCTTATGATACGATACAGAAAAAGGCGTTCACTTCACGTTTCGTTTCAACACAGAGGACTGGAGTCAATGCCTTTACTGCAGCTTATGGAGGGGATGATGATTACACACAGACGGCGACGAGCTATAGATGTTGGATCGTGTCATGATAAACATTATAGGCTACTGTCGCTATTTTCAGCGTCGGCTATTTTTGCAGTTGTCTGCTATTTTCACAACACACCGCGACGCGTTGTGAGCTTGTAGATCGGCTATTTTCACAACGCACCGCGACGCGCTGTGAGCTTGTAGATCGGCTATTTTCACAACGCACCGCGACGCGTTGTTGTGAGCTTGTAGATCGGCCATAGTGATTTTGATCATTATAATGAATAAGCTTCAACAGACTAGTTCACATGAACAATATCAATGTAACTAAGAGTTTCGATTGGGTACATATATTTTAAATGGGCAGAATTACGACAGCCAGCCTATTTTGCAGTGGATTTATAGGCTGGCTGACAGAATTCCTACCCAAGATGCACTGCGCTTTCTCTCTCTGTAACTCTACTCCGATTTTTTCAGAGGATTAAACTAATTAAAACATGTATTTTTGGGGGCAAACCCCTGTTTTGCAATGTAACTACTGTACTTTGGTCTTCCCTTTTTATTAATATCAAGTAGATGTTTCTCTTTTGGTACTTTAAATAGCAATAATGAGGCTATGAAAAATCTTTTTCCCCCATTCATTTCCAATGTAAAAACAATCTGCCATGGTGATTCTGTCCCACTGGGATTAAACAAATTAAAACATATATCTTTGGGGGAAACCCCCTGTTTTGCAATGTAACTACTGTACCTTTGTCTTCCCTTTTTATTAATATCACCTAGATGTTTTTCCTTTGGTACTTTAAATAGCAATAATGAGGCTATGAAAATACCCCCTCCCCCCATTCACTGCCACTATAAAAACAATCTGCCCTGTGTATTTTGTACTACTTAGTAACAGAGCAGAATGGGGCGGGATTTGACAAACAGTGTATTGGCCCACTGGCTTGTCACTTGTCATGATCTGAAATGGCAAATCTTTGAGTAGCAGCAGCGCTATAGCACGCAATGAGGGCCTCTCCAACTCTTTTTCCCGGGCTGAATCAGGGGCCCAGCATGTCCCTGGCTGGCGGCGTACCTCGTCAAAGTCTGCTATGATCTCGTTGAGCAGCCGCAGGCACTCCAGGCCGGCGTTGTTGGCACTGCTCTCGCTGTAGAAGTCCTTGTACTGGGGCACGGAGGCAAACATCACACACACACACTCACAGGACTCGCTGTACAGGTCCTGTGGAAGGGTGGAGAACAGGGACGTGAGAATGTTAGAGAGCAGTGGCGTCAGTTCAGAAAAAGCTAAGGTATGGCAACATGACTGGTGTCTTGCACGCGCGCGAAGACACCAGTCATGTTGCCATACCTTAGCAACAGGCATGATATATTTATTTTAAGAAGTACATATAATGGGGGACGCTGTGGGTGCTGGGGGCGTCAGCGCCCACACCCTAGGTGGGTTCGGCGATAGGGCCTTTCTGTGTGGAGTTTGCATGTTCTCCCCGTGTCTCCTAGGGTTGACACCCTCAAAAAACATGCAGTAATCCTGGTCTCAATAATGCCTCCCCCTGGCCAGCCGGGGCGATTGATGGAGGGGAAAGGAACTGGTTGGAATAACGTGTTCCTTCCACGCGCTACGTCCATCCCGGGGAAATCCCCCCTGTCAGGTGAAAAGAAACAACTTGGACTACTCATGCACTGAAGGAAGGTCAGTCTGTTGTCTCCCCAGGTGTGGCAGAGGGAGAGCAGAGCCCAGGATTACATAGGCAATTGGCACTGGGTGAAAATGGGTTGCAAAATCGTGAAAAAAAAAAAAAAAAGAAGTACATAATACATAAATATAATTATAATACCTTGTTAAAGTGACCATTTTTGTAAAATTTAGCATTTGTAGTTATTTTACTGTAATTTACCAACATAATAACCAGCACAGATAGACAAAGAGACATTCATGGATTCATATTCAGAACTAACTTTTATTTTCCCCCCTGGACCCAGGGTATGGCAGCTGCATACGCCTGCCATACCCAATTGACGCCCCTATTAGAGAGGCAGGGTCTGAACTTTCTAAAAGGGCCTTTTGGTGAAACTATCGAAAATAGCAGACCTAGGGTAAACCTAGGTTTACCCTAGGTTACCTAGGTTTACCCTAGGGTAGACCTAGAAAATAGCAGACCTCCAAGCTCACAACGCGTCGCGCTGCGACGCGTTGTGAGCTAGGAGGTCGGCGATTTTCGGTTCTTGATACAAGTCAATACTGGAGATGTGGAGTATGGCATGGATTTCTACACAGAGAGGGCAATTCTTTCAGCATAAGACGCTACATTCAAGTTCAGAAGGGTTTGGACAAGGCAATTCTCTTGAATGCTGCATTCAGGTTTGGCATGGAAAGAGGGCATTTGCATTTCTTTCACCATAGTAAAAACTGTATTCATGGTCTGGAGAGGGCACTTTTTACAGACGGGTAAACCCCTTTGATGTCTATGTGTGCACGTGCCTGGGGTGGAGAATATGACACATTTACAGGTTTGACAGCGGAAGATATTACACAACAGTGAATATTTGGCACACGTTTCAGGAATGAAAATGTCTTGCGTTTGGCAACTGCGAGTATTTTGAATCTTAAAGACGGGGCACATGATAATATTTAAATGCTGGAAATTTTAAATTCAGCATGAATGTAATAATTTGACCTTCTCATAAATAACAACAATAAGTTACATACTGTACATCTATACATACATTTTAGAACTGCAGCCAGCGGTTTTTGTTTGTTTGTCAGTCAGACACGACCAAATGCAGCACTCCAATTGGCTAGGACTGATCACGTGGCACACGGAGTTCCTAACCGGAAGTGCGTCCGGCGGTCAAATAGGTCCGACCGGAAACGTGCGCTGCGGCACAATAGTTCCGCCACAATAGTTTTTTTTTATTTTATTTTTTTACATTTTTTTTTTTTTTTTTTTTTACTTTTTTTTTTTTAACTAGATGGGAGCGGCCCGAAGGGCCACGACCCTCTAGTTTTGTACATTTGAACAGCTAAATGCCCCCACATGTCCCACACATACAAAAGGCTGTGAATGTCAGTATTGTGCCAAAGTCAATACAGTGACTAAAAACTTCCTCCACTTGTTATGTAATGAAATAACATTTTCATTCTGATGCCTGTACAGCCACCGTTTCAGAGCCAATTGCTAAGTGTAATCCTGAGCGGGGCGCCCACTGGCTTACCGGTCCAGGCGCATACCACATAGGCTCAGTGTAGCCTGACAGCCTGTCGCTGGTTCGATTCCCCACCCCGACTGCCTTTGCTGCGTGTCAGTCCCGTCAGTCTACTGTCCAACCAATAAAGGCATAAAAGCCCCCGGCCAAAACAGGAAAAAGTGTAATCCTGGGAGCTACTCTCCCTCTCTCAACCATAGACTGTAAAAAAGATATGGATAGTTAGTCAAGGACCCACAAGCCCAAAAGCTCAAGGATTAGGGTGATACCTGTGACGTCTTGCCGTACTTTTTATTTCTGTTTTATCTATTAGTTTGGTCATCAAGGTCCACAGAATGACAGGCCTGCTCTGCTGGAAACATCGCAAATAAAAGTTATGGCCATTTGTATATTCACTTTCCCATCGACTTCACTATAGGAAAAGAAAAATATTTTAAAAAGAAAATAAATGTGCTTTAAGTAGCATGTGAGGGGTCAAACTAGGGGTTCTTCATGATTCTGAATCCATTGCAAGCATTTGTTTTGCATGAAAAACATTCCTAGGGCAAAATATCGGACCCCCAAAACTGTGAAAAGTGAAGATTTTTTGATGACTCATCACTTTTTACAGTTATGGGGGCCCAACATTTAGCCCAAGAAATGTTTTTCATGCAAAACAAATGCTTGCAATGGATTCAGAATCATGAAGAACCCCTAGTTTGACCCCTCACATGCTACTTAAAGCACATTTATTTTTTGTATTCTTCTCCTGTATAGTGAAGTCGATGGGACAGTGAATATACAAATGGCCATAACTTTTTTTTGCGATGTTTCCGTCAGAGCAGGCCTGTCATTCTGTGGACCTTAATGACCAAACTAATAGATAAAACAGAAATAAAAAGTACGGCAGAACATCACAGGTCCTCTCCCATTATCAGGGACTGGGTCAAGCCATTGGTTTCTATGCTGCGCAAATGAAGCTTTTTTGGCCGTTGTATGGGTGCTGCCATCATTGTTTTAATGGTACCCATTACCCAAGGAATGCTATTGGCTGCCAATGGTCACATGCAACCGCAGGGATACATAGGACATTGTCTTGAGCTTGCCGAAAATAAAGCACACAAAGAAGAATCATCACAAGCCTATGATCACAAGCCCCTCCCACAGCATACCCTGCTATAACATCAAATATAACATTGGACCATATTTTCACAAAACGTAAATCATGGTGATTGAAACAAGGCTTTAAACTAGCGAGAGGAACCATAAAGTATTTATGACAATGTTTATTGAGGTAAGAAAGTCAAATGTAAAAGTTCTGGGAAATAGAATGGAATCCTATGGAGAACATGTTGCTTCTGGTACCAGAACAGCACAACTAGCGGCCAATCATAGGAACTTTTAGTTCTGTGTTTGCTTCATTTTAAATCGGGACAACTACACCCCTGCTCTCAACCAGGAGAGAGCAACAGACCAAAGCTTAAAGGGGCACTCCACCACTTTTCAACCTATGTTCATATAATTGGTCCTCACTCAAAAATAGATTTTTTTATTGCCCACAGGAGGGCTGTGGGCAGGTCAGAAACCCATCGTCTTGGGACATCATCGATTGCCAATCCAGCTTATAGAAACTGCAGGCTTTCTGTTATTGAAAAGTTGCAATTTTAAAGTGGAAGCCATTGTTCTTGCGATAATAAAAATCTAAATCTTTTTTCAAATGTATTGATTACATTTTTTTGGGGGGGGAAATGATGATGTCACAAGACGATGGATTCTGAAATTCCCACAGCTCTCCTAGGAGACTTGGACTGAGTAGAAAAGAATTGTGATATTTTATCATGAACATTAGTGAGGACCTATTATATGAAGACAGGTTGAAAAGTGGTGAACTACTCCTTTAACCAAAGCTCCTTCAATGCACAAGGAGTCCAGACTGCTTTCTTTCTTTTCCCCGGTGAGACGTAGCGCGTGGAAGGAACACGTTATTCCAACCAGTTCCTTTCCCCTCCATGGTCTAGAGCTGAGGCAGTAAAGAGAGTCTACACAAAAGTACCCCTATCGGTAAGAAACAAATTGACCCTTTTAACTGTGATTATAATACAATATAAATTTGTATTACAACAATCCTAATTATAAAACACTATAATGTATTATAACTGTGATTATGATACACTATACATTATTATAATGTATTACTATGAAAATTATAATACACTATAATTGATTATAATAGTGGTTATAACACAATAGAATCTATTATCATGTATTACAACTATATCCTGGTGGTCTAAATGAAAAGTCAGTAAGTGATCAGTCATTATGATGTGTTTGGCCCTGTGTGGCCTAGCTCAGACCTACTCTGTAGTGGATACTTTGTAGTACCACGTTTAGTACCACTTTCACATCACTCTACCCAGGTCCTTGTAGTGGAAAACGTGTGGGCGGTGTGGAGTGGTGAGGTGTTGGGCCATGTCGGTGGAAAAGGGGCTTATTTGTCCTCTACCTCAGGGGTTTTCAAAGTACCCTGGGGTGCTGTGACGGCAGTCCAGGGGGTGCCGCGACATAATTTGATAATATTCAGAATTTATTAGGACATCTAAAAAAGATTGTTTGTTTAATTTAAAACTTGAAGAACAAAGTTATTTTCAGTCAGTTCTAACCAAAATGTCTATTATCTCAACGTTTTCCTCGCAACATAATCACTAAAATATCGTCACTGTCGGGCAGAAACCTCGTATCTCAAAGTTGCAAATGTGTACGTCTTTTGGTAAAGCAAAGCCCTGCTTCATCATACAAGACTGTCACACAAAACTAGTGAAAACAGCCGATCTACAAGCACACAACGATGCAAGGCGTTGTGTGCTTGTAGATCTGCTGTTTTCACTAGTTTAGTACATTTTATAGATGATAAATACAAAACGAACGGTTTTGGACATACAAGGTCTCCACCTGACAATGACTATATGCTATAAATATAAAGTGCTGGGTTCATGGGGTGCCCTGAGACAAAAAAGTTTGGGAACCCCTGCTCTACCTGGTTGTGTATGTTCTTGACGTTCATGAAGAAGGAGGCGACGTGCAGCGGCAGGACGTTCTGCAGCAGCAGCTTGTTGACGTTCTCCATGGTCTCGATGCCCTCTCGCTCCGTCTGGAAGCAGCACTCCAACAGGAACTCCACCCTGCAGCCCAGCTCATCCTGCGGGCAGGGAGGATTGATTGATTGATTGAAGTATTTATTAGAATATTGCATAGGGAAAGTTACAGTTTCATGACAGTACAGTTCACTGGTACACGGTCAACTAAAACAGTGGTTCTCAAATTATTCTGGGGGAGCTAGGTCCCCAGATGATTAACTTGATGTCCGACGTTGTTTTCTCACTCAACAGTAAACAAACCAACATAAAGTTTAAGTGTATAGAGGGTATCTGCACATTTCTAAAGTGACAATTTAAGGACTTTTTAAGACCTCTAAAATGACAAATTAAACATTGGCCAAATTGTCAAATATTAGAGGCAGAAATTAGAACAGCGTCATACAAAATGTAATGCCTCAACTCTTAGTGCTCGTCAGGGTGGGGGGTCCCCAGTTCAAATATTATTATTTTGGGGGTCGCAGCCTGAAAAGGTTGACTGGATGGGACTGATCTGATGTGTTTGATTGAGTGACTGTAAAAGCTTTACCTTTACCAATATATTGGGAGACAGAAAGAGAGAGAGAGAGCAACAAATGGAAACTATGACATTACAATTGCGATCGTTGAAAATCCAGCTCAGAGAAAGCACAGACATGCATAAAGCGGTGAAAACACACACACACACACACACACACACACACACACACACACACACACACACACACACACACACACACACACACACACACACACACACACACACACACACACACACACAGGTCGTCTTACCTGTCTGATCAATATGAGGCACATGAAGTAGAAGACGAAAAGCCAAACCCCGGCCATGATCGTAGGCTCCTTCAGCACACCAGGCCTAAAGCACACACGCACGCACACACAGGCACACACAGACATACACACACTTTAGTTACAAAACAACACTGACTTGATGCATGTCCCAGAGGACCCAGACTGTTCTCCCTTCCCTAATTGTTATTATCGTTTATTGTGATAAAAAAACTAAAAACTAAAAAAAAAACAGTCACAATAATCACATCGTGGAGATTACATTTATTGTGAGATTATTCTCTGTCATGCACTGGGATCAATTCACCTTTTTCTTTTTCTCTATTTGCCCAAAAAATAGCCAATATACAAGCTCATAACGTGTCACAATGTGACGTGTTGCGAGCTTGTAGATCTGCTATTTTTGGGCAAATGTTCTGCCCCAGCTGGATGTTGGGATATTTTGATTATTGCCATAATATCGTAAATTGCAATTTCTTTGGTCGTCCCATCCCTACTTCAGACTCAACCTGTAGCTGCACTTGACCTAGCTTTGACGACCATGGGTTATAATGTCATTTAGATAGCATGTTTCTTTTAGACAGATGCTATTTGTTGACCTGACATCCTATAGTTTCTTTAGTTTCAATGTAGCCTACAGATGTGTTTTTTATCATAGTGTTCAGACTGATGATAAGTTCTTGGTTTACACATGCACGTGCACACGCACACGCATGCACGCACGCACGCACGCACGCACGCACGCACGCACACACACGCACGCACACACATCCAGGATTTCTGTTTCACTATAGCGCTATACAACACCCTGCCGTAAGCAAAGACACTTTTAACAGTGTCACACCCTCACAGGACTCTTCGGTGTCACTGTCTGTACTATCTACGGTAAGTGTCAATCACTGTATCCCCAGGCAGACAGCACCCCCCCACCCTATAACACACTGCCCTCAATAAAACATCAGGCACGTGTCGTGCACACATAGACATGAAAGGGGGCTTTAACAGTCTGTAAAAAGTGCCCTCTCCAGACTATGGTGTTATGGTGAAAGAATTGCAAATGCCCTCTTTCCATGCCATACCTGAAGGCAGCATTCAAGAGAATTGCCTTGTCCAAACACCAAACTCTCCTGAACTTGAATGGAGCATCTTATGTTGAAAGAATTGCCCTCCCTGTGTAGAAATCCAAGCTGCACGCCACCTCTCCAGTATTGGCTTTTTTAGGGATGTCCCGATACCAATACCAGAATCGGTACAAGCCCCGATACCAGCCTATTTTGCTCTACTCGTACTCGTCCGATATTGCTCACGGCAGCGCCCGATACCATTTTGTTTCATTAATATGTTATAACATATCAAAAGTCCTAAGACACAGTTTTGTGTGTGTTAGTTCAACTAATGAACAGTGTTTTCACCTTCTCTTACTCTAGGCATGACAACATAATTATTTAAAGCATTTTATTTTGGAGCACCACACACTATTTAAGCAAGTACTTGGTCAGCAAGAAAGTGGTATCGGGACATCCCTAGCCTTTTTATGCTTAGTTTAGTGTGTACCTCCAAGCTCACAACGCGTCGCAGCGCGGGGCATTGTGAGCTTGGAGGTCGGCTATTTTCGGTATTTCCACCAAAAAGGCCCTTTTAGAAATGTCAGCCCCTGCCTCTCTAACATTCTCTGCACGTCCCTGCCCCCCACCCTATAACACACTGACCTGAATAAAACATGATACTTCTGACGAAAGGCTTTTTAACAATGTTCCCTCTGAGTGACAGACAAAACAACATGAAACTGAACACCCGGGCCCGGCGGGGAAAGACAGACACACAGAGTAATGACTGTAGTGCAGACGCTATAGTGAATGACGTGGAAAGTGAGGTCTAATTAGGTAGGGTGACTTTCACTCTCTGTCTTCCTCTCAAGTTCAAGTTCATTCGTCCCAAGATGGGCAGTTTGTGCCGCAACAAGTATGAAAATATGAAACAGGTAGCAAATACTGTATAAAAACGACATAAACAGACAGTCATATGTAGTCAAACCACAATATCAAAACACATCAACATCATCCTCAGAGTGCTTTTATATGTAGCCTATTTGTGAGTGTGTTTGTTGTGTGCATTAACACTACAGGAATCATATGCTTAATAATTTATTTTTGGACTGCATATAGTTCAATAATCATTTTAAATGTGTAGATCTTTGACAAAGACTAATACTTAATTTAAATTCAGAAATTTACAATACAGTCTCAGTTATTATTATTTTCTTTGTAAAGCATCTTTTTTATTTCAGTTAACTAAAATGCCCCGGACTCAGGCACACATAAACATGAAAGGGGGCTTGAGCCCCTGCCCTCTTACCCGTCTGTAAAAAGTGCCCTCTCAAGACCATGAATGCAGTTTTCACTATGGTGAAAATGCCATACCTGAAGGCGGCATTCAAAAGAATTGCCATTTCTCTCCTGAACTTGACCGCAGCATCTTATGTTGAAAGAATTGCCCTCTCTGTGTAGAATTCCACACTGTATAACAGAACTGCTACCTTTAAATGCATTTTGAGAAAAAAATAATGCTGTTATTTGTTCCAAAAGCTTTATACCCTGTATATATATAAAATGTCACAATGCGACATACTGTAGCTCTGTTTACACAATGCTGTGCCCCCTCCTAATGTATATATGTTCCCCATTTTCAACAGTTTTTATTTTATTTGTGACACTTGCTTTGGCAATGTAAACGTATGTTTTCTCATGCCAAATAAAGCTCCTTTGAATTGAATTGAATTGAATTGTATATGCCACATTGCGCTTTTTTATGCTTACGGTAGTTTAGTGTGGTACCAAGTACTAAAAATAGTACTCAATATATTTGGATATGTCAGCCCCTGCCTCTCTAGCATTCTCTGCCCGTCAGGGACGTGCTGGCCATTGGGAAAAGCGGGACAACTCCCGAACGGCCGGTTCATTCTCGGCCGGTCCAGGCCGGACCATTAGGAAAGAATTTTACTGTTTGCACAAAAGTAAAAATTAAACTGTTTGCACAAAAGTAGTGAAAACAGCAGATCTACAAGCACACAACGCCTCGCACCGCGAGGCGTTGTGTGCTTGTAGATCGGCTGTTTTCACTAGTTTAAATCATTTTTTAAATGATAAATACAAAACAAACGGTTTTGGACATACAAGGTTTCCACCCGACAACAACGAAATATAGGCCTAATTCATGTAATTGGCCCACTGGCTTGTCACTTGTCATGATCTGAAATGGCAAATCTTTGAGTAGCAGCAGCGCTATAGAGAGAGATCTCTCTTTATAACGCGCAATGAGGGCCTCTCCAACTCTTTTTCCCGGGCTGAATCAGGGGCCCAGCACGTCCCTGCTGCCCGTCCCTTCTCTCCCACTCACTTGGAGGAGGAGTTGTAGAGCAGGTCGACGAGGCAGTGGGACCTCTGGGCGTACACGTAGAGGAACAGGGCCAGGTACACCACCACAGCCAGGGTCAGCAGCAACGCCTTCAACGACATGCACGTCCTCACAAACACCAGCACGCCCAGCATGGCCAGCAGACAGCAATAGATGTAGTACTGAGAGGGGAGGGGAGAGGAGAGGAGAGGAAGAAAGGGTGGGAATTCAGAGGAGAGGAGAGGAGAGAACGTCAAATATTAGCACAGGGTGTCCATGAAATAATCCAGTTAATACACAAAACTATACCAGTAAGACTCCCTAATCGGGAGATAAGCGACCGTCAGGTCGGCAACCTGATGGTGGCGCTAGGAGAGGGGCATGTGAGAAATCAGGGGCGGAGGTTGTGGTTTTGCCAGCCAGTGTGTGTGCAAAGTTTGGCATGGATAGGGGAAACAGTGCCGGAGATAAGAGTAGGGCCAAAAGTGTGACGTGAGGGACAGACGGAGGGACAGACGGAGGGACTGACGGAGGGACTGACGGAGGGACTGACGGACAGCCGGTGGAGCTTTTCAAAGTAAGTTGCGACCTTTGTTGTGTTGTTTGCATTTTGCTGAGAGACATTATATAGTTTATAATAGCATTTTCTCCGTTGACTTCTATGGGAAAAAATTACAAATTTCCCATCAATGGAGATGACTGACATCATAGATGTCTGACGTCAAAGACCACATGAGACTGACAAAGTATATCCATATATGGGCATAAAAGGGACAAGGACTGACACAGAGATCTCCTATGGCTATTAATTCATTAGTGAATTAATTTTCCCCCATTGACTTGAATGGGGAAAATTCTAATGGTAAGACGGAATTCATTTGCAAGTGTGACTCACATCACGGCAACCACACTTGCGATTTCCCAGAATTGCATCTTTCTAGTCTTATCTTAATTGCGACCGTAGGTCGCAAGTTTACTCTATGAAAACCAGCACATCTTGTCCGTGAATCTCTGTCTGTCTGTACGTCACGCCTGACACTGTGGTTCTATGGGTTTGTCTGTGGCTCTATGGGTTTGTCGCTCTGACATCATGCTCTGATGTCACTGTGATGTCAGGGGAACCACCAACAGAATGGGTTTGCCGCTCTGACATCACGCCCTGATTTGATGTCCCTTTTATGTAGATCGCTGTTGTCATCACGAGTCACACTTGCAAATTAATTACGTCCTTGTCCGTTTTATGCCCATATATGGAGATCCCTGTCCCGATGTCATAAATATTAAGCGCATATCTGGGAATGCCCATTTGGTAATGCCCATATATGGGCATGTTCTGACATCAGATTGTTGACTATCATGCAGGGGTCTCCATATATGGGAGACCCCATATAACTAGTCCGATATACATCACTGGCCAGATGGCCAAGAATTGGCGTGAACAGGCACCTTTAAAGGGGAATTCCAGGCCAAATAGAAATTAATCAGATGCTACATTTCTTCCAACCATCTCCATTGTATCCTTCACTGACTTCTGGTGGGAAGTCAGTGTTTGAAATGTGTATGTTTTCTCGTAAAGTAAAGAAAGCCCTTCTTCATCATACAAGAACAAGACTGTCTAGTGAAAACAGCAGATCTACAAGCACACAACACCTCGCATTGTGAAGCGTTGTGTGCTTGTAGATCGGCTAGTTTCGCTGGTTTAAATCATTTTTAAAATGATAAATACAAAAGAACAGGAGGGTCACAGCACTCACAGGTACAGTGTAGAGCTTCATGGCCTCCAGCTCCGTTCTGTTGTGGGAAACATTAACACAGCCGTCCCCTGGGATGAAGAACTGGAGGAGACAAAAGAAGAGAGAGGGAGAAGGAGACACAACGATAGATGGATGGATGAATGGACATAGAGATCAGGGAGGGGTCTTCAACGTTTTCAGGCCAAGGACCCCTTAGTTGAGAGAGAGATGAAGCAGGGACCCCCACAACCTTTATATAGATTCCATATAGTTTTCCATATCGTTTGGCAGCACAATCATCAGTGTATTTTGGATTCATGTCAATTTGTGTTTTCAGATATTTAACCAGTTGAACTGTCAATACTTAACTCATTTCTAGCCGATCCCGAGTATACTCGTGAAAAATACTCAAGTATTTAGAGTGCCGATCCCGAGTATACTCGCGAAAAATACTGTATAAAGAGTAACGCTGGCGTTCTTACCCTATAAACCGGCGGAAGGTCTGGGCATGATCGGCCTCGCCGAATCATCATCATCACGGATCCACGTGCACAAAATAGTAATCCCATAACATGGAGGCCGACGGCCGATCTCATCTTTAATGTCCATTATCTCCAAACAACACTTTTAAAGCCAAGGATGGCATTAGATTCTCGCTACAAAAACATAATAACAAAGGCATCAGATCAAACGGCCATTTTAGGATCGGCATGGGATGACGACCGCTCCCATTGAATGACGTCATGACGTCAACCCGGAAGTGTTTACGCAATGGACTTCTGGCCTTCAAAATAAGACAATGGAGCGTATAGGAGCCTGTGAGCGGCATGCTAGACATTTAACCCGTTCATGTCTGGAGCACTAAATGGGTTAATAAACGTGACCTTTCACTCTGTACTTAGTCTGCTCTTGTTCCCCTCTACACCAAACCTCTTTGCCGAAAATAGACAAGCTCACAACGCCTCGCAGCGCGAGGCATAGTGAGCTTGTAGATCTGCTATTTTTGTCTAAAGTCTCAGAATATGGACTCTAGGGTTCAAGTGCATGCATATAAAAAAGGAGTAGGACTATATACTGGGACAATTTCATCAACAAATAAAAACTAGCGGGAAAGAGATCCAGTTGAACTAAGACGATTCATTTTATGCTTGGTCGTGGGCAGGTGCCGTGCTCAGAGCTCTACAAGCGATGCGTTGTGAGCTTGTAGATCTGATCAAGTATATATCAAGTAACAACATCACGGCCCTAGCCTTGCGTTGCCAGACACCCATCCACAGTGTGATAGAGTCTGGCAACGCAAATATCACGGCCCTGCTATCAATTACTTTTTGTCAACTAAAGGAAAGGAAACTAAGACTAAAAGTAAAACATTTTGGATGACTAAAATATGACTAAAACTGAATTTTATTCAAAAGGCTCTATTTCTGTCCACGCCTTACCTCTTAACCCTAAACTCTCTTGCAATTTTTTTGCTATTTTGAAAAACATTTTCGAATATTTCAAATAGTTGATCTACAAGCTCACAACATGTTGATGTAGATCGGCTAATTTAAGTATTTAAAAAAAAAAGGCAATGAAGCAATGAAGGCATAAGGGGTAAGGCATGGATGAAAATATATATACGTCTAAAACTAAAACAAAAAGTGCCGTCACTTGCTTGAACAAAAATGACAGGACAATGCATACAAAGAAGACTCCAACTCACAAAGTTCAGGATGGCCATGAGCATGGTCATCAGCAGACAGACGCTGACCACCAGGAGCCGTAGCGCCGCCCTGCTGGACACACCTCTCGACAGCCCCGAGATCCACTGCATGCTCAGAGGCATCTTAGACTGCCACCTCTAAAACACACAATATGTACATGATGTGTATATTTAGGCCTAGAATTATTGAATGCTTTAACTATTGAAAAATAGCAGATCTACAAGCTCACAGCGTGGCACCGAGTGCCGCGCTGCGAGCTTGTAGATCTGCTATTTTTGAAAAAGTCGTGAAAATGTGTGCAAATCTTTGAATATATGTATTTTTAAAGCAAACGTTTGGAACCCAAATTTTGCTTCTGGGTGGTCCCTGGAACTAAATATTTTGAGATGGGGGTCCGTGGCCAAATACAGTTTGGAGGTCCTTCACATGAAAAGGTTTAAGAACCACTGACATAGTAGTCTCTCAAGAACAGACTAACTGAGCTCCATTTAAGTGAAAAGGACCTTTTCTTTGACAATGGCGAGCCAGATTACTGACAAAGAAACATAGGGTTTTTCAAAAAATCTTCAAAAGACACTTATAGAATCGGGTCAAAATTCTAATTTTCACGATTTTTCAAAAATAGCAGATCTACAAGCTCGCAGCGCGGCACTTGGTGCCGCGCTGTGAGCTTGTATATCTTCTATTTTTCAATAGTTAAAGCATAAAATAATGATACACAATAATGTGTACCCGTTCTGAAACCTCTGAAACATACAATATACATATGTACTGTATATTAACCCAAGAACTGGAATTATTGTTATACTTTAGCTATTGAAAACTAGCAGATATGCAAGCTCACAGTGTGGCACCGAGTGCCGTGCTGCGAGCTTGTAGATCTGCTATTTTGACATGATGATAGAAACATGCGTTTTTATCATCTCTCATCTCTTCTTTTTTTAGAAGGATTTAGAAGACATTTTTAGAATGGGTCAAAAATATTAAAACTGTTTAAAAAATTGCAGATAGCAGAAAAATACGAGCTTGTAGATCTGCTATTTTTCAATTGTTAAACCATGGTTATAGTCCGAGCGTTTCAGGCAAAAATCGTGCACTTTATGATAGAAGCATGAGATTTGGCACACAGTTAGAACATGCCATATGGAACATTTTTGGCTATAGGGGCATCGCAGATTTGTCTTGGGAAACTTGTGGGAGCCAATCAAAGTTGGGCTCTCATAGACTTTACTAAAAGTAAAGTAATACAAAAAATAAATATGCTTTAAGTAGCATGTGAGGGGTCAAACTATGTGTTTTTTGGGATTCTGAATCCAATGCAAGCATTTGTTTTGCACGAAAGACATTCCTTTCCGAGAAACAGCCGCCACAAAACTTTGAAAAGTCACCAAACCATAGTTTTATGGGGTCCGTTTTTAGCCCAAGGAATGTTTTCATGCTTCTTTCATAAAGTGCACAATTCCATCAAAATACTGCCCGAAACGCCTGGACTATTAGTAATAATGCCTAAAAATGTGTCCCCGGTCTAAATATTAATGTAAATTAAAGAATATATCGTCGCTGTTGGGCCAAACCTCTTCTCTAACTTTTCATGTTTTTTCGTAAATTAACGTCCTACTTGATCACACTACAACGTCACACAAAAGCATCAAAAGTAGTAGTCCAGCAAGCTCGAAACACAACATAAAGCAACATGTTCCGAGCTTGTAGATCTGCTACTTTTGCTTTTATTTTATTTTATTTGAAATATATAATAATATATATTATCTGAAATTTCCAAAAGGGCCTTTTGGTGGAAATATAGAAAATAGCAGACCTCCAAGCTCACAACGCTTGGAGGTCGGCTATTTTCGGTGCTTGATACCACACTGAGCATAATCAAGTGAATACTGGAGATGTGGCGTAGGGCATGGATCTTTACACAGAGAGGGCAATTCTTTCAACATAAGATGCTGCATTCAAGTTCAGGAGAGTTTGGACAAGGCAATTCTCTTGAATGCTGCCTTCAGGTGTGGCATGGAAAGAGGGAATTTGCATTTATTTCACCATAGTAAAAACTGCATTCATGGTCTGGAGAGGGCACTTTTTACAGACGGATAAAAGGGAAGCGGCTCAAGCCCCCTTTGATGTCTATGTGTGCCTGGACATCATACTGTAGCTACTAAAACATCATAGTAAAACTACTGTAGCATGTGATTTCTACCTCCAGTTTTCCAGTGAAGACCACAGACAGAAGCAGCACCAGCACAGGGAAGGTCACACCGTAGGACACGGCCATTTCAAAGTTTCTAGGCGAGGAAGGAGAACTTTTATTGTTCATCTGAATCTGAATGAGCATGAGAAAACAGAGTCTGTCTTTCTGTCTGTCTGTCTGTCTGTCTGTCTGTCTGTCTGTCTGTCTGTCTGTCTGTCTGTCTGTCTGTCTGTCTGTCTGCCTGACTGACTGACTGACTGACTGACTGACTGACTGACTGACCATGCTAGTGAGTGAAGGATTAAAGTGATAAGTGATATGTTTTGGTTAAAAGGTTAAAGCATAATATTCTGATTGTAATCGCTGCTATAAAGTGCTATAGCAATGATTACTTATTATCAGAATATAGTTATTTAACACGTATTATAAAGAAAGAACATTGCTTACCCTACCTTTAAAGAAAGAAAGAAAGAAAGAAAGAAAGAAAGAAAGAAAGAAAGAAATAAAGAAAGAAAGAAAGAAAGAAAGAAAAACACAGAAAGAAAGAACAAAAGAAAGAAAGAAAGACTCAACCGCAGGTGGACTGAATTAGAGGTTTAATGATTAATCAAATGAATGATTGATGCAGTGAAGCTGTTGAACTGGTAAATAAGTGCCGGCTGAATAATTTACTCAGGGGACAAGTGAATGACGAGCCAGCAAGGGCCTCAATGTGTGTTCAATGTGTGTGTGTGTGTGTGTGTGCGTGTGTGTGTGTGTGTGTGTGTGTGTGTGTGTGTGTGTGTGTGTGTGTGTGTGTGTGTGTGTGTGCGCATGTGGCGAGTGGCATCCAACAGTGGTTCTCAATGAGGCGTCCGGGGACCCCCAGAGATCCTTGAGGGGGTTCCAGGGGCTCCCCAGCAAAATTATTTTACATAGCATCACAATCACTTTAACCACTTTAAAGTAAACCTATCCACGAGTTTCCAACGCCCCATAGTGCATTGCGCAGACGTCTGCACCAAGCTTCCGTTGCCGATTTACAAGCTCACAACGGGTTGCATCTGCGATGCGACGTGAGCTTGTATGTCTGCTGTTAAACCCGGAAGTTTGGTCCCGATAGTCTCCAGTAAACTCCCGCGGAAACTTGTGGATATACGTTTCCTATTTGAAAATAATAAAAATCCAAACTTTTTAAAAAAACATTTGGAATATTTTTTAAACAATAAACACAATGGGGTACCCTGGCATAAAATATTTTCAGACGGGGTTCCGTGGCGCGGCCCATTCATTTGGGGTCCTGTCGTACAACAAAAGAAACGACGGTATACTCTAAGTAGTTTGCAGACATAAATACTCACTTGTAAGAGACAAGCATCTGGACGGTAAAGAGAGTTACGAAGATCAGAGACAAGCAACTCATTGACTGGTGGAGACCTGTGACCTCTGACAGACGAAACTGGAACACACGCACGCACGCACGCACGCACGCACGCACGCACGCACGCACGCACGCACGCACGCACGCACGCACACATACACATACACACACACACACACACACACACACACACAAACATAAATATTTAGTTTTGTGGGCGTTTTCTGGGGCCATGTATAGCCCAAGGAATGTTTTTTGTGCAAAACAAATGCTTACAATGGATTCAGCAACATGATAAACCCCTAGTTAGACCCCTCACATCCTACTTAAAGCAGATTCTTTTCTGGGTATTTTCCTCCTGTATAGAAAGTCGATGGGAGCCCAACTTGATTTGGCCGCTGTGGCGACCCCGAAGGTCGGCGGCTCGGGTGCCCTAGCTAAATCATTAGAGCAAGCCCTGGGCTACATTTGTGCAAATTTGGCGCTTTAGACTGATTAGCACAAAATAGCCCTAACGGCCTGACTATCGGTCACGGGGAGCCATCAAATTACTCTTTTGGGTCCCGAGCTAAAACGTTTGCTTCTGTAACGCATGGAATCCATACAGTGTTCACAGTGTGAACTATGGTCCGTTCAGTGATGGACTTTTACCCCAGGAAATACATGCACCCAGGGCAGGAATTTCATGGAGGCCATGGCCATCGTTGCCCCTCAGTTTGGCCTTGTGCCCCTCAAACCAATGGCATGACCTGAGGCCACAGTGGCCTTAATGCCCCAGCCGACTGTACCACTTTCTCCTCTGTCTCTCTCTGGTCAATAGGCAGGGCCGGACTTACCATTGGGCAAGGGTGGGCACGTGCCCAGGGGCCTCAGGGGGTGGGGGGCCTCCAAAAAAAAAAGGATTTTTTTTTTTTTTTTTTTTTTTCAAAAAATATTTTTTGGACCCCAAAATATTTAGTAGGCATGATCGCGAAATTCCATGTTTAACCCCCATACCAACCCCATCTTTCAAACATGGCAGCCATGTTTGTTTACATTTCAAGAAAACATAATGGCTGCTAGCTCATGAATGCCTGAACGGATTTCCATTCAGATTTTTTTGTTTGAAAGCTGTGAACAGTGTGCACACATGTGGTGCATGATCTAGGCATGGGCGTGCATGATCCGTGCACTATTAATTACATGGAAGTCTATGGAGAGGGAGGCGGTGTGGAACTTGGAAGCCATTTTGAAAAGACCCTGAATGAGTTAATGATGACATTTTAAAGTATTGCTATCCAAATAAAGTGATATTTGTGTTTAGTTACTGCACATTTTGTTTTATTATGGTAATAACATTGAGAGCTTCTGCTCTGCTCGCCGCACTGCATGTAGTTGCTCTGAAAGCTTAGTGCAGTCTAAAGCCCGCCCACTCTATGTATCCGGTACTTCGCGTGCGCGGTACGTGTGCGGTACTTCGCGCGCACAAGGGCCTCTTTATTTCCCCTTGCCCAGGGGCCTCATGTCATATAAATCCGGCACTGTCAATAGGCCAATGTATACAGTAGACACCGGTGTATCTTTCTTGTCATGTAAACACCAGTGTTTATTTTTGTTGAGATTCTGAAATCTTAACTCCCCAAAGTCCCAATCTTTAAACCAATCCAGTGACTTTGTTTGTTGAAGGGCTGACCATGGATCAGATTCTAAATACCATCATTTATCTATTTCCTGCAGATTAGTTTATCCTCCCTAACCTTTTAATTCAACACATTCTTTCAATGGACTAAAATCTTGTTTTATTTCATGGCCTTCCTGCCCTGGCATTTGGCCTTTGTGCCCTCAAAAATGGACAACACCAAAGGCCAAGTGGCCTTGCCCCTAAAATTACCAAATTCCAGGCCTGCATGCACATGTTTCTCTATGACATGTCATTGAATAGCAGAGTCATATAAATGAATGTACCTGTTTCTCTAATGACATGTCGTTGAACAGCAGAGTCAGCCAGTTGAGCTTCTGGGCTCTATGCCTTTCTTTGCTGAATGAGACAGAAAAAGAAATATACAACATTAGAATCTAAATGTGAAAATGCTTGGAGGAGAGAATGAGGGTGTATAAATATAACCCCATGATTTGGTTTTGTAAATATTTCTAAGTATTTCGAACTTAAATTCTAAACAATAAAAAAAATCTCAAATCTGATGTATCCATTTGTAACTCTGAGAGTGATGTTTTTTGATAACTAAATCCCACCATCATTTATGCACTTTTATACCCTTTTTATTTCCCATATATTGAGTTGAATTTCCCCTCTAGGATCAGAAAAGTGGAATCGAATCTAATCTAGTTACATGTTTAAGTACAGACGGTATTATTCTTACAAAAGTGAACTGTGCTCATACATTTCTACAGCATTTTAGGTACATGTTCTCAAGTGTCACTTTCAGATTGTGTTTATCTTTACAAGAGTACTTAGGTCTGTATCCTCCGCCTTCCTATTGCAACAGACTAATGGCAATGTCACATTATAGTATGATGTTACCACCTTACCTCTCTGCTTCAAGCGTGTCCAGTGAACGCCTGACTCGATCGTCCACCACCAATCTATACAAATAACACACAGGACAACAATCACTTCAATCCTTTTGATTTGTTTTACATACAACGTGTGCAAAGTCTGCAAACCAAAATCTGGCCAGTGTAATTCTTTTCCGTACTTTTTTTGTTTTGTTTGCTTAAGCTTTGTAAGATTGTGCTGTGGTTAACAGCACAATCATTAAACATTGAACAAACATTAAATAGCTAAAATTTCAACATATTAACATTTCATCAAAGAAAAGAAAAGTTAAAGAACGAAAATTCAAAATAAGCTTACGAGTTGGGGCTGTTCTGAGTAGGGGGTCTTTCCTGCAAACAACACGTGTACGCACCGGCACGCACACACGCACACACACACACACAAGCACACGCACGCACGCACACACACACACACACACACACACACACACACACACACACACACACACACACACACACACACACACACACACACACACACACACACACAATCAATTGCATGCAAAATAAATGGAAGTGATGTTATGGGTTAGTGCTATAGTTTCTTTTTCTTTTTTTCCCCGTTTCTGACAGGGGTGAGAGTCCCCACAGTTTGACGAAGCACGTAACCTGACTCCGCCAGATGGTGGCAGTAGTGCGTATACTGCATATACCGATCTACTTTTACCATCTGGGCTTGCTCGGGCAGACCCGATGTAAGGGCGGGCCATTTTTTCAAGTTCTTTAGCAGGTGATTGGATGGGACCGTCTGTCTATCACAGTCTGGGAGTGCCAACTCCAACCACTCATATTGGCCTGTCTGCATGACGTTACACCCAGAATCCGCCTCCTGGGTTTCCACGTGGTCTGCAGTCAAACTCTATTGGCTCAGAGCCGCTCAGAGCCCGCCCGTAGCTGAACATTTTTTAGAATATTATCATATTATGCTATGTAAATATTAGTGTTAGAGTCCACCTAAAGCGAGTCCAAGTCAAGTCCAAGTCATATGGGGTTCGAGTCCGAGTCGAGTCCGAGTCAAGAGCCCCTGGGAGGGGGTCGAGTCTGAGTCGAGTCCGAGACCAATGGGAGGCAAGTCCGAGTCGAGTCCGAGACCAATGGTAGGCGAGACCGAGCCGAGTCCAGTTTTCTTTTTCTTTTTTTTTTTTTTGATAGGTAGGCTGCAGAAAACAATATATATATATTTTTTTTCCGGACACACACACACACACACACACACACACACACACGCAAGAACCCCCCGTTCATGTGCATTCACCTGTCTGGTGTTTCCTACCAATACCTTTCAAATGAATGGCTTGTCTTCAAATTAAATCAATAGGTCTCCCCAAATTACCTTTGGTTGCTGTCAATGCTGTGGTTTAGGTTTGAGGGAGTTTTTTGGAGAGGTAGTTTTTTTTTCCCATACCAATTTTCTGTCTAATAACTAGACATTTGAGTTGCTACAATTACATTTTCTCCCAGGCAGAGAACAAGTACTTTAGTGTACAAATAAGACTTGGCATATACTGCAGTACAATATCCCAAATCACAGACGATAATTAGGACTATCCAGTCTAATATCATGATATGGATATAATATTGATGCCCATGCACCAAAAGGCCAAGTGATAACAAAAATAATATTATTTAAAAAATAATTATGTCTACTACTGTAATCTATAACATTTTTAAACATTGCTGTTATAGTTGCATTGAAATAGAGCATGCATGATTTTTGCAAAACGTTTTTCAAACAAACTCTTGTCTTAATATTTTATTTTGACTAAAAGCTAAAATAAATAAATAAGGTTTTCCCATTCAAACACATCAGAATGCTCCGTTACTTAACAAGGCAGCTCTCTTAATGTTAACGTGAATGCGCTCCTCATATGGATATAACATTTATTCCATTGCATTGTAGTGACTTGACTCGAGTGGACTCGGTGGGGGGCGAGTCCAAGTCAAATTAGACCGAGACCGAGACGAGTCCAAGTCAAATTAAGGGCGAGACCGAGACGAGACCGAGTCAGTGAAAATTTGGACTCGAGTCCTGACTCGAGACGAGTCATTGACTCGAGTACTACAACACTAGTAAATATGCACATCTTTCCAGCTGAGATACAACATATGTCACAGAGAAATATCCGTTTCCATTAGAACAGACAGAAAATAACTTTTATACTTGGCGTTTAACCACTTGAACACCAGCATCCCTATTCTGGGGGGAAGGTTCACCAAAAAACAGCCGATCTACAAGCTCATATCGCGTCACAACGTGACGCGTTGTGAGCTATAGATCTGCTGTGTATAGATCTGCTGTTTTTGGTGAAGAGAGTTGAGGTAGATGGAAAAAATAACTCATCAAGTACAGTGCAAATCAGGTCTGTTTTACTAAGCATAGAGGGTCTAAGTGGTTAAACTGAAGTGATATTGATGAATTCCAAATATTATTTATGTATTCTGAGGCACCCCTGAACTGGCATCGTGGCACCCTTGGGTGCTGTGAATTCATCAATATCACTAAATCAATATCACTTCACTATGCTATAGTAAAACATTGCACTGTTGATGAGTTCTTTTTCCATCTACGGCCAACACTCTTCACCAAAAATAGCAGATCTACAAGCTCTCAAAGCGTGGTGAACTCAGAATAGGGATTTACGGGTTCAAGTGGTTGAACGTCAAACTAAAAGTTATTTTCTGTCAGTTCTGATGGAAACGGATGGATATTTCTCCAATATGATGTGAGATTCCAAAGATTAACAGTGTAAAATTCAGGGGTGCCGTGGATGAAAAAGTTATTTACAGGGGTGCCCTGAGTCAAAAAAGTTTTTAAAACCCCTGTGCTTGAGATTCGACTCAAGCACAGGGGTTGAGATGTAGACCAGTGGTTCTCAACCTTTTCAGGCCCCCAAAATAATCATATTTGAACTGGGGACCCCACACCCTGAAGAGCACTAAGAGTTGAGGCATTACATTTTGGAAAACACAGTTCTATTGTGAAAATAGCCGATCTACATGCTCACAACGCCTCGCATGTAGATCGGCTATTTTCACAATTTCCGCCTCTAATATTTGACAATTTGGCCAATGTCTAATTTGTCATTTTAGAGGTATTAAAAAGTCCTTTAAATTGTCACTTTAGAAATGTGCAGATACCCTCTGTAAACTTAAACTTTATATTGATTTGTTTACTGTTGAGTGGGAAAACAATGTTGCACAGTAAGTTAATCATCTGGGGACCCTCCCCCCTGGGGGTCCCGACCCACAGGTTGAGAAGCACTGATGTAGACGTACCTGTGGCAGCTGCTCATCAGAGGGCGTGGCTGAGGGCTTGGAGGGCTTGGCGTCGGGGTTGCTGAGGTCAGCGAAGGGGTTGATGGTCTGCCACGACTGGAGGTACTTGGACATCCGGACCGACGCCCGCTGACGGCGCTCACTCGGGGTCAAAGTGTTGGCCTGGAGAATTCAGATCACACAGCTCACATATAGCCAAAATGGGAGATGACCTGTGATGTCTTGCCGTACCTTTTTCTGTTTTATCTAGTTTGGTCATTAAGGTACACAGAATGAGAGGCCTGCTCTGCCAGAAACATTGCAAAAAAAAGTTATGGCCATTTGTATGTTCACTGTCCCATTAACTCCACTATACAGGAAAAGAAAACTATTTAAAAAAAGAAATAATCTGCTTTTAAGTAGCATGCAAGGGGTCAAACTAGGGGGTTTTCATGATTCTGTATCCATTGCAAGCATTTGTTTAGCATGAAGAACATTCCTTGGGCTAAATTTCGGCCCCACAAAACTGTGAAAAGTGATGAGTCATCACTTTTTTCACTTTTGTTCAACCCTATTCCTTGAACTTTAGAGCCTGTGGGTCCCCGACTAATATAAGCTTCTTTGTTGTGGAATAAACTTCCACTGGAAATTAGACAGGCTAGTGTCCACTAACTCTTTTGTATACAACGACTTTTACCTTGAAGGAATGAACAGCTAGTTTTTGGTTTCACTCTCAATTTTCTTTTATTGTCCCTTTATGTTCTTATTTCTTTCATTGAATTGTTTTTATATCTTATGTTTTATGTTGCGGTGAATCACTTTGTAAACCCGTTTTTGAAAAGAGCTACACAAATACAGTTCATTATATTATTATTTATTATACGGCTTGGTTCAATGCTTGATTCTGATTGGTCAATCGTTGAAATCAGCCAGGGGCGTCAATTGGGTATGGCAGGGGTATGCAGCTGCCATACCCTGGGTTCAGGGGGGGAAATAAAAGTTACTTTTAAATATAAATACATGAATGTCTCTTTGTCTATATGTGCTGGTTATTATGTTGTTAAAATAAAGTAAAATAACTACAAATGCAAAATGTAACAAAATGGTCACTTCAACAAGGTTTTATAATTGTATTCTCCACATTTCAGCTCCACAGGTGCAATGCATTATTGTTAATTGTGGCACATTTACTAACATGCCAAGTTTAGCTGCACTTGAACAACTGTTCCAGGCTGCCATATCCAGCTCAAGAAACCGTAAAAAGAAAATGTACTTCTCAAACTAAATGAATCATACCTGTTGATAAGGTATGGCAACATGACTGGTGTCTTGAACGCGCGCCTTCGCGCGCGTTCAAGACACCAGTCATGTTGCCATACCTTAGCTTTTTCTGAACTGACGCCACTGAAATCAGCGGTCTGATATTTCTGGATAACAGACCGCTCAGCCCTATAACAGACCGTGCCTAATCAAATTAAGGCTCAGAGCACCTGCTACACTCAGGCTTCACTGCGTGAATTTAGTGCCGTATCCAACATGTCAGCCATGTAAACAAACACACAGCGTCATTTTCAACTAAACGTTGCTCTCAAGAATGTTTTGAAAAATATTTTAAGCGAGAAATGGACGACGCAGTATCAGAAAATGCATTCTCTCCACAAACAACAATCCCGCTGTCGGGATTGTTGTTTGTGGACGGCGGAGCCAGTCGTTATCCCGCACATATTACTGTAGCTCTGCAATTTTTCGCAAAGGATTTTGACTTGCTCCTTGGTGTGCTTGCGGGCACAGACAATTTCAAAATCCATGGTGGGTGGATTTTCACTCCAACTTGACAATATCACTTTGCGTTATATCAGGTATTTTTACAGCATTACTAGTACCTGAGAAAGAGAGAGAGAGAGAGAGACAGAGAGAGAGAGATATGGGGAGAAAGGGAGAGCACAGTAAGAGGAAGAGCAGTGAGAGGGAGGAAAGACGGTGTGAGATAAGATCGGAAAGGATTAAACTTTAACGACGACATTTGGTACCAGAGGGGATGACACGCAGTAAGTAACACTATGAGATAAAACCCATGACGCTGTGGCCAGAGATTTGGTGCCCAGTTGGCGAGCAGCACTCTGACTGTCTGTGACTCTTCAGGACAACCCCATATACTCATCTGTAGGGATGGGTACCACATTTACCCATCGGTATCAAACTGTTGCGGTCACCGTTGTGTATGTTGTGCTGGAAGCATTAAGAGTTCCAGTGGCCGATCTCTTCAGAATAGGATATGTTGCTCTAGCAGCAATATAGCTCCAGCATAGGCTTCCTGACTGATGCCATTGAAATACTATTCATTTGCACATTAAAACTATTAATTAAGCATTTAAACAAAGATATACAACACAAATGATGTTTCTGTGTAAAAATAAAATTAAATACATCTTATTTTTAACCATTTTGCAACCGAAATACGGAAATGTTAGGGATGCTGTGCTGTTATTTAACCAATTAAGTATTGGATCGATCAATCGATCAGTCAATCATTCAATACAGTGGTTCACTGTCAATGCTTTGCATATAGATAGAAATTCCTTTAACACCTACCTCTATGGGAATACAGGTAAGACTTTTTCTCTTGTGGGGGTCTATCACCAGATAGGTTTTTCTGCCCTTTAGAAGGGCATCTCGGCTCCCCCCGTCTCCATCCTCCACTTGGTACGCCCCGTTCAAGTGCTTCAGCGTGTCTTCTGTGATGTGGACCCGTCTGGGGGGAGAGGGGAGAGTGTTTTTTGCAGGTCTTTCAATCCGAGTGTATCAAAAAAGCAACTGGGTTAAGGCAGCGGAAGCTTGTGATTGGCTGCACGGAGGTGCCGAAAGTCGCGGGGAAGGAGATACACCTAAACCTAACCTTAACCCTGACCCTAACCTCAGTGAAACTAATGCTGGTGAATGCTAACCTGGTGAATGCTAACCTGGTGAATGTTAAACTGGCCAGACCAACGGTGCTTAACCCAGTTGCTTTTTTGATACACTCGGACTGAAAGACCTGCAAAAAATACTCTCCCGGGGGAGAGACCGTTATTGTCATACAGGAAGGGCGGTACATTCAGGGGTAATCTTACTCCGGCATGGACAGACCAATATCACTTTAGCTCTGGCAGATTCGTCTGGTTTCCAGGCAAATTTTTAAATCACTTTCATGTGTGGGAGCCCTGTAGAACAATGGTTTGTCTACTGTATAGCAACCACACTAATCAGATGATACAGTCTAATCTGTTTAAATCTATACTGCCCTACAAAGGCAGAGTGCAGTAACTACGTTTTCGAATTTCACCAAAAAATGGGTTTAAAAGTGTTACAGCTTATCAGCCAAATGAGATAAAGATATAAAAGTGATATTACACTGATTGTACATCTGTTCTTGAGGTAATTGTTCATCCCCCAATATCATGAAGGCTAATTTGACCGTTGGGCGACACAAACAAGTCGGTGTGTCCCAAAACGTAGTTACTGCACTCTGCCTTTGTAGGGCAGTATAGGCCTCTATGTACTGGCCTATTCTATCTATCTATCTACAATCCTTTTCGGTCATGGGTGTTATGGCCGACTTTAAAAAGACCTGACCAGTTTCCGCATGGTAAGTATTCAAAGTGAAACACATCAGAATGACAGCAGATTAAACAAGAGCCGAAGTATAAAATAACAGTATTAAACACAGGCTTCTGGTTTGACATGTAACGCATTACATTAAAGTGGCATTGGAACACACTTACCCCGGAAGTCCTCCAGACTCCATGTGATTGGCCAGCGTCACGTCATGTGACCACACGTCGTACTGCCACTTCTGCAGGCCGATGACGCCACAGAGCACGTTGCCGGTGTGCACGCCCACGCGCATGCTGATCTCCACGCCTGTCGCCTCTCGCAGTTTGCTGAACAGTTGGAGACAAGAGACAGTTAGGAGCAGTGGTGGAAAGTAACTGAGAACATGTAGTCAAGTACTGTATTTAAGTACAATGTTGAGGTCATTTGACTTTGCTGGAGTGTCTCCAATGTTAAGCAGTGGCAACCATTTTGTGGTTCCACAGCCAATTGACTCTTCCCATAGAGATTTCTGAAGATATTTATATGAATTATTTTAAGCCTGGAACCAAGCCATCCAGACTCCTGGTGAATCATTACCATAACCCATTTGATTCTGTGTCAAAGAATATCTGAACATTGGATTATATTAATAAATACATATTATTGTTATTATTTTGAGTTTTTTTTTAATATCTTTTGACTCAGAATCTCGGATTCTTTTCCGATATCGCACTTCTGGTCAAAACGGCCTGTTTTCTATGGACCATAACTTACGCACGGATCATCGTGGTTGTATTTTTTATTTTCCGTGTGAAAGAAAAGACGTTCCTCGGCCATGACTGGGAACATAATTGACACATGCTGTGTGCACGGAGCCCTCAGAAATCAGGTAAAAACAATAGGAATAAGCCTTGGTAGTAGTCTAAATTAGTTATGGCAAAACTATGGCTGTCAAAATGTTAATTTACAAAAATAAGAGGTTTCTGCCCGATAATAACAACAATATATAAAAGATCAAACACAGCAGAACAGCAAAGAGCAATATTTCACTGAGTCAAATATTTAAGCCATAAAAACGAAGTGACTCAAAGGAAGCGGACGGAAAGCGAGACATCACTGACTTGATGGCGGTGCACATGTCCAGGCCCATCTGCACACAGTTGCTGGCGTGGTTGGGGTGCGGGTCGGGCAGGCCGGACACACAGTAGTAGCAGTCCCCCAGGATCTTTATACGCAGACACTCATTGGTCTGCAGGGAGGGGGGAAAGGGGGGAAAGAAAGTGACATAGAGTGAGATTTTGTAACCCATTTTTTCACCCACTGCCAATTGCCCAAGCGGTAATCCTGGGCTCTGCTCTGCCTCTGACATGCCTGGGGAGAGCCCCGAACTGAGCTCATGCTTCCTTCAGTGCATGAGGAGTGAGCAGGCTGCTTCTTATCACCTGACAGGGGGGAGTTTCCCCGCTTGGACGTAACGCGTGGAAGGAACACATTATTCCAATCAGTTATTTTCCCCTCCATCAGGGCGCCCCGGCTGGCCAGGGGGAGGCAGTATATAGAGACCAGGATTACAGCATGTTTTTAGGAGACACGGGGAGAACATGCAAACTCCACACAGAGAGGCTCTTTCACCAAACCCACCTAGGGTATGGGCACTGATGACATGGAGGAGGGAACATGCCCCCAGCACCCACAGTGTCCCCCAGCAGGAATCGAATCTTCTAGCTGTGAGGCAACAGCACTACCGACTGCGCCACCGTGCCCCCTATTGATTCTCCTTTCAAAACAGAATGAATGTGACGGGACTCTCTCTCTCTCTCTCTCTCTTTCTCTCTCTCACCTTGGCGATGTCGTCGAACCTGCCGAAGAGTTTGTTGAGCACTGCGACCAGCTCCTCAGGAGAACAGGTGCTGGCCAGTTTGGTGAAGCCCACAATGTCTGCATACAAGATGCTACAGCACGCACAGGCACACGCACACACACACGCACGCACGCACGCACACACGCACGCACGCACGCACGCACGCACGCATGCACGCACGCACGCACGCACGCACGCACGCACGCACGCACGCACGCACGCATGCACGCACGCACGCACGCACGCACACACACACACACACACACACACACACACCACCATCATCATCATCATCATTTTCTCCTTAAAAACTTGAATTAGGCCATTTGTTTAAAAAGATGTATATGTAAGTAACCATGGGTCCATGCCGGCTTCTGTTTCTGTAGTGTGAGGCAGCTTGATGTACAAAGTACACCCCCTGGACATGACCCCAATCCAACCCTTGATGCTGAGTGCCAAGCAGAGAGGCACCGGGTCCCATTTTCATAGTCTTTGGTATGACCCGGACAAGGAATTGAATCCCGACCTCCAAATCTCAGGGCGGACACTCTAACCATGCACAGCAGGGGTTTTCAACCATTTTCATATCAGGGCCAATTATTTATTCAGCATTTGAGCCACGGAACCACTGTTTGTATGAGATTTAGGGCTCTATTATGATCCAGGTCGTATGCCTTATGCCTTAACTTCTTTGCCTTTTTTTTACTATTTTGAAAAACATTTTTAAATACTTCAAATGCTGATCCACATCTGCACGTTGTGAGCTTGCAGATCAGCTATTTGAAATATTAAAAAAAAAATGTATATATAGTAAAAAAAGGCAAAGAAGTTAAGGCATAAGGCATAAGAGACCTGGTTCATAGAGCCCTCAGCCTCTCAGACTCAAAACTTATACAGGGGTTGACACTAAGGTCTCAGAAGCACTTGCCCGAAAAGTAAACTGTCCATTATAAAATGATAGGTAAGATTTTAATTACAGCTCAATTTAAAACCTATTTTCTTTACTTTCTGGGGCTGTGCAATAAAAATGTCATACCTCCAAATCCAAATACCTACATGGCTATGATTGAATATGTCCATGTTTCACACTTGTTACATTCCACAGACCAGCAGACAGAGCACTCTGGCCACGTTCAGGTGTTTAGACAGATAGCTGGTGTTGTGTTTATAGACGGTAGCCTCCCCTCTCAAATTATCACTTGCGCGGTGGGGCAACCTGAAAGCAAACTTCACCTGCCCGAAAGTTTTATTTAACTGCCAGGGGCAGGTGGGCAAGCCTTAGTGTCAATACCTGCTTTTTTTTTTTTTTTTTAATGTGTTGTTGTCGTTGGACACAATTTGGTCCACCATTCCATGCTGTATTGATCTGGTACCATGTGAGAGACAACAGGCAAACATTGATCAAAATAACAATTCTTCACTAATTGTGTAGACTTCTTGTTAATTCATGCTAAACAATAAGATGTTAAACAATAATGTAACTCTTGAGAGAGTAAAATGAAACCAAATGGACCCGCAAGGGTCCATTTGGTTTCATTTAAAGTTAAAGATCTATTAGGGTCCAGAGAAATAAAAGAGGCCAACCGGGTGCTCAAAGGAGATAAAAACGTCTTTAAAAGTACATAATGGTGCTTCTGGGATCAGTTTTTTCCACATTTTATTCTATAAAACCAACATGTTTCGACCGTGAGGTCTTCATCAGAAGACATGTTGGTTTTATAGAATAACATTTGTTTTAACTTTAAAGTTGTACTATGTAACTTTTTTTATAAAACAAATCTTAAAATTCTCCTAACTATTAAATCACAAAAGTTTTAGAAGATCCGCGCCGTGAATTTCAGCCTGTAAAGCCTTCTCTGTATGTAAACTGAGATCCTTGCCGTGGACCGGATCTCGCGCCAAAATTGCGTCATCACACTACCGGCCAATCACAGCGAGGGTTATACAACTGCCGGCCAATCACAGCGCATCTTGAAGTGGGGTCGCTATGGCAGCCATATTTGTTGTCGCCCGTTTGTACCATCCCTTCTCTAGGTAATTTCGCCTACCAGGCAGGGTGAAGGAGTCCGTATCTCTGGAATTACTGAACGCACAGGATCAAGGGACCCCTTAAAAGATAGATCTTAGCGAGGTGGAGGCAGACGCGGGGGTCTGAAGGTACGAAAAACGTCCGAAAGACGCGGACGCGACCGCGGTTTGCTATAGGGCTAATGACCACTAGTTGGGCATCTTACACAGTATGGCTTTAAGCTCCTCTCCTCCATACGTTTTTGAGCGCTCGGATCTCCTCTTCTTTTTTTAACATCTATAAGGGTCCATTTGGTTACCAACTCTCCATCATTTAGCTGGGGACCACCAGGGACCACCTGGACCCCCCCCCCTCAAGGACCACTGCACAGACTGCAGGTTGAAAACCACTGATGTACAGGATACTGTATATTATATAGTGACCAGTGTGTGTCGTATACCTGACGTCTTTGTGCTGTCGTATGTAGAGGCTGTGGAAGTTGTGGAAGTTGTTCTGGCTCTGTTTGGACAGCCTGTTTATGATCTCCTTCCTCAGCTCCATGGCGATGTTCCGTGGCAACACCGATAAGAGGAGGTGCTCCTGTCGCCACGGGAACAAGACAAGAGGAAAGGGGCAGTTGAGTTTGGACGTGCGTGTGTGTGTGTGTGATAGGGCATTAACGACTTGGGATTTTTGAAAGTCGACTCGACTCAGTAAAAAGTTGAGTTGATGTCAGTAGGGAGTGTTGGCTGTATTTGTATATCGTCGTTGTCGGGTGAAAACCTTGTATGTCCAAAACCGTTCATTTTGCATTTATCATTTTAAAAATGATTTAAACTGGTGAAAACAGTCGATCTACAAGCACACAACGCCTCGCACAGCGAGGCGTTGTGTGCTTGTAGATCCAAGTAATCTGCTGCTTTCACTACTTTTGTGCGACGGCCTTGTATGATGAAGCAGGGCTTTGCTTTGCGAAAGAACGTACACATTTGAAACTTGGAGACACGAGGTTTCCACCCGAACAACTACGATATGTTATATGAGATACTTCTTTTCTAGTCTTTTCTAGGATCTCCTTTTAGTTGACCTTGTACCAGTGAACTGTACCGTCATGAAACTGTACCTTTTTCTATGCAAACTTCTAATAAAGTCTTCAATCAATCAATCAGTACGTACTCGCTCTGGGTGCGGGCTCCTCACTGGCAGCGCAGTGACATCACATAAATGCGTGTGGGGAGGCAACATTTGCACAAAAACAAGATTGAAGAGATTTTCTTTTCTTCGTCATCATGCGATGCCTTGTGAGCTAGTAAATCAGCTATTTTCACTATTCGTCATACGAGAAGCTTAAGTGGTTCACATGTCTTACAGGTCTGGCGTAATGTTGATGTTGGAACAGAGAGAAAATAGTTAGGCACTACTGGAGTATCGAATTGTTGACTTGCAGTGGCAGCTATCTGTTTTCATTAAGTTGTACAAACACACACACACACACGCGCGCGCGCGCGCACGCGCACACGCACACATACACACACACGGAAGCAGGGGCGTCACAAGGGGGGGAAAATCTGCAGGTGGAGAGGCCTTAATCATTTTATGCTTTAACTATTGAAAAATAGTTAATTCTTTAAAGTCGTGAAAATTTGAGCAAATCTTTGAATATATGTATTTTTTACGCAAACATTTGTAACAAAATGTTGCTTCTGGGGGGTCCCTGGAACTAAATATTTTGAGACGGGGGTCCGTGGCCAAATACATATCATTTTGGGGGTCCTTCACATGAACAAAGGTTGAGCACCACTGACATAGAAACATACTGTAGGTTTTTCAAAAAACCTTAGAAGGATTTGAAATATTTCAACATTTTTCAAAAAATAGCAAGGCACGAGCTTGTGCCTCGCTGTGAGCTTGTATATCTGCTATTTTTCATTAGTCAAAGCACAAAATAACGCGTAATAATGCGTTCCCAGTCTAAAGGAGTTAAACCCCCTCCTCCCCCTATGAAGAACATTCATGGGGGGCCCGCAGTGAATCCTTGTACCCAGGGCCCAGAATTTGGTGCGACACCCCTGCACGGAAGCGGCCGCCATCGCAGGCTCTTCCAGAAATGCGCGTGGCCTGCTTATCTCGCTGGATAGCATTTCATCTATTGTCCCCGTCTGTTTGCTCGTGGTGAAAGATGTCCACTCCAGCTCTGCCTGTTCTATTGTAGCCGCGCGGGGCTTCGTTCAAAGTGAATAATTAATCTATTGGAACTTAGCAGCCAGGAAAGGCATACTGCAGCCAACTTCTGGCTGCCACATACTGTGGACCACTGTTGGTCGGGACCCGTTTGTGGGTAGCGGACAGATTTGTATAGACCCGTTTCTTGTTTACAAACATTGAGACTAAATGCACAGGTGACTGTATCGTGTAATCAATTCACACCAATCCCTAAACCTGTTGTTTTGGGGAGCGCTGGTTTCATTGGCTAATTTTGGTACCGACCTGCGTGCGCATCTAGTTCTTATCAGTGTAAGGTGGACCAGAAGTGCCTCTATGGGTCATGACTCAAGTAAAAGTCCAATTTTCTTTTTCCTACCAAAAATAAATAAATATATATTTCACAAATTCTCCCCTCCCAAAAAATCATTTTGTTATTAGAAAAATAAGGACATTTTATAATTTTTCAAACAAAGAAACAAACACATCTAAGAAATAAAATATAGCAATGATGAGAATAGGCGATCTACAAGCTCTCAGCGCACAGAGTGCCGTGCTGCGAGCTTGTAGATCTGCTATTTTTGGAAAAACCTATGTTTCTATGTCAGTGGTGCTCAAACTTTTTCATGTGAAGGACACCCCAAAATTATATGTATTTGGCCACGGACCCCCATCTCAAAATATTTTGTTCCACGGACCCCCCAGAAGCAAAATTTGAGTTACACATATTCACCTAAAAAATACATATTCAAAGATTTGCACACACTTTCACGACTTTTCAAAAACAGCAGATCTACAAGCTCGCAGCGCTGTGAGCTTGTATATCGGCTATTTTTCATTAGCTAAAGTATAAAATAATTCCAGGCCCCTCCACCGTGGGCCCTAGTGACTCAGTCCCACTCCCCCCCCTTGTGACGCCCCTGAGTTTGGGAACCACTGCTGTAGACAACCCTTCCCACAACAATTTGGAGAATTTCAAGTGCTGCATAGCATTGTCACTACTGAGCCAATAGACATACTCATAGTGACATCACCACCACCAAAAAATGTATTTCCGGGTAGATATTGCTGCTGGGAGCATCACATTGGAGAGAGGGCGAGATCATTTAGTGACCTACAACCGGGTCGCGACGTGGTCGGTAGTTTTCAGCGACGGGGTCGCTAAATCGACCGACTGGGACGGTAAAACCACCGACCGGGACGCTAGAACCACCGACCGGGACGCTAAAACCACCGACCGGGACGCTAAAACACCGACCGGGTCGCTAAATCGACCGACCGGGACGCTAAAACCACCGACCGGGACGCTAAAACCACCGACCGGGTCGCTAATTCCACCGACCGGGACGCTAATTCCACCGACCGGGACGCTAATCCAGCGACCGGGTAGGTAAATCCACCGACCGGTGGTCGCTTCCACCGACCACCGGGCTACTAACCCTAACCCTAACCCTAACCCTAACCCTAAACCTAACCTCAAACCCTACCTCAGTTAGGCTAACCTGCCACGCAACCTCCCGACCGGGTCGCTAAATCACCGACCGCGTCGCTAAATCACCGACCGCGCCGCTAAAGCGAGCGACCGGGTCGCTAAATCGACCGACTGGGGCGCAAAATCTTCCGACCGGGTCACTAGATGTACCAACCGGGTCGCTAAATCCACCGACCTAAAACTGCAGGCAGGTCGGTAGATTTAGCGACCGGGTCGTTCGATTTAGCGGCGCGGTCGGTGATTTAGCGACCCGGTCGCTCGATTTAGCGACCCGGTCGCTCGATTTAGCGACCCGGTCGATGAAAACTACCGACCACGTCGCGACCCGGTTGTATGTCGCTAAATGATCTCGCTCCTACAGTCACATTGGCACAGTACTATTCATTAACCTTATTTCTGGAAGAACAGGATATTGTTAATTGCCGTAGCACTTGCCCTAGCCTCGACGCTCCTGCAGTCTTATGCAAAGGCTAAAATATGTAGGCAGATGCCATGTCATTTGTAGATCAGGCATCCTACAGTCAGGGTGTCAATGAAGAGGAGCTCCACGGCTGTCCATCTGTCCGTCACGTCACGTCACACTTTTGCCCCTACTCTTATCTCCGCCACCGTTGCCCCTATCCATGCCAAACTTTGCACACACACTCCTTGGCCGGCAAACCACAACCTCTGCCCCTGATTTCTCACATGCCCCTCTTCTAGCGCCACCTCCAGGCACATTTTTGCTAAACACATTTTTGGACAATGCTCCTATACAGATTTTGTCAGCCTAGGTGCCCGGACCACTACCCTAGCCGTCCAGTTCTACATGTGTTGTTTCTGAACATTTCTTTTTAAATGATCAAACCACTAAACCACTGTTCTAAATCCGAAGAGTTTTCAGAAAAATATAGATAGCTATAAAGCCCAAATCTAATATGACACAGACGCCTTTCAGGTTTGTTAATGGGTCAAAAGTAGGGATGGGACAATAATCGCTATTAACGTTTATTGTGATAAAAAAAAGAAAACACTCAAGATAATCGTATAGGAGATTTAAGTTATCATCCTCTATCATGCACTGGGATCAATTCACCTTTTATTTGCAGAGCTGCATATCCGGTACCACTTAAACCCTCTATAATAGGTAAAACAGACCTGTAAATTAACGTCCTCTCTACCAAATCTCATTGCCAAAAAATAGCCGATCTACAAGCTCACAACACCCCAGGATAATGGATGTTGGGGATATTTTGGTTATCGCAATAATATTGCAACAATAATAATTGCTCACAATAGTCATGACATTAGATTTTCACATGGTCCCATCCCTAGTCGAAAGAAGGATAGACTGCACTCTGTCAAGATGCCAACTTGTGCCTTATTCTCTAGCCCATGCTGTAACTGTGCATCAGCACAGTTTCGTTTGACAAACTGACAAAAATATGACCAAACTATCAGGACTCTTCCGAGGTGCCAATTTGCCGCAGACGACGCAACGACAAAACTATGACAAAACTATGACAAAAATATGACAAAAAGATGACAAAACTATGACAACTTGCTGTAGAGGACCCGACGACAAAACTGAAAACAGCACTTGCGCCTTGCTTCATTGGCTGGCGCAAGTAAAGAGTGTCTGTGCCTCAAACATATGACAAAAATATGACAAAACTATGACAACTTGCCGCAGAGGACGCGACGACAAAACTGAAAACAGTACTTGTGCTTTGCTTCACAGGCTGGCGCAAGTAATGAAGCTGGAAGAGACTGCTGAACAAGCTGAGCACACCTGTTGCCAGGTTGTCCTGATGACTCAGGCCACACAGGGTCATATTTGTTCTGTGTGTCTATAGTATAGAGTGTATACAGTAGGGTTATTTGACTGTATACTCTGTATGCACAGTTCTTATTATGTGTGCTGCTTTTTAGCGGCCTGTTTTTTATTGATATTTTCCTTAAACACTGCGCCTTACCATACTGTATGTACACATCTGTTATTGCCTCTGCTGCTAGTTTAACCGCAACGTATACCACTGCTATTTTTAACCATGCAACATAAAACTATTTGCGTACAGGGCAGTGTTATTTTTTCCAGCAGATTTTGATTTAGTCTTAGTCTTTTGAATAACACACCATTTAGTCTTAGTCCTGTCTTAAGTCTTCTGAAATTGTTTTAGTCTAGTCTAGTCTTAGTCGACTAAATATCACAATACTTTTTAGTCTAATCTTAGTCTAGACTTAGTCTTTTAGCCTTAATCTTTTGGCCAAGTACAAAATCTCTGCTCTGCAAATATTGTAACAATCACATCTGACACTGTCTGCTATAAAAGATGTATTTGGCTTTAGTGCCATTGCACTGTTGTTGCATATAAGTGTTATTCTACAGCCCTAGTCTTAGACTTAGATTTAGCTTAGTCTTAGTCTTTTGAATAACAGACATTAGTCTTAGTCTTTGTCTTCTGAAATTGTTTTAGTCTAGTCTAGTCTTATCGACAAAATATCAAAATCTTGTAGTCTTTTAGTCTTAGTCTCAGTCAACAAAATTAACACTGGTACAGGGGCAGCAGTGGCTCAGGAGGTAGAGCGGCCGGCTTACCTCTGCTCGATCCCAGGCTCCCCCAGAGTCCTATGAGCGAGATTCTGAACCCCTTGTTGCTCCCGATGAGCAGGTTGGTGCCTTGCATGGTTTCCTCCGCCATTGGTGTATCAAACACTGATGGCTTAGGAAACCATGCAATGAATGAATACAGTGTGTGAATGCAATGCACAATCATTGTAAAGTGCCTTGGATAAAGGCACTATGTAAATGCACCATTCATATACTAGTAAGACTCCTCAGGGTGACAAGCGACCTCACCCTTAGGGCGAGGTCGTGCCACAGTGATGTGGACATAACAGTAACAGTGGAGCCAGTGACTGAAAAAATATTACTCTTCCCGCCCCGGCTTCCCTTTCCCAAACACAGGCCTTAAGGCTCAATGGGTCATTCCCACCAGGCAAGATAAAGATGAAGATGAAGATAAAAAATATTCTTCTCAATTGAGAAAGATACTTTACTCCCAGTCTTGTAAATGCATTACACCTGTCGTGTTGTGACAAAAAAGATGAGCTGAATTGAGCAATGAGTGCAACGAGTCAAAAGCAATCAAAGGGAACTCCAGGTCTAGTGGGGTTTTTGGGCTACAGAAACAACCTGATGTCGTCTATGAAAATACATTGAACAGAGAGTACCTGTTGGTACTTCTTCACTTCCTTCTGGGAGCGCATGGCACTGAACTCCTCTTTCTTCTGGTTGGATATCCTCAGAGCGCGCTCCGTCATCCACAGGTGGAAGATGCCCACGCAGTTCACACACAGCAGCAGCACCGCATTGGCCACCAGCTGGACAATGAGGTCAGAAGGGCCAGGGGAGATCGCAGAGAGGAGGGCATATCATCACTGTCGGGCAGAAATCTTGTATCTCCAAGTAAAAAAAAAAAAAGCCTTGCTTCATCATACAAGAGTGTCGCACAAAAGTAGTGAAAATAGCCGATCTACAAGCACGCAACGCCTCGCGGCGCGAGTTTGAATCATCATTTTAATATGATCAACACGAAACAAACAGTTTTTGGACATACAAGTTTTCCACACGACAGCAACGATGTATGTGAGGATGAGGAGAGGAGAGGAGAGGAGAGCACATCATGCATCACTACACACACTATCACTTTCTTGCGTTTTATCCTTTTGATTATGGTGTGATCATCTTCGCTGTTGGGTGGAAACCTGTCCAAAAGCGATACTTTTCAGGATTCAAATTCAGAAATAGCAAAAGTAGCAGAGAAGACACAAAAAGTTAGAACACAGAGATGAGAGGTAAAGGTAAAGGTACAAAATATTTAAAAATAGCAGATTGTGAGCTTGCAGTTTAGCTATTTTAAAATTGCCTTGGTAAAAAATAGGGCTACAGTGGTTAATGTGTGTTTTATAATACTATAATTTTGATCTGCAAAGTAACTAGTAACTAAAGTTTTCAAATAATTGTAGTGGAGTAAAAGTACAATATTTGGAATCCGAGATGTGGTGGACTAGAAGTAAAAGTATTGGAAATTGGAAATATTCAAGTAAAGTACAAATACCTCAACATTGTACCTAAGTGCATTACTTACAGTAAGTAAATGTACTTAGTTACTTTACACCACTGACTGTAACTACTAGTGGAACATCAATTGCCTGACGTCCACAAATAACAATACCACTACTGTATCATGAGCCGACCATACAGTGTGGAAAACATTTGAATATGAATGTTATGTCTTTTCGGTGTATGCAAACGTGTGCGTTGAATCTCTCACCCGGGGCTCATTTGCAAAGCATTTGCTTGAGACCTTCAGACTGAGACTATAGAGACTAGACTGTATGTTGTTGCTAACTGGGTTCCCATAGAGCAATACGGAAACTGAATTATTATTTTTCTTAACCACTTGAACCCTGTGGTGGAAAGTAACTAAGTAAATTTACTTAAGTACAGTACTTAAGTACACTTTTGAGTATTTGTGCTTTACTTGAGTATTTCCAATTTCCAATAATTCTACTCCACTACATCCCAGATCCAAATATTGTACTTCTACTCCACCACATTTATTTGAAAGATTTTCAAACATTTGTTAATTTTACTTTTGGTATTTTAGCACAGTTTGATGCCAATACTTTCATACTTTTACTCAAGTAGCCTACATTTTGAATTCCGGACTTTTACTAGTAGTATTTCTATATTGCAGTATTGATACTTTTAATTAAGTAAAATAGGTGAGTACCTTTTCCACCATTGCTTGAACCCTAGTCCAGTGGTCCTAATGTATTTGTGCAAAGGACCCAAATTGATATGTATTTTTGAATTCGGGAGAGGAAACCACTTTACGTCATACAATTTGGCCGGAAAGATCAAACCGGATTCAGTTTTTAACGCAAAATAATTCCCCTGCGCTCAAGGACATACTTTTAGGGCCTAATAAACTAATGCATATGTTAGTCCAACTCATAGCGACTGGCAAGACTACATAGGCTACTCGAGCATAGGGATTGGGGAAACAAACGGGGGGAAACAAAACAAAGCGACCCCACTTATTCTGCTTGTGGTTTCCGCCTAGACCGGATCAAACTGCCTGTTGTAAATGAATACCAGGCTTTCCCCCGAGAAAGCCTGGTGACGCGAGGTTAGGCCATATTTGGACCCCAATCTGAAAGGGTTTTGTGCCAGAGACCATGTGTGCCATTTAAAAACTTCCTGACATTGGCAAGACAGTAGATTTCCAGTGGATTGGCAGAAAATTGAGCTTGTAGATCAGTTATTTTTGCTATTTTTATAACCTCTGACTGAAAACAGGAAAAGAAACCTGCGGAAAAAATGCATTTGTAGGGAATTTTCAAGAATAGAGCAGTAAATACTGGAGACTCGAAACAGCACATCTTGTATACTGTACCCTACCAAGCTTAGTGCACATGGGACTTTGAACAAGGGTGTGTTTGCACATCCATCTGCTGTGCAAGTATACATACTGTATGTCTGTATGTTTGTTTCCAGGGAAGGAATTTTCCACAGGAAATGTGTGAAATAATGAACTTATAAATGAATATTTATAATTACCCTGACCCTTAGTACTATAGGACTGCAGCGCTCGTGCAGTGACAAGGTCTCAGTTCCCAAGTCATATACCGTTGTTTCGCGTTGAGATTGGCAGATTTCACCCAGATTTTTTTCCTCTCACTCACGTCACTTTGTCTGCTGACCTCACTCAGCAACGAAATAAAAAGAAAATAAACTAAAATAAAACGATTCACAGGAGGCAAGCAGTGATCACCCCCTGGTGTGCACTGCCATGTAGTATCAAATGCACTGCGTTTTTGAGAGTAAAAAAGAAAATAGACCTGTGTGACATGTTTGATCTTGGTAGGTTGCCCCAGGATGTGTGCCAATCTCAACAGGAAACAACTGTACAGCTGCACTATGTAACGTTCCTCTTCTATCCCAGTCAGATTTGAACCTGGTGCTAAAAGTTTTACCATTGAGCTAAGGCAAGCCTGCCTGCCTGCTTGCTCGGGGGATCAATTGAATCAAGTCAAAATCAAGTCAGATCCTGTGTCTGGGTGAGACATGTCCTTTGACACCATCTAAATGTCTCAATAGAAGAGCATGGAGACAAAATACAACCACCCCAATTGTAAAAGTTATATTATCAACATACTCTACCATACAGACTGGACACATTTAGATTGTAATTCATTAAAAAGAATCACACCTAGTGTGAAGTGAGCGGTGCTATTTAGAGTTAATTACTTGCGCCAGCAGAGCGTGCAAGTACTGTGTTCGGCTGTGCATGTATGTATGTCGGTGTCTGTGTGTGTTTAGGCTTGTAGCCCAATCAGGGACCAGCATTTCTGGGAACGTCATCGTTAACAGCCAATGAGGGACCAGCATTCCTGGTGATGCCAGTGCTGATGGCACTGGCATTGCCAGTGGTAGGCCAAGTAGGCCATACATGGCCTACTTGTGCACAAGTGTCCCGCAAAGCTTGGCCAATGTGACCCTGGATGTACAACAAAATTGTGTGCAAAGATGTAGGCCAGATGTAGGTTTGACCGTGAAGCTTTGACCCTGGGCGAGTGGGCGTACAAACGGACAAAGCCAGATGTTTGCATACAAAAGTATGTATCACCATGAAACACCAACGCTTGATAAATCCGTGTGTGTGTGTGTGTGTGTGTGTGTGTGTGTGTGCATGCTCTCTGTCACCTGCACGGCCAGGTCTGGGGTGTCGGGGCTGGTGACGGGGACGTAGACGCTGATGATCACCACGTGGGACACGCTGGTGCCCATGCCCACCATGAGGGCCCAGGCCAGGGACAGAGGCAGCACCGTGTACACACTGAGAGACAGGAACATGAAGAACGCCACCTGAGACATGAGATGGAGAGAGAAAGGCACACATAATAGGGAGGAGTTCTTTCTAAAAAAAACAAAAGCAAGGGAGAAATGGCCACTCCTTTTGGGGGATCAGAAAGAATGTGAGGGAGGGCGAGCTCTCCGAGTGTCCTCGTCTTGAAGACGCGTCCTCGCGGGAGGACGGAGCGTCGGCAGGTACCACCTGAACCTAACCTTAACCCTAACCCTAACCTCGCCTACCAGGCTTTCTCCCGGGAGAGCCTGGTGTTCGTTCACAACAGACCGTTTGGTTTCCGCCTAAAGCGCGGAAACCACTAGAAGAAGCGGCGTCGCTTTGATTTAGTTCCCCCCGTTTGTTTCCCCAATCCCTTTTAAAATGCTGGAGTAGCCTACGTAGCCTTGCCAGTCGCTACGAGTTGGATTAAAAGATGCACATACCAAACGAATTTTTCGAAAGCAAAACTACGCCTCATCAAGGTGTTTATTAGGTCGGCCCTAAAAGTATGTCCTTGGGTGCAGGGGAATATTTTGGGTTAAAACTGAATCCGGTTGATAGTTCCGGCCAAAGTGTAGTCCGTCTAGGACTACAACATGACGTAAAGTGGTTTCCGCTCCCGACCGGATCAAACCCCGTAAAGTGAAGTGATCCCAGACTACCCTAACCCTAACCTGAGTAACGCTGGTGAAATGCTAACCTGCCGACGCTGGTGAATGCTAACCGGGTGAAATGCTAACCTGCCGACGCTCCGTCCTCACCGTGAGGACGCGCCATTCGAGACGAGGCCGCTTGGAGAGCTCACCCTTGCTGAAAATGTTCAGTTTTAGCTGCAAAATATGTCAATTCCTGTTGAGGGACAACCAGTAAGACACATTCCATTGATTTTTAGATTAAGTTGTTTGTTGTTTATTGTATTGTAATTGTGCTTTGGCAACATTTGTGACATTTCAAGCCAATAAAGCCTATTGAATTGAATTGGGAGGGAGAAAGGTATAGATAGAGAGAGAGAGAGAGAGAGGGAGAGAGAGAGAGAGAGAGAGAGAGAGAGAGAGGGATAGGGATATAGGGCTTTTAAGCCGTGACATAATTTTGTAGGCAGAGGAGAACTCTGCCCCCAGAGCATTTTCTGTCCCTCGCTATTTCAACAGATCCGAGACAAACATAACGACTAAAGTATAATTCTAACACTTTCCTTTCAACAACAAAGAGAAGAAAAATTAGTAAATAGTAAAAATATTAAAAAGATTCACGTAAACTGGGGGCAGAAATTCTCCTCTGCCTACAAAATGATGTCATACTTAACAGCCCCATAGAGAGGGAGAGAGAGAGAGTAAGTGAGGGGGGGAAACAAGGGGAGCGAGAGATGGACAGAGTCAAATCAAATCACATCTATTATACAGTAGCACATTTTATACGACAAGTCAGTCAAGTCCTTCAAAATAAACTGCTAAATGCAACAGTCAGCAATGACACAAAATGCAAATAATAACACAATGATTAATAGAAAGAATTTAAATAAAGTCCTCTTATGGAATTCATCCATAAGAAGAGGGACATGGGAAGTGGTGCCAGATCAGTATCCAGGGGAGACTGTGAAATTGGATTCAGAAAGACTTTAGACTACCTTTAGTCAAAACGTACTCTCCATAAATGGATGGAACCACCTCCCTGCCACAATTAGAGAGATCCTCATATATGGTGCTTTCAAAGGGCAGTTGAAGCAGTGGCTAAAACACTCACAAACATGTAATACCAGGAGGGAATATGGGAAATGGGACAGATCCATGTTGATGACATGACTTCAGAGATACTGTGTAACGATTTGCGTGATTGTAGGGCAAAATCTGTAGGAGCAGTGTCCAAAAATGTGTTTTGCAAAAATCGGCCTGATGGCGGCGCTAGAAGAGGGCCATGTGAGAAATCAGGGGGCAAAGTTTGGCATTGATAGGGGCAACGGTGCCGGAGATAAGATTAGGGCAAAAGTGTGACGTGACGGACAGACGGACAGACAGCCGGTGGAGCTTTTCATAGTAACTTGAAAAATATGCTCTTTACATACTTATAAGTGGTCGCAATAATCACTTATAAGTATGTAAAGAGCAGATTATTTTGTGAATTAATCTTTCAGTTTAGTCTTTTTCAGTGTTGTTTTTAACTTCCATGACTCTTGCACAAGTCACTTTGTCGCACTAAGCACCTTGTTCTTGTTTTCCTGTTTTGTTTCCCCATGTCTTGTCTTGTTTTGTTCTTTGTTTTATGTCCTGAGGACTACGGGTGGAAATTAGCCTTAGCTAACTCCAGCTGGTTTACACTGAGATCATGTGTATATGTTCTCGTGCAACATGTCAGTTTCTCTGTGTTCATGAACTGGCAATGTCCTGTCTAAATAAACGAATGAAGTAAAGTAAAGTAGCTGTCCTTATCAGCTGCTATAGAGTTCCACAGAGCGTGAAAGCACCATAACTTGATTTAGACTTGAGTTTATTTTGGGCTTAGTGAGGAGACCTTTGTCAGAGGTAGATGGAGTCTGACATTTTATTTTTCATGTTCTGAACCACGCAGACTCTATTTGATTCTTCCACATATGATGGTGAAAATAGCTCTGTTGTGAGCTTGTAGATCTGCTTTTTGTTTTTAAACCCCCTTGTGAAAAGGGTCCATAATGACCAAAATATGGACCCTAGGGTGAAAGTCTGGCCAAAAAGGAATGAGGCAGAAGTTGCACTCTTGTGAACACACACACGCACACACACGCGCACACGCACGCACACGCACACACACACACACACACACACACACACACACACGCACACGCACACGCACACGCACACACGCGCACACACACACACACACACACACACACACACACACACACACACACTATGAATCTACTATGAATCACCCCATTCAATGGAGGTGATTTCAACAGAAAGGAATTACCTTTCTATTGCATGGGGTGATTCATAGTAGATCGGGTGCACACACACGCACGCACGCACGCACGCACACACACACACACACACACACACACATACGCACACACACACACACACACACACACACACACACACATATTATAGGCTTGTCACATACATGATCGTCTAATCGCAATTATTTGACATAATCACAATTATTTTGTCATAATCAAAATCGTTTTCATGTTGAATAATTATCATATAGGCCTATTTTCAAACATTTTCAAAAATAGTGGCAATAGCTGATCTACAAGCTCACAATGCGTCACATTTTTCATAATAATCATTTTTTTTTTCTTTAATTTTTTATCCCACAATTTTGTAACCCATTTTTTCACCCAGTGCTAATTGCCTATGTAATCCTGGGCTCTGCTCTCCCTCTGCCGCGCCTGGGGAGACAACGGACTGACCTCATGTTTCCTTCTATGCATGAGGAGTCCAAGTTGCTTCTTTTCACCTGACAGTGGAGATTTCCCTGGTTTGGACGTAGCGCGTGGAAGGAACACGTTATTCCAACCAGTTCCTTTCCCCTCCATCAGGCGCCCCGGCTTGCCAGGGGGAGGCATTATTGAGACCAGGATTACGTGCATGTTTTTGTGAGGGTATCAACCCTAGGAGACACGGGGAGAACATGCAAACTCCACACAGAAAGGCCCTATCGCCAACCCCACCTAGGGTGTGGGTGCTGATGACGCGGAGGAGGAACACGCCGCCAGCGCCCACAGCGTCCCCCGGCGGGAATCGAACCCAGGACCTTCTAGCTGTGAGGCGAAGCGCTAACCACTGCGCCACCGTGCCCCCATAATAATCATAATAAGAGTCAATCAGACAAAATGGCTGTAAAATATAGCAGCAATCTCTCTTGACCTGTTAAACGAAATGCTTTCAAAAGACTGCTAACAAAACCAGAGCAATATGTAACTAGGCTATTTTTTACAAAGTAATTGCGACCGTCAGGGAGCAGTTTACTATGAAAACCTCCACCGGCCGTCCGTCCGTCCGTCGGTCGGTCACACGTCACACGTCACACCTTTGCCCTGCTCATATCTCCGCATCAGTATATAGGGCTTGTTTGTTTATTGTATGACATCACGCCACATCATCAGCTGTGGACTCTGTGATGTCATCGTATCGCATCAGTATATAGGGCTTGTTTGTTTATTGTATGACATCACGCCACATCATCAGCTGTGGACTCTGTGATGTCATCGTATCTCCATATATGGCCATCTCCGTATATGGAGATATAAGTCGTCCATGCCCAAGTATGGGCTGGTGAGGTCAGACTTTGTGTGATGCGTAGGTTATCTCCATATATGGAGATTCAACATTCCAGGCAATGCTCTCTTCCCTGGTGAGAATTGCCCCTTTATATAGGGCTTGTTTGTGTATTGTATGACATCACGCCACATCATCAGCTGTGGACTCTGTGATGTCATCGTATCTCCATATATGGCCATCTCCGTATATGGAGATATAAGTCGTCCATGCCCAAGTATGGGCTGGTGAGGTCAGACTTTGTGTGATGCGTAGGTTATCTCCATATATGGAGATTCAACATTCCAGGTGTAACTATGGCTACCCGTATGACGTGAGAGGTGGAGGTTGTGATATTTGTGGAGATAAGCGACCAACGGTCGCTTATCTCCCGATTAGGGAGTCTTACTGGTATGGTATAATTGCGACTGTCAGGGAGCAGTTTACTATGAAAACCTCCACCGGCCGTCCGTCGGTCGGTCACACGTCACACGTCACACCTTTGCCCTGCTCATATCTCCGCATCAGTATATAGGGCTTGTTTGTTTATTGTATGACATCACGCCACATCATCAGCTGTGGACTCTGTGATGTCATCGTATCTCCATATATGGCCATCTCCGTATATGGAGATATAAGTCGTCCATGCCCAAGTATGGGCTGGTGAGGTCAGACTTTGTGTGATGCGTAGGTTATCTCCATATATGGAGATTCAACATTCCAGGCAATGCTCTCTTCCCTGGTGAGAATTGCCCCTTTATATGGGGCTTGTTTGTGTATTGTATGACATCACGCCACATCATCAGCTGTGGACTCTGTGATGTCATCGTATCTCCATATATGGCCATCTCCGTATATGGAGATATAAGTCGTCCATGCCCAAGTATGGGCTGGTGAGGTCAGACTTTGTGTGATGCGTAGGTTATCTCCATATATGGAGATTCAACATTCCAGGTGTAACTATGGCTACCCGTATGACGTGAGAGGTGGAGGTTGTGATATTTGTGGAGATAAGCGACCAGCGGTCGCTTATCTCCCGATTAGGGAGTCTTACTGGTATTACTGTTTTGGCAGGGTAATCCCGTACACTATACTCGTTACTGGGTAAAGTCATTGCGACCGTAAGGGAGCAGTTTACTATGAAAACCTCCACCGGCCGTCCGTCCGTCACACGTCACACGTCACACCTTTGCCCTGCTCATATCTCCGCATCAGTATGACATCACACCACATGTGTACACAAACCTTTGTGTACGTTGCTGTGGCAACAGTCTGTTGTTGCTGGTTTGTTAGTGTACGTTAGCAACCACCTTAGCAACCATGGTTTTACCCTAGCAACCAACTGTTTACCCTAGCAACCAACTGTTTACCATAGCAACCATGTTTTTTTACCCTAGCAACCAACTGTTTACCATAGCAACCAGATACGCAGAGCAGGGATCTCCATATATGGGCATAAACAGGTGACATAACACTGATGTCAGATACTCAGAGCAGGGATTTCTCCATAATATATGGGCATAAAAGGGATTCTGTTAGGGATCTCCATATATGGGCATAAAAGGGATTCTGTTAGGGATCTCCATATATGGGCATGGGCATACAAGGGATTCTGTTAGGGATCTCCATATATGGGCATAAAAGGGATTCTGTTAGGGATCTCCATATATGGGCATAAAAGGGATTCTGTTAGGGATCTCCATATATGGGCATAAAAGGGATTCTGTTAGGGATCTCCATATATGGGCATAAAAGGGATTCTGTTAGGGATCTCCATATATGGGCATAAAAGGGATTCTGTTAGGGATCTCCATATATGGGCATAAAAGGGATTCTGTTAGCTGTTAGTGATCTCCATATATGGGCATAAAAGGGATGCTGTTAGGGATCTCCATATATGGGCATAAAAGGGATTCTGTTAGGGATCTCCATATATGGGCATGAAAGGGATTCTGTTAGGGATCTCCATATATGGGCATAAAAGGGATTGTATCCCAGATGATGCCCTGTTAGGAGATCCACACTAACAGAATCCATATATGGTCCTACCGACAGCTGCTATAAGCCAACCCTGGCAATAAGGTCTGAGTCGAAGAAATGCTTCTTTCCTGGCAAGAATTGCCCCTTTATACTGTAGGGCTCGTTTGTGTATTGTATGACATCACGCCACATCATCGGCTGAGGACTGTGTGATGTCATCATATCTCCATATATGGAGACATAAGTTGCTCATGCCCAAATATGGGCTGGTGAGGTCAGACTTAGTGTGATGCGTAGGTTATCTTCATATATGGAGATTCAACTTCAATGAGTAACCATGGCAAACTGTCAACTGCCCGTATGTCTTGATAATTGGTAAAACAAACTTTTGGCCTATTTGTGGAGATAAGCGACCAACGGTCGCTTATCTCCCGATTAGGGAGTCTTACTGGTAATATTACAGTAATACATTACTAGTAACTACAGTAGTTATTGCCCAACACTGAGCCCTATATACACACACACCTGTTCCCATGCGGTCACAGCTCCCCCTGTGAAGACGAAGACGATGGCGGTGACGTAGAGGCAGCCCCAGACGAAGAGGGCCAGCGCGCCGCCGCAGCGCCGCACCACGGCCAGCCACGGCAGACAGGCCAGCAGCATGGAAGCCACGCACAGCACCACGCACACCACGCACAGCGCACCCACGTGCACCACCACGTTCTGGAATGACAAGGGATAAGACACACTTTAACTCACTATAGACGGGTTTCTTGTTTACAAACATTGAGACTAAATGCACAGGTGACTGTATCATGTAATCAATTCCTACCAATCCCCAAACCTGTTGTTTTGGGGAGCGCTGGTTTCATTGGCTAATTTTGGTACCGACCTGTGCACGCATCTAGTTCTTATCAGTGTAACGTGGACCAGAAACCCGTCCATAGACCTGGACTTATTTTATGCTTTAGCTCAGGGGTCTTCTGGGGGTCCTCAGAGTTACTACAGGGGGTCCTCCAAATCTTTGTGTGATAGAAACCTTTGTTTCTCCTTTTTTATATTAACCACTTGAACCCCTATATAGCGTCCATATTCTGAGAACTTTAGCCAAAAATAGCAGATCTACAAGCTCACAACGCCTCGCAGCGCGAGGCGTTGTGAGCTTGTAGATCGGCTATTTTCGGCAAAGAGTAGAGGGGAAAAAGAGCAGACTAAGTACAGAGTGAAAGGTCAAGTATTGACGGTTCAAGTGGTTAAATATCTGAAAACACAAATTGACATGATTCCAAAATACACTGATGATTGTGCTGTCAAAAGATGAAACTATATGGAATCTATTAACAGCCACAACCTGTTAATAGATTCCATCCCTGCTTCATCTCTCTCTCAACTAAGGGGTCCTTGGCCTGAAAACGTTGAAGCTTTAGCTATAGAAAAATAGCAGATCTACAAGCTCACAGCGCGGCACCGATTGCCAGTCTGTGAGCTTGTAGATCTCAGGGTGAATTAAATATAGTATAATCACTTTGATTAGAGTAGAAGTAAGCTAAAAAAGCCATGTCCCCAATGGCCGATACTCGGCTTCAGTTACAAATATAAGTAATGCAATTCACAAAATGAACTAAAATAAATAAAAAATCACTGATGATTATATAGTATGTATTCTAATGTTTCTCACCACATGTTATTAATTGTTATAAATGTATTTTTTTGTTTCAAATCTTGAAATCAATGTGTGTCCCTCAGTTGACTGCCCCCCCCCCGTTGCTGATGCAAATCCGCATGTAAATGTCCCCCGACTAATTCCTCTTGTCTAGACACATGACTTCAGAAAGTAGCATAATATTTTTTATAGGAAACCATACAACTTAAGAAGTATGTAAGTATCTTGGTTTAATTTGCCATTTTATCAATGTGTTAGGTTGCATTTTGTCCGCCCTGTTACTATAGAGGAAATGTAAACATTTTCACAATTATGAAAATATGGTTGATAAATATATAAAAGGTCTTACTTACTTAGGTGTTACATATTCTTCATTACATGAGCAGTAATTGCCATATTTTGCATAAAATGTCCCCCCTGTTACAAACCTGTAACAGATATAGTACTTTTCTGACAGCTGAACATGTCCTCTTTCAGAATTCTTTTTTTAAATCCTGTAAAAAAAATACTAGTTTTTAAAGGTTTCTAGGCTGAAATGGCACCGAATACTAGGAATTAGCCATATAGCAACTGTCGTGTCGTACAGTGCTTGACAATCTTCGGAATTATGCAGGACAAAGGACATCAAGAAACGATCAAAATAAATATTCACAGGCAGCAACTCACTACACCACCCGTGCAGGGGCGTCAATTGGGTATGGCAGGGGTAATAAAAGTTACTTTTAAATATAAATCCATGAATGTCTTTGTATCTGCACTGGTTATTATGTTGTTAAATTACAGTAAAATAACTACAAATGCAACATTTTACAAAATGGTCACTTTAACAAGGTATTATAATTATATTCTCCACACTTGTATTCTTCCCATCTTGACAACATGGTATATTCCCAGGTTCCGCAGGTCAGCTGCACAGGTGCAATGCATTATTGTTAATTGTGGCACGTTTACTAACATCATGCCAAGTTTTGCTGCACTTGAACAACCATTCCAGGCTGCCATATCCAGCCCAAGAAACCGTAGAAACCTGTGTAAAAAACTGAGAAAACTAGTTTTTTTTTTTTGTTCAGACATTGTGAAAATAGCCGATCTACATGCTCACAATGTGAGCATGTAGATCTGCTATTTTCACAATAGAACCGTGAGGCGTTGTGAGCATGTAGATCTGCTATTTTCACAATAGAACCGTGTTATACAAAATGTAATGCCTCTTTTCCATGAGGACTCCCATCTTTGCCATACCCTAGCTTTTGCTGAACTGACGCCACTGCACAAGTGACATACACTCGTACAGTACACACTACACAGTAAAATCCTTTGCTTCTTCTTCTGCTTTTTCTTCTTCCCCTAAGGTCGCCCACACAACCCAGTTAACTGTCAACTGTCAACAATGATCTGATAACACAAACCCACAAGACAAATAAGGGTAAATTCTCCAACACTGCCACCCAGGTGTGGAATTCCTTGACTACCTCCCTTAAAACATGTAGCTCGCTGGCATCCTTCAAAACCTCCCTGAAAACCTTTCAGGAGGCCAGATAAGGAGGTAGTTATCACTTCTCCCATAGACAGGCGAGAAGTGAGCACCCCCCCCCCCCCCCCCCCCCCCCGTTGTTTCCCCGATCCTGTACATATAGTGTTTTTATAGCTGCGATATTATTTAATGTTTTCTTTGCTTGCTATTTATTATGTCCATGAATTAAATACTGAGGGCTTTCAACGTAAAAAAGGCCGTAAAAGGTCTTATTTGAGATGTTCCTTTTAGGCAGGGTGTTTAACTGTACTTGTACTGTACTACATTTCAATTGAATTGACTATACTTGTACTGTTCTCCATTTTTGTCTAATAAAATAATCAATAAATTAACAGTGGCATTTAAAAACAAGGTTTTGGGAGGGTTCAGTCATAAACAAAGAATAATCAAAGTGAAGTCCAGAGGTGCCGCAGAATACTGAATGATAATATTTGGAATTCATCAATATAACTTTAGTTTAACTACTTAGGGCTGTATTTTGATTGTCTTAAGTACCAGCCCTTATGCCTTAACTTAAAGGCCTGTCCATACTGTCCCTGACCACTGAACGTTTCGTCGGAAAGGTCCGGTTCAACTATCAAATGACGTCACTCGCATCTTCTGTAAAGCATTAGACCGAATTAGAGTTCGGACTGCCCGTCAGAAAGTCAGAACTCTCTGGTGAAAAGTTCGGTCCCCAAATTATTTTGGGCGGTCCCCTGATAATTAGCTTAATGTGGAACGTTGTTTTCTCACTCAACAGTAAACAAACCAACATAAAGTTTAAGTGCATAGAGGGTATCTACACATTTCTAAAGTGACAATTTAAAGACTTTTTAATACCTCTAAAATAACAAATTAAACATTGACCGAACTGTCAAATATTAGAGGCAGAAATTGTGAAAATAGCCGATCGACATGCTCACAACGCCTCGTGAGCATGTCGATCGGCTATTTTCACAACAGAACCGTGTCATACAAAATGTAATGCCTCAACTCTGAGTGCTATGGGTGGGTGGGGAGGGGGGGGTCCCACGGTAAAAAATATGTTTATTTTGGGGGTCGTGGCCTGAAAAGGTTGAGAACCACTGATGTAAAAAAGTCACAATCGTAACTGCCCTCACCCTCAGTGTTGATTTCGTCGACTAAAACTATGACGAAAAAGTTTTGTCGACTGTTGTCGAATGTTTTTTTTTTCACTGACGAAAACTTAATAAAAACTAAGCTGTGATGACTAAAACTAAGACTAAATATATTGACAATTTCGTCAACAAAATAAACACTAGACTAAAATGTTGGGGAGGGACTAGTAGAGAAGAGAGTCATTTTATGTTTGGTTGCTCTTCAGTGTTGCGTGCTGAAAATAGCCGATCTACAAGCTTGTAGATCGGCTATTTTCAGCACGCAACCAAATGTAAAATCAGTCATTACGATGCCATCAAGTCCTGCCAAAATACATTTTAGTTGACTAAATCAACCGTAGATTTAGTCGCCTAAAATCTTATAAAATTTACTTGACTAAAACTAGACAAAAAATAAAACCTTTCAGTTGACTAAATCATGACTACAACTAAATTAAATGTTATTCAAAAGTCTATGACTAAAACGAAATCAAAATTTGCTGTCAAAAACAACACTGCTCACCCTGCGCGTGGCGGGGATGAGGATGATGATGGCCACGCAGAAGCCGATGGCCAGGAGCAGGCCGGGCAGCATGGCGGGGGTCTCCTCCACGCAGCGCAGGAAGGCCCTGTTGAGCGCGCGGTAGCAGCAGCACACGCTCTCGCTGATGCTGTGCCTGGCGGCCCTCGCCGCGGGCCCCCTCGCCGCCGCCTCTTTCTCCGCGTCTCCTTCCGGATCTCCCGGCGGCACACCGCTACCGCCGCCGCCGTTGCGATGGCAGGTTGTTTGGGCTGGTTCTGGTGACGTGGCGTCGTCACCGAGCTGCGTGGCGTGTACTTTGAGCCCGCGTCTGGGGTCGTCACCGCACGCGTCCGCACATGGTGCGGAGCCGGGGTCGAACGGATGTGGTGTACGGCGGGTGTTTTCTGCTTGCCTATCGCGTGGGTTTTCCTCGACGGGCGCGCGCGTGTCCGCATCGGGGCTGAAAGCATCGCAAGCGTGGTCTGGGCTGGGTTTGGCGTCGCTGCAGTGGTCCGAGTCTTTGGAGACGCCGCTCTCGGACGAGGGCGCGTTCTCGTCCGTCTTCGGACCACGAGAGGGAGAGTGGACCGCGCCGTCGTCGCCGCGGTCACGCGTCTCCCTGAAAGACGTCTGGGGTTTGAGAGGTTCCGGGGCCAGGGCTGTCCTCGCCACACCCACCTCCGCTCCCGGCCGAGCGGTGACGGCGGCGCTTTCGGATCCCGCCGCGGCTGGGTGCCGTTTGGCGTCGTCGTCGTCCGCCGCCGCCACGCTGAGTGTCAAGTCGTGGAGCTCCAGGGAGCCATCGTCCCCTGAGTTTCTCTCCTGTGACGAGCCCCCGGTGACGAGCGCCATGTCTGGCTGCAGAGAGGCCTGCGAGGCCTCCGCCGATATCGACTCCATGGCTGGATGTCCTTGAGAGTCTCCACGCATTGTGGGTCTGCCTGGACCTCACTGTCTCTCTCTATGTCTGTCTGTCCGAGGCCCGGACTATATGAACGTCGCGACCCGACTTAGCTCATTTTCCTTGTCTGCCTCCTCTCTGTATGTCTGTCTGTCTTGGTCTATGCTTCAAATACAAAACCTGAACAATCTGTGCTTTTTTACCTGTTCCCTGCCAGGTTGTACTTTCGTCTGTGTTAAAAAAAATCTATCTCCTTCCCTCAAGTATATTCAAATAAATAAGGTTAATTGCTCGATGAATTGCCCAGCTCCTCTCCGTCTCAGAAGAGCTACAAACAGCTAAAACGATGTCCAAAGAACCAAGGTACAAAGGGGATGCCTTCAATGATGATGATGATGATGATGATGATGATGATGATGATGATGACAACGAGGATGGTGGTGGTCCCACTGATGTGTTTACATCCTGTAGAACTCTTAAATTATTCCAAGTATGCCTTAAACGTATCATCTGGAACAGGACTTTCTCTGTCAACATAAAAACAGACAACACAAAAAGAAATGGTTAAAGTGGTTAATGGTCACTCATTGCAATAAGCATGCTTAATTGAAGGGACATATCGGACATATTGCAGTAAAACATGAGGGAAAATAGGAAAGGACAACACAGAACAGAATGGAACGGATGTGTGTGAGAGGGACGAATCCGAAAGAGAGAAGAGAAGAGAAGAGAAGAGAAGAGAAGAGAAGAGAAGAGAAGAGAAGAGAAGAGAAGGAACAGAACAAAACAAAACAAAACAAAACAAAACAAAACAAAACAAAACAAAACAAAACAAAACAGAACATACACAGTACTGTACATTATTGTTTTTATCCACTTTTGATTTGGCAATGTAAACATATGCTTTCTCATGCCAATAAAGCCCTTTGAATTGAATTGAAATGAGAGGGAGAAACAGGGAAGCAGAAAGAGACATCAGACAGACTGTTGTTGTTGGTATGGGGGGGCCTGTACTCACGTTATTTCCGTGTATATAACTGTGTGTGCTTGCGTATGGATTGACCCTGTCTGCGTGCGTGTGTCTACCCCTGTGTGTGTGTGTGTGTGTGTGTGTGTGTGTGTGTGTGTGTGTGTGTGTGTGTGTGTGTGTGTGTGTGTGTGTGTGTGTGTGTGTTCCAGGGGTAGAGGCAGCCAGCCAAACACGTTTTTCACACAATGGGGTAAATACCATGGCGGAATTGTCATTAAAATGGAATTAAAACCATGTCATCCATGTCATGCTTAAGCTATTGCCTTCAGCAGTGGCACAGACAGACTGTCTGTCTGCATTAGCCTGTGGGCTTACAAAGTCAGCTTGAGAGAGAGAAGTACAGTGTACAATTGAGAAGGAATAGAAAAGGTGTGCACACAGCTGTCACACTGCAACTGATGGGAGTTTAACTTACTAAACCATAAGACTTGTGCATTTGCCGTCAGAAATAGTTGGCCTATATATCCATATAGGAAAGGTTCGTTTTGTGCACAACTAGAAGTTGTTTTATGTGTTTCAACTGCTCTGTTTGTATGTACAGTGTTTCTTCAATTTTCAAAACTAGCTCAATGTTCCTTTTTAAGTATAACGTTGTCAAATATGTCATTTTATATTTGAATTTGTATATGTATGTGTCATAATCTGCCATGTGCAACTTCAAAGCCTACAAGCCAAACAGAAATGTAAAAACACAATTAAATCGTTAATTATTTGAGTGACAATTAATCGTCATGTAACATGTTGTGACAGCCCTACTCTCAAAACCACATTCACTCTGTGCATCAAATAGTCCAGGGTGATGTAGAGACAGTAAATGCTCAGTCTCATCCCCTTCTGTATATCATTTGTTCTTAAAGACAGCATCATATCTCTGATGCCTGATGTAGGCCAGTGGTTCTCAACCTTTTCAGGCCGCGACCCCCAAAATAATCGTATTTTAACTGGGGACCACAGACTACCACTAAGAATTGAGGCATTACATTTTGTACAATCTGGGAACCCATCGTCAAAGAAGAAAGGGCGACACCTATCGGTCTGTCTCTCAGCGCTCTGAGGCTGTCTCGAGAGATTACATTTTGTATAACACGGTTCCGATCTACATGCTCACAACGCCTCGCAACACGAGGCGTTGTGAGCATGTAGATCGGCTATTTTCACAATTTCTGCCTCTAATATTTGACAATTTGGCCAATGTTTAATTTGTCATTTTAGAGGTATTAAAAAGTCCTTAATTGTCACTTTAGAAATGTGCAGATACCCTCTATACACTTAAACTTTATGTTAGTTTGTTTACTGTTGAGTGAGAAAACAATGTTGCACATTAAAGGAGTAGTTCACCCCCAAAATGATTTTCTTTCAATTGATTAGTCATGCATGGCAATCTCTCGAGACAGAGTCAATGATGGCTACGCTCAAAGGAAGAGAGACACACCGAGTGGGCGTCGCCCTTTCTTTGATGATGGGTGCCCTTCCCAGCCATGGTAGTAGGGCGGCGTGGGTATAAAATCGTTCAATTTTGCGATAAAAGCGCCAAACTTGGTAGATATGTTGATTGATATATTAGAAACAAATCTGGATATCGGGCCATAAAAAATTTTGATTTTTCAAAATGGCCACTAGCGGTTTGTTAAACCTTCCTAAATCACCCTCTAGGAGCGACAGTTTTAGTGATAGGAAGCTGAAATGTTGCATGCTGTGTGTGCATGTTCATGTCAATTGGTTAAAAGGGGGTGTGGCAATGGGAGTGGCCTATCATAAAAAGGTGCATAACTTTGATATAGATGCACAGATTTGCACAAAATGTTGTGGAAAGGTTGGTCACGACCCAAATAACATCTGAGTAACTGTTCACAACATCTTCTAAAAAAGGGGTTTGTCATTAGGACCAGTGTAATACCAGTGTAGTACCAGTACAATACCAGAAGCTCCCTCCCATCAGGTTGTTCTTCTTCACCTCCTCAATTCAACTCCTCAGGGCCAAGATCTGGGATAATGTGGTTCTCTCCTCTCGAAAGGCATTTTGGTTTTCCTCGGGTGAGGGTCGATGGCATGCCGAATCCGGTTTAGTATCATCCGGTTGTAGACCTTTGCTGCAATACAGGTCAGGCTGATGCCTCGGTAGTTGCCTAGCAGGGCAAGGTTACAGAACTGTAGGATGATGTGGTCAAGACATCAGTTCTTTATGACCTCTGGGGGTATGCCGTCCGGCACAGCACTCTTACCCTCTCTCAGAGTGTTTTTCACCATGGCAAACTCAGTGACCGTGAAGGGATCATCCTTGATGTTGAGGTCCTGGAGGAATGATGGTATATCTTCCTCCTCTCCATCTGATGTTGTGCCCAGCAG